>NC_067410.1:36903269-37210769 GCF_009764475.1 Pristis pectinata
TATCACTTGTAATAAGCACATAAAAGCCAGAAGGTATTTCAAGTCATTGTAAATAAGCATGTTTGTCTACCAGTGTTTTCCTTTTCAAAGAATTTCCATATTGGGAACCGTATATAAAACAAATATAAAACATTCAAATTTTACTCATTGGTAAAACTGTTTTCCTTCATGTACCTGTGATTTTGGCAGAAAATAATTGCCAGCAATTCTAGGCACCTTCTTGAAGTGATAGATCTGAATAAGCACGGTTAATTAAGAATAGTGTAACTGCACCTGAGAAATACAACAGTTAAATAGTACTGATTAATTCTAATGCATTACACCATCCAAATATCCATCAGTACATCTTTATATAACAATGATAGCTTACAGACCTGTTACTGAAGTATGATGTAAAAAATCTTCAATACACACCTTTCTTCATGCAAAACATGGATATCATTCACTGAATGCAAGATTTGCAACTGCAATATTACCAGACGAATTGAAAACAATGTTAGCATTACAGTGAGGTCATCTTTTCCCATTCAAATATATCAAGGTTATTTTCCCACTTGTGGTCATTCAGATTGACGTTCCTGCTGGAAGTAATCCAATTTTCTATCTGTCCATGATGTGAAATGGCATCAATGCCAGCTATTTAATTTTCCACATTGTCTAACCACCAGAATCAGCAGGGAACTCAGAAAAAAAACAGGTCAGTTGTTCTAATGAGCTTCTTTCTGATTTCCCTCAGTAGATTTACAGTGCTAGATTCAAACTTGTATTCGTCAAACTATGAACTTTTCTTTGGGTGACATTGAACCTCCATTATGGTGAAAGAGCAAAAAACTCAACACGTGGAGGCTCATATATGCAAGGTTAGTCTTATTTATAATGTAAAAGATGGGATAGGTATCTGTCAGAGACTTATTTGAAAACTCACTGCAATCAAGGGCATTCATGAGACATTTGAATATTTAAATCAGGACAGCAATTCCCCAGAGAGGTGATATGAAGGATGTCACAAACATTGGTGTCATTGCAACACAATAGCTTCAGGATGGAATAGAAATGTTAAAGAAATAGGCATTTAAAAATTGTAAATTATCTTTACCAACTCCATCTTGAGGTTCTTTGACAGATTGTTTAACGCAGTAGCAGTTTTTACACAATTTCAGTTTACACTGGGAAATGAAGTTAACAGTAATTGTAATTAATCAACATTTATACATATGCACTTCTCATCAACAGCAGCCAATTCCTCGAAGACAAACTATTGTTTATGGATGTACAGAGTTCAAATTTAGGAAGTAATTCTTGCTTAGTATTTTCAATGTCAGTGGTTGCAAATAAAATGAACAGAATAACTAGATAATTTACTTGGGAGAAGTTAGCACAAAGGAGTCCACTTAGCCATCAAGTCTATGCTGGCTCCTCATGAGCCAAGCCATTAGTTCTATTCCCTCACTCTTGAGTCTGAAATGCAGCAGTATTTTGCAGCAGAACCTTAGAACACTGAAGAGCCCTGGATAATCCGTGACACAAAATCCAATAAACAAGGACTGATTAAAGTTAAAAGGAACGCTAGTTGCAAGTCATGCAGAATGCAGACAAGAAATGGAAAAATTGAAATGGGTTCAGAATTTCAGAAGCAAGCGCAAAAAAGTGATCATTGGAGGGATAATCAACCCCAAGAAGCACAGAAAGCAGCAGCCAAAGAAGACATCCTCCAGTCCTAACACTGGGCTGACGCCTTATAAGATAATAAGGATTCATTTGTTCAGACAAAGGAGGAAGATCACTTTCCACAATATACATCAGCAGATTTGACACTGAATACAGAATGACTGTATGGTTTAATTGTGGAGGAATACCTTGAGGAAGTTCCAAATAGCCCGACAAAGGTAAAACCGTAATTCTGTGTATGACAATAAAAGAACGTGAGCTGAAATTAAGGCAAGTTGAACTTGGGGAATAGTAAGTTAAATCATAAACCACCAAGAGACTGGAAAGATAGTGACAGATAGCAAAAAGACAGCAGAAGTTATTAAATTAGCAAAATATACTTGCAAAAGTGGCAATTAACAAAAAGTGATTAAATAAAGTAATCTCATGAACTGGTGGCGGGTGGGGGTGGGGAGGATCTGCAGGGAGGGGATGAAAGTACCAAAACGGAACATATATCATGTTGCATAGTGGAAGCAACTTTACTGTTCCTCTCAAGAGCAGTATTCAACATCAGGCTGCCGAATAGGATTACCAACTGTGCTGATAAGGGAATGTATGACAAACAGGATTAATTTAGAAACAGAGAATTACATAATGATTGACTTTTGTGCAATATTGTAGTGTGAAGATACCAACAACATCACTAATTTTGAAAATGGTTTTAACTGCCAAAGGCTCAAACTGTGCCAAAATTTTAAAATATTATTGGTTTCCTTTGATTATACTCATCACAGTTCTTCCGCAGAGGAAAAGAATGGAATGTTGCCTTAAAAATAGTCAATAAGAGAACAGGACTAATTGAAATAAAAATATTATTGATAGAAATCAATACAATCAGGCAGTGAGTTGAACTATCAGTTCAGGTCAGCAAAGCAGTTAGTGCAAGGAGCAAACCAGAAAACAAACTACACAAACATGATATTCTCCTACAAAACAGAAATCACATCACATCAAACAAAGACAAAGTCTCATCCACTTGTCACTGAAACTTGACCAATGTCAAAGCTTTAGGGAAAGATTCCATTTTTAAAAAAAATCCAATTTATCAACAAGAAATCTAGTTGGGATGATTTTAACATGGTCAACAAAATAATTTATTTGTCAATAAATCAACTTTTGGAGCATAAGTTCTTAAAGTGACTTAATTTTGTCCTCATGGAGTTTCTGGTAAGACAGTGTGGAAAGAATCTGAAGTCAGCTGGGAAAAGGAACAGCATCTAACCAAAAACAGGAAAAGAAAAGACTGGGTCTGCCTCCTGCATCACAATATCAAAAGTACTTATGACAACTGTTGTCTTTCCCACTTTAAAATTGAACTTTGCTACTATCTGCTTTGTATCCTTGCAGCAGCTATTATTTGCCCCTGTATTCTTTGCACAGTCAGTAGGAGACTGACTAAAACTGATCAAGTGTCCAGACACTTGCATCTATGCTGGATGTCACATTTTAATGTCTTTGTACAATAAAAAGCATGAAATGTATTAATTTCAATATCATGTTTTAATTGCAATATCAAATGCATACTAACAGACTGTTATTTTCTCAGTGGTATTTAATTCAAATATGTACATCATTAAGTGAATTTGCCAATAAATTCTTGCTTCTGAAAAAATATAATATTCAGAACACACATAAATACCTCTGTAATATTTTCAGTAGAATGAAAGCTTTTACCCAGACAATGCAAAGCTTTAAAAATTAAGTGCCATTGTCACCTGCCTGCTTGAGTTACAGTGCCATCCACTGTTGTTAAACAGACATTACAATTGGTTAGAAGCTGTATAAATTGTACTGATGCGTAAGCATCTGAAGAGCAATACAGATAAACCATTTCTTTCACCAGTTTAGAACTGGAAACAATTAAGAAATAATCTGTTAAGAAACAAACACACATATATACAGAGACACACACACTTGAAAATTAAATAGCATTATGGAATGTTTATGAAAAAGTTGATCCAGATTTTATTGTTCACTTGGGACTCTCTCTTATTCTTGGGACGAATAATTATGCTGCTTAAATGCTTAATGCACTTGCTGATGGCAAACTTCAGACTCCCAAACACAAACATTGAGATACGGAACCTCACAATATGTGGAACCCGTGAGTGTCAGAGGCATACGTATGCAGTTGCACTCGACATAAAATACATTGATGATATCACGATATCCACACAATAATAAAATCTCAATTAAATATACCATTCTACAATTTTAAGACTATCAAATGATCACGTTTCTTGATATGTTCACAGATAAAAACAAAGAAAGGTAGTAGCTTCAACTGAACAGTAAAGACTGTAAAAAGGATTGTCTGAAAATCCTGCTTGCATCATGTTTATGCACTTACAGGTTTAAATAAGATAAACAAAACAGATTTTCTAGTTCAATGTCCAATAATACACATAAATTAAAAGAATCAAGATTACCTGGCAAACTTCATACAGCAGTTTGTACTGTTCTTTTTTCTGCAGAGAGCACAAGTTGCACCCCATGTTGGAAAAGTATTGGGAGAAAGCCTTCCTTGTCCAGTTCTTTTTCTTAAAATGGTTCAGTTAACTGTCATTCATGTGGATGTCACTTCGAGTAACCTAGGTGAATCACTTCAGCTGAGACAAATTACACTGGTATCAGAGACAGCCCGGGTCACAGAAAGCAACTGGCCCTTTCTCTCACTCTCAGTTCCTCACTCTAACGCTTCCTACTCTGCTTTAGTCAAGCTGCTGTAGCGTGCTTCAGCACACACTATATAGACTGCTGCTCATGCATATTAATCAGCCCTCATTGATTATTCATGACAAGTCATGATACAGGAGGTCATAATTGTTGACTATGATAGATGAAATTTCCCTAATTAAGAATCAACTGCTCTATTTTGGCAAAACATCATGACAAAAATTAACACCTTTTATTCTTAAAGTTTAGCTTTGCCTAGCTTTTACAAAGAAATGACAGGTTCCACTTGCATTCCTTGCTGACTTTATTATGCTTTATCTGTGTACAATTAGGAAAAGCAATTTATCTGAAAGCACATCTGCAATCAGAATGTTAATTACAAGGCTGATTTGACTTCCATATCATAAAAAATATTTTTGTTTTGCATATTGTGCAATTTTATATTAAGATAAATAACTTGCTTGTGAAATATCACATAAACTACTTTTACTACAGCAATTCCTACTTGTAACTTGATACCTTGATCTTAGTTTCCCTGACCAGAGATAAGCGAGAGTCTCCAAGACCAAAAGTATCTTATGGATACATCAAAATAAGGAGACCTCCACTGCATAAGTGCACATTATGAAATGTCATTACATTTGCCTGTGCCTTGAAATATAACTTAGTGGAATTATTCTGCATACAACTGCAATCCTAATTAACTTTTTTGTTCAAAGCTCAATGGATTTCATTTAGGAAAAGGATTAAATAAAAACAAACCATTAGTTATTCTAATCATTCTTATTGTATTAATTGGCACATATCTCTTTATTTAGCCCATCATTTCCTGTGAATACTTATTAATGGATATAGCAGTGAACTTATTAAACCAAGCAGTGTTCAGATACTGTAACATGCAGGTAGTAGGACTATGATATTCATCAGCCTAACAAGCTTCAGAAGGAAGAAGACATTCTAATCAGTCTTTCGCCAAGGAGAGGTGATGCTTATTTTTTTTTAAAAGAAATAGGATCACAAGCAGGAATGGAGTGTTGAAAATGAGAGTTCCACATAACTGATATTGCAGTGCCACTTTTAACTCCCAAGATCCTATGGAAGTGAAAGATACAGGTCGGCATCTCCAGTTCCACCGTGTTTTTCCTTCTACACTGATCCATCTGGGAGCCAATTGCACAGGCACACCATATACTTCATGAAAGAGACTAGACAATCACCACTGGTAGGCTAGTACATCTTCAGATGCATGACATCCAAGTACACATCATTAAGCACCCCCACCATCCGTGCCATGCCCTCCTCTTGTTGCTGCCATTAGGCAGGAGGTACAGGAGCTTGAAGACCCAGACCTCAAGGTTCAGCTACAGCTTCTTCCCCACTGCATTCACACTCGTGACCAGACCTGCAAAATCGTAATTCTACCTTGGACTATATTTCCCTCAACTTGCACTAATGCCGTTATGTCTATTTTTGTTTATTTTTTCGTGTGAGTTGTGTATAATTTATGTTAATTTAAGTTCATGTAATTTATGTTTGTCGTGTTTATAATATACTGTGCTGCAAAAGGCAAATTTTCATGGCATTTATACCCTGGGTATGTAGGCCCATGACAATAAACTTGAACCTGAACAATTGCTTAGCAACTGAACCTGTTAAGGCATGTTAAAGCATCAATGCACATAAAGGAAATCAGGGGCCTGGCCATGGCCTGGGGAGATGAAGAGGGTTTGGTCTGAGCAATCAGTACAGGGAGTACGAGAGTCAGGCCGTTGGTAAAAATATCAGGCCCAGCCAGTGGTTGATAGGCTGGGATGGGGTCAACTGCCAGGTTTTGTTGTGGGGTTGTCAGATTTGTAGTTGGAGAAGGGGAAATAGCCATAACTTGAGTGCACTTAACACAATGTGAGCATTTGAATTTCATCAAATAGCAACAGACAATACATCAACACTTCTATCAGATCAGGCAGCTATTGATCAATATTAAAACCTTCCATTCAGATTTGAAGTAGAAAAGTATCCCAGGATACCAAGGTAAAAAAGGATCAAATTAAATAATTGGATGTAAAAACAGAAAATGCTGCAAATATTCAGCAGAACAAGCAGTATCTATAGAAATAGAAACAGAGTTAACATTTCAGATCAAAGAGATGTGACAAATGGTCTTTTGCAACACACAAAATGCTGGAGGAAATCTGCAGGTCAGGCAGCATCTATGGAGAGAAATGGACAGTTGACGTTTCGAGTCGAGACTCTTCATCAGGACTGGAAAGGGGGGAGATAGTCAATGTAAAAAGGCGGGGGTGAGGGGTGGAGAAAGAGCTGATGGGTGATAGGTGGATCCAGATGAGGGGAATGATTGGCAGGTAAGGAAGGGGGAGAGTGGGAATGATGTAAGAAGATGAGAGGTGATAGGTGGAAGTGACAGAGGGCTGAAGAAGATGGTATCTGATAGGAGAGGACAGTGGACCATGGAATAAAGAGGAGGGGAACTGGAGGAAGGAATATGTGGGTGATGGGCAGATTGAGAGGACAGGGGAGGGGGAAGACAATGGGTGATGGGGCTGGTGGGATACAAAAAATGGGGGACAGAGGGGAGTGGTGACCGGAAGTAGATAAATTGACGTTCATGCCATCAGGTTGGAGACTAACAAGGTGGAATATGATGTGCTTTTCCTCGAATCTGCATCTAGCCTCAATTTGGCAGTAATGGAGTCCATGGACAGACATGTCAGTGTGGGAATGGGAAGTAGAATTAAAATGCCTGGCCACCAGGAGACAGTTATTCTGGCAGGTGGAGCCACGGTGCATGACAAATCAATCTTCCAATCTGCTTCAGGTCTCACCGATGTAGAGGAAGCCGCACTGGGAACACCGATGGATTCACGTGTGAAGCGCTGCCTCACTTGAAAGGTCTGTTTGGGGCCCTGAATGGTGGTGAGGGAGGAGGTGTGGGACAGGTGTAACACTTAGCGCGGTTGCAGGGACTCTCTTTCCACAGATGCTGCCTGTTTAGCATTTCCAGCATTTCCTGTTCTTTTTAAATTTCAGATTAAAGAGTAAGGATGGGCAGAGAGGGAGAAAGACCTAAACCATGTCTGCTAGAAATGGGTAAGGGACATGATCATAGGAAGCACAAGATCAGAGGCAGAGGACCAAAGACTTTTGTGCAGAGGGAGTTTGATAAATTAGACCAGATTAAATGCTTCCAAACTTTTTAATCGCTTGAGGGAGGAACCAGCTGAATTGCATGTCATGACTATTATTCCACTATTTTAATTTGATTTATGCCACAAACTTGTAATGTGTGTCAATCATGTACTTGTGAAGAAAATGCTTGTTCTAGAATTGAAGATGACACTTATTCTTCTTGAACTTCTTCATAAATCAGTATCTAAATTGGTTTTCAAAAAAAAATTAAATTTACTGCAGTACTGCTCAGAAAAACACTTCCATCCTCTGTGTGCATGCCACACATGCTGTGGAGTCTCCTCCTGCTCCTGCTAAAATACAACGATGCCATTATTTGGCATTTCATAATGTTCTATGTCTGTATGTCAAAGAGTAAGTGTGTCAGTTGATGAGCAGCAATTTACATGCTGTTCTATTGTCACGTCTGCATTGTAAATCCTATAAAAGACTATTGCTTTGCATAAGAGAGGCGGGTGTTGATGATGCTCATTAGTACTTACTCAGGGGACCTAATAATCTGATCTCTTCCCTTTAATTTTACGCAATTGCTTGGACTGAAGCCAAATCAACGGGATACAGAGAAAAGAATGCAGTTGCCCCATCAGCATTCCTCATTGATGTCAAACAAGGATATTTGTTTTGCAAAAGCCACACAACAGAAACGTGGGAAGGCTGCTTGAGATTAGGGTGTCATAATATACTTATAATCTTTGAATGACAGGGTGTGACGAGAGTTTCAAGTTTCAATCCTGTAAACCCACGTCACTACTGATGGAAGCACTTGCTGCCAATAAAGGCATCTAGTAGAAATACCAATTAACAACCATGACTAATTAGTGCAGCACTTGCATAGATCTTTCAGCCCTTTTACATCACATCATAGAAAAACCACCAACAGGAAACACCCACTGTAATTTCCTTGAGCCGGCCAAAGCACTTGGCCAGCCATCTGACACAAATACCAGCAACTCTTCCAGAAATATCTGTATTGTGCTCATAGTGACTGAAATTTGCCTATTATTTTCACATCAGAAACCAAGTCTTTCTGGTCACTGACGACAAATGTATCTGAACCAACTACCATTTGACGTAACATAAGACAATCTATCCATTATTTCAAAGTAAAATTACACATTATGTTAAACCACATTGCAATCATTCAAGGGCTTTAATGGGAAGAACATTTTCATTATGAATTTAAGTTTAAAACAATGAAGCACAGGAGGGTTAATGTTTATGTATCATCACTAAGAGTCATTAAACAAACTGATGTTACATACTGTATGAAAGCACGTGTTCATTGTTCATTAATCGAGCATAATTTAAATTATTAAGATTTTAAATTCCAGAGAGGTACCAGATCATTGACTATCAAGATCAAGAAAATCTCATGTAACATCCTCCTAAGTTGTGAGTCATTCCATGCCATGTTCATAGAAATAATTGTGACCATTGCCTATTTTATTCTATTTGTGCCATTGTGAGTAATTTCCAGTTTTGCCATCTGAGCACGGACATGGAGGGGCTCACCTATAATAATGCCGATTGGTTTCAATGAAGTGAAACTTGGGCTGGCAAATCACTCTACCAAGTTTTTGCCCAGACAGTGAAACCTACACAGTGCTCTTGAATGCACTGCAAAAATGCACTTGAATGCACTGCAAAATCAAAATTTAGAAAGAAAACAGATAATAGGACACGATGGTATGCTAGGTGGTCTAGAAATCCCACATATGCCTCGAGAAATGTTAAATAAATTGAGGCAGGATAGTTGAGTAACCCCTTTGTTCTGCTAGAGTAGAGATTCCAAGGATAGATATATTTCAATACCAGGGACTATGATCTGAATGGCACAGTGGACACATTCTGATAAAAGGTAGTGCTCAAAACAATAGGATATCACTCTGAAAAGGAGCATGAAAAATTTATATATGTTTAAAAGAAAGCAAGACAGAACATCTTCTCAAAAGCTTCCTTCCCTGACTGCCAGGTCATCCTCAGTTGCACATGGACTATCATTCTCTCCTACAGTCTAATGGATGTTACGAGATGTGGCAATTAACATGTGAATATCTTCTTCCTTCATAAACCCACTGCAACCCAATTGACATTATAATCTCACAGGTTATGGCATTTCCTGAAATTCCAACCTTGCCCTCCATTTGGGATCATGTTGCAGCCCCATAGTTCTATATCCTATATTTTCTTTTCTGTGAAATGAAGTTTAATAAAAATGTAAACAGAAGTAAAAGCAAAATGACAAACATCTCATATAGACTGTAGTTAAAAGTCAAATTTGTTCATTTTTGTTTATGGTGAATTAAATTCAACAACACATTTCATTACTCTCAATCATACTTGTGAGTTCATTTTATGACTGAAGAGAAAAACTTCAAAAAGTTCATTAGACCACTACCACAAGTGATTAACACAGTGCAGGTTTCATCCCAACATCACAACTCGAGTGAAAGAGCTCGGAGTACTGAAACCATGTTCCACAACAGACGCACTTCCAATCTCCTCTAGGATAGAAAACACAGCAGCTGTCCAGGCCTCATGGAACCACAATGTACAGGGAGTTTCAGCTTAAACAAAATGGCCAGATTACTGCTGATGAAATTGGACATAGGACACCCTATCATCTGCATTACAAGGCTGCCATCTCCTTAACCTTTCATGCCAAACCTCCATCCATTCAAGGACAGTGAATACTACAGGAATCGGCCACTTTGGCAACCACTTTGGTACTGGGGATACAATTTAAAGAGTGTTTCATTATCCAACCATTTATGTGCTCTGCTGCAAAAATTAAAAGCAGCAATAAGAGACACCGCTATACTTTTAACAAATTGCTTTTTTTCACCAAGGCACTAGGTATTATTGACAGCATTCTCACAGATATCTGTTAGCAGAGAAAAAGCTTTGGCGATGATTAATAGGCAAGGACATTTTTCCATCAGCATGCAAATTGTGTGCAACCAGTGCCAGGAAATTACACCTGTCAATGCCCACTTGCCAGAGAGTGTGGATGATGGTTTAATTAAAGTAATCAAGTGTAACATGGCTCTCACAATAGGTGGAATGTCAGGATCGAAAGAGGATGCAGAGGGTTGTAGACTCAGCCAGATCCATCATGGACACAAACCTCCCTGCCATCGAGAGGCAATGCCTCAAGAAGGCAGCATCCATCATTAAGGACCCTCACCACCTGAGCCATGCCGTCTTCATGTATCATCGGGGAGGAGATACATGAGCCTGAAGACCCACACTCAACGTTTCAGCAACAGCTTCTTCCCCCCCATCATCAGATTTCTGAATGGTCCATGAACACTACTTTGTTATTCCTCTTTTGCACTATTTATTTGTTTTTGTAACTTATAGTAATTTTTATGTCTTTATGTCTTACACTGTGCGGCTACTGCAAAACAACAAATTTCACAACATATATCAGTGATAATAAACCTGATTCTCATTCCAATCTCAAATACAGCCCACATGGTGCACCACTGGCCATTGATATTCCCACATAAGACCAATAGCAAGGTACAAAGACAATATTGTGATTTCATGAACCAGTATCCTCTTATAGTTTAACAATTTGGGTACCAAAGTAACATTTCCGATGTTCAGACCAATGGTGTGAACGGGATCTTACAGTATTCCCCACTAAGAATAGAACACAGAGGCATAATACATGCTGAAGAACAATGCCATGAAGATGGATTTTTCCATGAAATCTGAATGAGCCACAGCAGAAAAGCATGCAATCCCAAAAATAGTAGAGCTAACACAGCCGAAGAATGGGCTCCTCTAGTAGAGTTTGTTGTAAGGAACAGTAGGTGCACATACCAGCAATAGTAGATGAGAAGATTCAACAAGGAAACAGATTGCCAAGAGATTTCTTGTCAAGACCTTAATGTGGGGTTTACGCGTACCCATAATGTTTTTACTGGTCATTTTTAAAATTAAGAATCTGCTTTTTGTTTGACCAAAGTTGTGAATCAGAACGACTTGTTTACACAGACTTATTTTTTAAAAAAGTGACACCTCTTCTACACAACAAAATTAAATGCTCATTAAATTAACACCTAAGTGAAGTGCATGTTGTGTGAAATATTTATGTTGTTACAATATATCCTTTATGATTCCCGAATTTATATTACTGCCAAGCTTTCCAGGCATCAGTCTCGGCTGAGTAGTAGCACATGTACCGCTGAATCAAAAGCTAATGCATGTATGCCTCTGACGAAAGACTTGAGTACACAATCTTGCTGACATTTCAATACAGTACTGAGACAGAAGGAACTGTCAAGAGATGCCGTCGTTCAGATAAAACATTAAACTGAGGTCCCACCTGTCCTCTTGTTTAAAAAGAATCACATACCCTGGGATATGAAGTATTGAGGATTTCTCCTGATATTTTGGACAATGTTTATCCCTATATCAGTGGTAGCAATAAAGAACACCTGGTCATTTACGTCAGTGGTAACTTCACTTCAAAATAACCGAATGAAATTAAAATACTGAAAATCAAAATAACAGCAAATGCTGGAAATGTAAAATAAAAAAGGAACATGCTGGAAATACTCAGCTGGTCAAGCCTGAAATATTTATTCAGTTTCTCTTCCCACAACTTCAGTCTGACCTGCTGAGTATTTCCAACATTTTCTGAAATTAAATACTTTGGGGCATCCTGGGGACACGTAAAGCACCGCACAAATCCAAGCTATTCTGTCATTTTCTTTTTACTCAGGTTTTCTCAGCTTTCCTCTAACAGCTCAGTTTGGCCAAGTGTTGAGGTGATTCAGGTTCAGAAGTCCACCTTTTGATACATGGCCAACTTTGACACTCCTCAGATTTAAAGTGTATTTGGCAAGGTTCATTGCTGGCAGATCCCACTCTTCCACTTGGTTGTACAAAGCAATGGCCCAAAATAAGGTGGATGCAGCCCATCACCTGGACCAGCCATCTGCAGTCCCTGGCCAAACGGAGGGCTGAACAAGCTGGACCACTGCACCTGGGAAGCACACAGAAAGGTGCAATGAGGCCTCAGGTGTAAGTAGGCCTCAGATGGGATATTCCTGATGCCTTGCCACTTGAACACTCTGATGGCTTTTGAATGGTAACTAAATTGGTGGATAGAGTGTTGCATCCTGTCAAAGCTTAAACCAGTTTTAAATGTCTCTATTCAGAGAGATTTAAAAGCCATTGGGATTATTTCAAATAATTATTTTTTTCAATGCGTAAACAATCTATGCATTAAAACAAGAAAATATATAACTAAACTTGCCTTCCTCCTACACACGCAAAATGCTGGAGGAAGTCAGCACGTCAGGCGGCACCTATGGAGAGAAATACATAGTTGACATTTCGGGTCAAAACCCTTCATGAGTCCTGATGAACAGTCTCGACCCGAAACGTTGACTGTTTATTTCTCTCTATAGATGCTGCCTGACCTGCTGAGGTCCTCCAGAATTTTGTGTGTGCTGCTCCAGATTCCAGCATCTGCAGAATCTCTTGTGCTTTCCTCCTAATCTTCAGGGTGGAAGTCTCCATTCAAATGAATGGGGTCTCAGATACTATGTGTAGGCCTGACTGGTGTAAGATGAGTACTCCCAGCATGATCATATTTCACCAGTGCACACAGGTGGAGTTCGGTGTCAAAGTTGAGTGATAGATGTGTCAGCATCTGTAACAACACAGCCTGGACTCAAAATGGGTCCTTGTAAATTGCGAATTACCTATGTAGGAGTGACTAAATACCAGTAGTTCCCTTTGGAACAACTGATCACAGCCAGCAAGATTCTGCTCTATATGTTAGCCCAGCATGGCGTACAGATCAGCATTGCCAGTGTTCCTTCATACCTAATACCCCTCATGGCTGTCTTCTCATGATGTTCAATAAGCGATCTGAGCAGTGGATTTGTAGAAATCTGAGATTCTGTCTAAATGATTTAAAGACAGTTATAATTATGTCTTGAAACATTTGCTAAGTGTGTGAGCTTTGTTTTGTTTTATAACACTAATTCTGAAACAGCACATAACCCAAAGTAATGCCTCAATGCTGAGGGAGTGCTGCATTTCCAGGGCTGTTGTCTTTAAACGGAAGTCCATCTGATCCAGCTCTGCCTGCCAAAGTGGAAGTAAAAGGTTGATATGACACTATTTAACAAAATGTCAAATTGTCATGACATGCTGGGTAGTCAATTCCCTTCAACCAACACTGTGAAAAACAATTGCTTGATCATTCAATCATATGTCTTGGTGGGATCTTGCTGTGTTACATATAAATAGTAACCGTGTTTCAAAAGGAACAATTCACTGTGAAGTCAAATGACCTAACTAGGTGTTCTATAAATGCAAGCCTTTTTTTTCATTTTTCTTTGAAATCCAAAGCATTCATAACATTAACGAAAGTGTTTGTAACAGAATTCCATGCCTGTGGCCTGAATTACCACAGAATATTATTGTTACGACTGTGGCTAGATAATGGCAATTGCCAATAGACTTGTCAGTGGTTCTGCAGACAGCAGTGCAGACAACTGTTTTTCCATCTGTTCCACTGCTGTGGGTATTGTGTCAAGTTCTTGCTCAACATGGGGTGCATGTTGTAGCAGTCTCTGTTGACAAGAAGGCCTCCTAAGGTATACATCAGCAGCTGACAAAGAGGAGTACTCAACACATGTAGCTTCAGTCCTACATTGCCTGTCCTTTCAATCATTCCCTTCCCCGCTGTTGTTTCATTTTCTGTTTTCTGTACTTTTCTGCAGCGTCCTTTTCCTTAGAGTTTACAAAGCTACACACCCAGGCTTTGAGCAAAAGAGAAAGATAAGAAGAGGTGGTGAAAACATGGATTACTTGTGGATTTAAGTGAAAGGAATGGGTCAAAATGTACTTACTTTCTGCCCAGGTCTTTTTTTTTGCAGGTGAGTGGATTCCTGACTTGTGCTACTGGGCCTGACACAAAGTTCAGGGATGGAGCTAATTGTGCTGAGCCGAGGAGCTGATACACTTCATATCTGGCCCTTCAACATTCTATGGCTTGCACACGTAGTGGGATTCTGTAATGGATTGGGTCACTGATTTGGAGTGAAAAAGGGAAGTGTTTTTTTTTGTTCAAATAATATTCATGTTTTCAATTAATTTATGGTAGGTAAATGTGGTTTCAAAGAGATTTATTTTTATTATTTTTTAACATTTTTTAATCACAAATCTACTACAGTTGTTTCTCAATGCCTCTGATCACCAATGACATTTTGAATGAGTTTGGCAGTAGTGAGCTGTGATAAGAACATCATGGTAGTCCATAGGTGAATCCTCAGGTCCTTCCACCTGAGGCCCAGTCACCACGGGTGGATAGCTCAGCTTTGCATTGAACCTATGGGGCTGCAAACTGTTAGTACAGCTGAGAGGATCATCTGCGAAGTCTGAGCCAAGTTGAGCATGATCTGGTTGGTTATGGAGTGGTACTTCTGTTTGGCTGCCCTGGTATGATATCTGGTTTGTTTGTGCATTGTGAAAGGAATAGATGAAATATAGTTACCTAAAGAAGTACATTTCATTACATGAATCTTGTGTTAAGTGGAAATAATTCCATGAATACCACACATTGCTGGAATCAACTAATGCTAACAAACATGATGCCTTCAACTCTGAAGAGCAAATGTGAACTCTGAATTTACCTATGGCTGGAAAGCTTGTCAACCACTGCTGAGGCGAAAGGTAGTGCACAAACCAGCATGGGACAAGCCCATGACTCTCTGATGCTGACCTTAACATCCTCAGCAAAGGTTAACAGATTGTATTGCAAGCAAAATAACACATTAAATCAAAACAAAATCCTGTGGGGAATTCTGAGTGTTATATACTTCAGAAACCATAAATATATTCATGCAGTTACAAGTTCAAAACACATGGAGACAGTACATTTATTATTGCAATACTCTGTCAGAATCTTTCATTAACAGTTTTATTTGATATCTTATGTGTTTGCATATACTGTGAATATGATGGTTTTTTCGAGCATTTCACACCTTTTTATTTCAATAAAATCTGAACAACATTGAGACTGCAGCTCTTCACTTGAGGTCTTTAAACAGTCATGGGAAATAGGTTTATATTTTGGAATTTACTGAGTTTAATCTCTAATTACTTCAAACATAACAACAAATTCCTTTAAATTACAACCACCCATGTATCTTTGAGTTAGCACAGATTTTCATCACCATTTTTCTCCAATATTCTTCTGGCAGCCAGAGAAAACTTAACAGGCAAGACCCCACAGTGCTACATGGAACTGCTGGAAAATCTCTCTTTAGTGAATGGAAGTTTGGTAAATCTCACCAAGCATAAGCAGGTGAAGAAATCCAAACCTCAAAAGGTGATTTCCCTGCTGTGCCCTGACACTAGACTTTTTGATGCAATGTCACAGGTTGTTAGCGAGACTGCTACTGGAGTACTGTGTACAGTTTTGGTCTCCATATTTCAGGAAGATTGTGTTTACATTGGAGGCTATGCAGAGAAGGTTCACTTGGTTCATTGTTTGGATGAAAGGTTTGATGTATGAAGAAATGTTGACCAGGTTGGCTCTGTAATTTGTACTGAAACAGAAGATTCAGAGATGGATCGACAGGGTGGATGCTGAGAGGATGTTTCACCCAGTGGGATATGTAAAACTCGGGGGCATGGTTTCAGATTAAATTGTCATCTATTTCAGAAGGAGATGGAGAGAAATTTCCTCTCTTAAAGGGTTGTGAATCTTTGGAATTCTCTATCCAAGGAAACCGTAGAGGTGGAGATTTTGAATGTATTCACAGCGTTACACAGCACAGAAACAGGACCTTCAACTCAATTCTCCATGCCGACCAAGATGCCTATCTACGCTAATCCCATTTACTTGTGTTTGGCCCATATCCCTCTAAACCCTTCCTATCCATGTACTTGTCCAAATGTCATTATAACTGTACCTGCCTCTGTCAGCTTGTTTCATATTCTCACATCCCTCTGTGTGAAAAACTTGCCCTTCAGATCTCCTTTAAATTTTCCCTCTCACCTTAAACGTATGCTCTCTAGTTCTGGAATCCTCTGCACTGGGAAAAAGACTCTATCTACCCTATCTATGCCCCTCTTAATTTTATAAACCTCCATAAGGTCACCCTCAGCCTCCTTCGCTCCAGAGAAATCAGTCCCAGCCTATCCAATCTCTCCTTAAGCCCTTCAATCTAGGCAACATTCATGTGAATCTTTTCTGCACCCTCTTTAATTACATCTTTCCTATTGCGTGATGATCAGAACTGCATACAATACTCTAAGTGCGGTCCAACAAGCGATGGTAGAGCAGGCTCGAGGGACTGACTGGTCCATCCTTGCTCTTGTTTCTTATGCGCTTGAGAAAATTTCAAGTTATTTACAGTTTTGAATTAACTGAGTTTACTTAAAAGTGGACTTGGTTTTTGCGTTTTAATTATTTTTTGGTTGGGTTGTTAACCTTTAACAGTTTTTGTGAATGTTAGGGATTTTGACAAAAATTCCAATTGTTTCAAGTGTGCAAGGCTAACCCAACTATTAAAGGGTTTTTCTTTGTGCCAAGGCTTGTTCAGGCCTCACCAAGTCATGCTATTGATTGCTGGAAGGACCTACGCTGCATATGACCTTGCCCTTCAGTTTGTGCTGCTTGAATCTAAACCCAAGATTAATGGACTTAGTTGGTACATGAATGGTGAGTGCTGGAGTTCACCACTGTCAGGAAAATCTAGTTCAATATTTCACACACAGTATAGAAATTGCTTCTTCGTTTTCTCATTACACATCTGTTTTCAGTTCAGTTGGTTCTATGCTGTGCAATAATTACAATAACAGTACTTGGGTGGGAAGCCCACAATTATCATTAATACTGCTTCATTTGTGCCAAAATGAATCACTGTGTGTGCTACTGAATTCAACTGTTCCTCCTCTTCCCTTAGCATGTAACACCCTGCCCTCACAGCATCTTTCATCTTAATGCTCTGCTGCAAACCAGTTAAAGTTGACCAACCTATTTTTAACAACCAAGTTCAGCTGTCAGTTGAAGGTGAGGTGTAAACAAATAGTGTAATTAGGCTCTTTAATTCTAGTATGTATCACTTCAATTAACTCTGGTAATGCCAAGAGGGAATTAGTATACCTGCCATTATATGACAGAGTTGTTCATATCCACAGACTGGCATCTAACCTAATATTTGTTTAATAACAAATGAAGTGAACACACACGGAGGAACCATTCCTTAGATATAAAGTAAATATATTACAAAATGACAACTTAAGAATAGCTTTACTCAAACTTCTCAGAATGATCCATTCATGGCCACTTAATGAAAGAATATAAAACAAAGTTGAAACATCACATTTCTATTTCATATTTAACAATTGAAAAAAAACCCTGTTTTTTAAACAATTTTGCATCTTGGGGGCAATGCTACGATATTCCACTAAGTATGCTGTTAGATCACAGATCACTTAACAATATAACCTGATAAATGCATTCCTCAAACATTCACATATGTAATGGCATCTTAAACCTCCGAATTGCAGATAATTACTCACAAATATTCACAAACACGGAATGGTCTAAAAAATATCTGGGTTAAAGCATACTAACCATATACAAATGATAATTGCTAGAACAGGTAAATGTATCCAGAAATTCATTCCAAGCTGGCAGTGCTAAATATGCTGCAGAGTTGCAACTGTCATTCTGCTCCACTTCTGCTGTTCAAACTTGATAAGTGGAGTAGGACAGACATTTAGCAATTAATGCTGCTGACCATGAATGAATTTCAAGGCAACCCATTACTGGATGCGGCCAATGTGTAGTTTTGCAATTGTACTTATTCTCTTTATAACAGTAGTATTATACAGAGTTGGTATGACTCTGGTACAGTACATCAAGTTATTCAGATACAGCAAAGCTGTATTTAATGAGAGTTGCTCTCCCGGAATAAATTTTGATGGAAAGAAATTTTACCTAATTAAAATAGCTCATTTAAAGATAACTCATTTAAGATAAAATGTTTGCATCATATGTTGGTCTAATAATTTCATAAATCAAATTTGGAGACTGGTCAATTGTTTTCACTGGCTAGTCTGGGATATAAATGAAGGTCAGTTTGTGAACTGTCTTTAGCTACCATAAACACACTCAGTTTCTGAACACAGTTACAGAAAACATGTTTTAAAAATTAGCTGTATTACAATTTTGCCTCCTTTGTCAACAATAACCTTCAGTACTTATATAGCCATTTCATGGCAACAAGTTGTCCAGAGTTGTTTGGTAGGAGCCTTTTCGGACACTGACCAAGAGCTTGGTCAAGGAGAGAGGAGTCTCCATAAAACCTAAAGGACAAAATAGAGCCCATTAGCTGAAGATGGAGGAATAAGCACATAATTCAGGGATAATCAAAGGAAAGAATGGGAAAATTGCTGGTCTGGGAGAAATTACAGAGAAAGAAAAGGATAAGGGGATTTAAAAAATGAGGTAGAACATTTTAAAGTCAAGTTATTAGCTAACAGAGAGCAAACTTAAGTCAGCAAGCACATGGTTGATGGATGAACAAAACTTGGTATGCATTAGAACATAACCTGCAGACTTTTATAATGACAAATTTATGCAGGGTAGAAGCTAAGTGATAAGTCAGGAGTGTTTTGGAATAATCAAGTCTAGATGTCTTAAAGATGTGTGATGAAAAGTTCAGTAGGAAATGAGCTGAGTAAGGGATGGAATCCAATGATATTACAGAGGTGGAAATGGGTTGTTTGTGTGATGGGGCCAAGTTGCTATAGTTGGGAAACACATTTGTCTTACACATTAATCACCACATTAAAAGGTATAAACCAATCAAAATCTTTTTTCAAAACTGTTCAGAGGTTAAACTGAAGTAATTTGAAATGGACAGCTCTTGGATATATCTCAGTAACAGAGGATCAAATGAAGCAAAAATCAAATCTTGGACACAGTAAAGCAGTAAAAAAACATATTAGTTACAACCCACCCTTAAATTTATTTAAAATAGAGTATTCATAGAATATAAAACTACTCATTGAGTCAAGCTAAAGACAATTGTTTTCATGCAATTGTTGGTATCTGGAACATCCAATAGAAAAAAATGATGGAAGTGAATTCTATGCATAATTTCAAAAGGGACTAGCAGAGGTATTCCAAAAAAAGGGGATATGGCACTGAGCTTTCAAACAGCCAACACAGATGAGAGGTGCTCAGTGGCATCCACCTCTGCTTTAAGTTTCTATGATCACAGGTGAACTAAATGATTCATACTTGGTCTTCCACCCATTTCTTTGCTGGAATTTCATCAACAAGGATCAAAGTAACCAGTAGAAACAGTGACTCAAATATCTTAATGAGAAAATAAATTTTGAAAAAGAAAATATATTATGATTTACGATGGAGACATTTATTTTTGTGAATGTATACGTTAATAACAAAAAAAATTCCAATACAACTAGTACATCAATCAGTGATATCAATGTATTAACCTTGTTGTGACTAATAAGCTGGAATCCCGATCATAATCAAAATAAAGGTATACCTTCAAATTTTAATTCATAAAAATAAATATATTCATTTTCTGATGTTGTCTGACCTGTTGCCTGCATTCTGTCCTGTGCTAATCATTTACTTGTGGCAGCATTTGGGGAATGGGCAATACTGGAGGCCTTCAAGGCTCTTGTGTATGATGGAAGAACCCATGCATGGGGACCAGGTCTCAGGCGGTAGTTTCAAATAAAAAAAAGTAAATTTGTTTAAAATCGCATTTTTCATTTGTCAAAATCTGCAGTGAAATAAAGAAAAAAAACAAAAAAATCTACACTTACATTTTCAATGAGTATTGATGACCTTATTGACCTGGCTGCATAAAGCTGAGGGGCCAATGTGAAATGCATCCAGCCCTTTGGCACTATACCTCTGATGATTCAGTTCTTCCACACTGCACTGTGCAGATGTGCAAATTGAAGACACTGAACAGCAGAGGACAGAATCATAGGATATGGCCCAATGATTAAACACCCCCACTCATCTTGGGTTTTATTCCCTAATTATTGTTAGATGCAGTTTCCAAGAATTAAATTGTACTCAAGAAGCTAGTTAATACAATTCTAAGCATTGTTCTTTTTCCAAGTAACCAAACAAATCATTGCACAGAAAATTTAAACCAACAGTCTATACCTGATCTCTATATCCCATTAGTCTTGAAAAAACAACTTTCTTTATCTTTTTAAATCATTATTCCGAATTAAATGCTGGCTGCCTGGTAGTTCTTTCCCAGGGGAATACAATGATTTTTAGAACTTAGAAACCTTTCTTTCTCTTACTAAAGCCTAATAAAATTCATTTTGGTTGCAGAGGTGCCTAGACCTTGCAGTACTGCCATGAGGTTAATCAAATGTAGCTGCACAAAGATTACAGTCAAGCCTTATGACCATAGCCTTGGGACAGGTTAAATTGAAGTGATTTAGAATGGACACTGCTTGGGTATATCTTAGTAATGGAAGCCACTGAAGCAAAAACATGAACTGTGGAGAAAAAAAAGCAGTTAAAATGCTTATCAGCCACAGTCTATATTTTATTTATTTGAGATAATTACAGTATCTGCAGGACCTAAAACTGCCCATAGGGTTCAACTGAGCTCACTTCACACAAGGTCAAAACCTTTTTTTATATCTTGTGCTTACTGCCCTATGTTAGAAAAGCAGAAAACCACAACTCTTATGTTTCAAACACAACTGGGAAATTCAGTGTTTTTGGAAGGGATATGCTATATAATGTAGAGAAGGATATAGAATGTGATGAAAAAGATGAATCAATGTATGATGTGCAAGCCCATAAACTGAAGCCAGCTCAAGAACAAGGCTGGTAAAGACCTGGAATCAGATGACATCTGGATTCTTGTCTGTGGATCAGCAGGCTGCCTAAAGATTGATGAAAGAGGAATCAAGTCAAAATATGGGTGTGCTAAAAAGCATTTGAAGCCATGTATAAGTATTAAATAAGCAAAGTTCAAAAACTTTCCTGGTTTATTGGTAATGATAAATAAAGATCTTTTGTTAGTTCCCAATTTCTTTTAAACTTTTTACTACGGGCCATGTAATTACTACAGTCCACTGTTATTTATTAATCAGTCTCTCTTGCCCAAATCCTTATTCTGCTGTGTATGGTGATAAACTGATCCCTCCCCAGCCCCAGCCCCTCACCACGCCTACCCCAGGTGAATGTCTTCAATTTGCAAGCTAACACTGATGTTATTTGACGATGGAGGCAGAAAATCTCTGCACTTAAGGTAGAGGATGAGCAAGAAGGCATTGAAATTTATGCCGATTTAAAATGGGGTAGCAGTGAAGGGGGTGCAAATACAGTTAGCTAATTTAGTTTAGTTTAGGTTAGCACCTACAAATACAAATCATTTCCCTAACAAACAAAAACAGAAAATCTTGCACTGAGGGAAGTTTACTAAACCAGTTTATCTCATGTCATGCTTAGTCATTGGAGCAATTTCTTTTTTAAAAGATCCTTTCAGATGTGGCTGCTGGGACCATTACATTAATCTTAAGTGGAAATGGCAGGCAAAATGCTGGGAATCCAACAAAACCGCAATCCTCAATATTTTCACTGTCACAAGATAGAGCTGCGAAAATTAGCTTCCATCTGTTAAGACCCGCTAGTGAAGGGAGAGTCATGAAAACATAGAACAGTACAGCACAGGACAGTCCATTCAGCCCCTGATGTTGTGCTGATCTTGATGTCAATATCCTCCTCCTGTGTATGATCCATAGCCTTCCAAGACCTTCATATTCATGTGTCTATCTACATTGCACTACATAAACATAAACAAAACATTGCATAAAAACAATTAACATATATGTGCATGTTTCCTTCTACAGGGGATTTGTATCATCTCATAGCAGGGCAGACAGCCAATCAGAGTGCAGAATTCTCAGATGATAAAACAGAAAGTAAAAAGTGAGTATATGATATTTACATCATTGTATAAAAACAGAATGAAAATTGTGACACCACAGGAAAATTAAATATTACAGCAAAAAGTGAAACAACAATTATTTTTAACAACCTATAATGTTTAAATGCTCAGCTGCAAGAATAACAATCTACAGCAGTAAATGTAAACTCTTCAGGACCAGATTGTTTTTTCGGGAGTCATTATGACGTTGTGTGCCATTAGACATTCATAAGGTTATACAAACAGAAATGGGCCCTTTGACCTAACTCATCTATGATAACCAGGATGCATATGGCTAATCCCATTTGCCTGTGTTTGGTCCATATCACTCTAAGCTGTTCAAATGTCTTTTAAACATAATTGTACCTGTCTCTACCAGCTCCTCTGTCAGCTCATTCCATATTCCCACCACCCTGTGCATGAAAAGCTTGCCCTTCAGATCCACATTAATTCTTTCCCTTCTCACCTTAAATCTATGCCCTCAAGTTTTAGACTCCCCTAACCTGGGAAAAAGACTCAGACTATCTACTCTATCTATGTCCCTCTTAATCTTATAAACCTCTAGATATTCGCCCCTCAGCCTCCTTTGGTCCAGGGAAATCAGTCCCAGCCTATCCAATCTCTCCTTGAAACTCAAGCCCTCCAATCCAGGCAACATATCCTGTAAATATTTTCTGCACCCTCTTGAGTTTAGTCTCATCCTTCCGATAGCATTGTGATCAGAACTGCACACAATACTCTAAGTGCAGCCGAACCAGTGATTTGTACAACAGTAACATGATGTCCCAACTCCTATATTCCATGCTTCGGCCAATGAAGGCAAGCAAACCATAAAGACTCAGTCACTCTTTACAGAACAAGATAACTCAGATTTCTGAACACTACCTCATTATTCCTTTTTTGCACTATTTATTTATTTTTGTAACTTATAGTAATGTTTATGTCTCTGTCTTGCACGGATTCTGAGTCTCCTTAAAATTCACTTGCACAATCCCCAAAACCAAACAGTGCTGTTAAGTTTTAAAAAAGGTTTAACCTAGAACAGAACAATTCTGAGCACAGTCCCTTTTTGACTTTTGGTGGGATTTTTATTTGCTCCACCACGTTTGTTTTGGGAACAAAAATCCTCCCAAATGAAGCCAACAATAGTGCAACATGCAAAATTCAATTGCAGTGAGATTTTCTGAAAAGCGATGTCTTTTTCTTATTTACTCACAGCAAAACTAAGTTTGGTTACCTGGTTTTCCCTGAAACCGCTACTTAAAGGGCCAGCAGTTAAAGTGCATTCTTTGTGCTTGGTTAGGTCTGTGACCTTGTGCAACCTCAAGTACCTCTTGTGGGTCTTGACTGCCTTGTTCATGAAGATCAAGGTCACAATCGTAGACACTTTTCTCCTGCTTAGCCCTGGATCATTCCAGGCTGCTGTGCTGATTTGTAAGGAGCAATTACAATACTATAGGTTGGTTACAGTGAATGAACAAAAGGTGGTGGTGAGGTAAGAGTTTACATTGTCCCTAAGTAACTGGGGTCACAGCTGCTAGTGGTATTCCTGTTGAAAGTCACGGCAGATAACATCAGTTATTAACTAAGTTTTCTCATATATCCTTATGACATAGAAAGAACAATTCAGCCCATTGAGTCCATACCAACTCCCAGAACAATCCCATTCTCACATTTACTTTCTGTCACATAATTTCTCTTTGATATGCACATTACCTCACATCTCCACTTCTGCCACCTACCTACACTGGAGGCAATTTATGCAGTTAACTGATTTAAAGTGACCCCTGGAGAATCACTTAAATGTGAAAAACAAGCTGTAATTTTTATTTCCACGAGACTTTATAGCTAGGACCCTCAATGCAGATAGAAACTTCAGTTATCTGTCCCCAAAGTTTGCTGCTGATTGCAGGGATCAGGCGCACCCTGCTCCATGTTCAGCAGATGAGGTTTCTTGGCCAGGAGATCCATACACCAGTACCTGCTTTACCCAGCTCCCATTTCCATTTTTCTTGGATTTTCTCTAATTGATCCACTTTCCATTGTCACCCAGTAAACGTCATTGTTGCTGCCAGTCAAGTGTATGTGAAACATGCAGGTAGGATTTTAATGCGTCTTAAAGTGCACAAGTCACATAATGCTTACAGATTTTACATTAGGTCAAAATGTAGAACACAATTAGTGCAGCAGAAATGGATGTCATCCAATTTCAAGGCATATATGTTTTCTGATGATGTCACCAGGCTGCAACACGTACATGTGAAACAGGATCTTAGGGGATACCAGTGGTAATGGTGAAAGAGTGGGAACAGGTGCTATAATTAGGTTACTGTTAAAACCTGGATATTTAAGAATAGGATCGGGTGAGGGCAGCCCTATCCTACCTGGATAATGATGGAGAGCCAATGGAATGATGATCTTGTTAATCATCCCTAATGTTGTAGAGAGATTGAGAAGGATGGCGAAGGAAAAGTCACCACATCATACATTGTCAGCAGCTGTCTTGGTGCTGTTGTGGGGAAGATACTTGACTGAATGTGTTGAAACAAGGAGATGTGGGCAACATGGGCATGGATGACACAAACAAAAATATGTTTTTTTGAGATTTGAAAAGGATAGGGAGGTCTTATTATAAGTCTGGTTTTAACTCCTCCTGTAATATCAAGCATACTGTTGAAACTAGGGAGAAAATAGACATGTTAGTATTTTAAAGTTTTATTCAGTGACTCAAATCTGCTCTCTCTTTCCTGAGAGAAATTATAATCTTCACCCACTGGAGATCTAATATGTTGCTCAAGACACACGGACTGAACATACATTCTTGGATTTATTCTTCCACATTGCAACTGCATATCAATTGGATCTCAAAGTTCATCTCAGATACTCACACAGAGATTTTAAACTCTATTTTTCATGGTGTTAGGAGCAATAAACTCAGTGTGACAATATAATCTAATTGTCAATACAGACATCTATAAGTGGAAAGTTTCCAAAGCAGTGCCATGGGACATTCTTTGTCTAATTAACTGACTGAATTTTGCAAATGTCACAATCCACATAGATTCAAGTAAACACTGGATGATTCAGGTTCTTATGGATATTTACCTCTTAGCATATATTCACTTAAGTTCTTTGCTCCTCTGATTCAAATAAAATATTTTTTTTTAGTGGGATTTAGCCTTGGTCCAGGATGAGAATTTATGACAAAACTAAAATCAGACTCAGCTCTGTTTTTGATAATACACCACTGGAGAAAATTCTTCAGGGACATCTATTGATTTAACATTAATTGCTTACAGGAGTATAAAGAGGAAAAGATTACTTGCAACTACACTAAGTACGCTGTGAAAGATCTGGTTAAAGTGTAGGTGGTAGCCCCTAGATGCAGTTTTACTGTCCTAGAAGCTATCCAGCAGAGTGAAGGTACAACTATAAAGCTTTCAAATTGCTGTTTCTAAGACACACATGTTGGAACTAGCTATACCAATCTCAAATTAAAACATTGCCAAAATTAGATGTGTTTGTTATGTAAAATAATGATGAATTAAATTTAGTTTTAACGTATCCCAAGGCAACATGTTCATGATAGTAAGCTAGCTTTCAAGCCTTACATTTTTGAGATGCAAGGTTTAATTGATGTTAGTGACTTAACTAGTAAAAGACAGCAGCACATCTTTTTCAATGTTCATTTTGTTTCAGTTTTCAGTCTTCTGTAGATCATTCAATAATCCACGTTAACTTTTTAATCCCACCTGATTTTATGCCTTGATAATAAGATGAGTAATTGTTTTCTATTAACTGGAATATAAATTGTATTAATTGATCATCTCAAAATCCAAAAAAAATCCATTTCTCTGATATAATTTGTTCTCCCATTTCTGAAGGAAGATTCAGTTCTTGAAAAAAGTCACTCAACTGGAATGAAATACATGATATGGTGTATGCACTCATTACAATTACAGTAAAACATTAAAATACTGTGACATCCCCTTGGATGCCTTAGCCGACATTGTGTGACACTGTCTAAACCCCGGAGGAAGATTCAGGATATAATACTATTTAAAGTAATGGTTCTGTGTGAACTGTCCACAGGGAGCACATGTTCTGCTTCAAATGGCACAACTGAGGCACAAATCTGTCAGGTCGGGTTTGTTTGATGAAACATCAACCAAATGACATTCATCAGACAAGAATAAGAAATAGAAATAAATATTCATTTATCTGTTTTTAATCAAAATATTAATCCCCACAAATCAGAATTACAAAATTTCAGCTTTAGGGGCATATTTTGCCCTGTTTAGCAATGTACACAAAATGTACAAAGGAAAGAGGAAAATGTGCCTAATATATTCACACCAAATTTTCAAAACATTAAGGTGGGAAAATATACCATTTATGCTTCAAAGATTCAATATTATATAGAATCTGTTTTAATCATCGTACAAAGGATCCAGCAAAGACAGAAATTTATTATATTTGCTACAGAAGGGGAATGCTTTGTACAGAAAGAAAAATTGCTAAATCAATCATGCAGTAATTTGATATCTATCACATCTGGATTATTAGGGATAAATTTTTACGTCAGCAATACAATTTAATCCTGAGTGGGCTTCAAGTAGGAGTGAGGTGACTGCAAAATGGTCTCAGAGGTTTAAATTTTAAAAGACCAGGTATTTCTATTCCAAGGCAATTCAGCTACCTGCATGTTACTCATTTGAAATTGACATAGTGGTGGCTGGCTGGTAACAAGAGAGTAAATTCACACTAAGGGATGGCTTGACAAAAAGATCATGGGAGGTTCTTACAGAAGGAGAGAAAAAGGCTGTAACTTTCCGTGTGGTGCTTGGTGGAAAGTTTCATACTTTGAAGTACCCCCGAAGCCTGCAGACCATTTTTTCTGGCTTTCCCAGTTAAAATGAAACAAGTCTTTTTGATTTGAAGGAATCCTGATTTACATAAAAT
Organism: Pristis pectinata; assembly: GCF_009764475.1. NCBI lineage: Eukaryota > Metazoa > Chordata > Chondrichthyes > Rhinopristiformes > Pristidae > Pristis > Pristis pectinata. The sequence goes on from NC_067410.1 coordinate 36,930,815, forward strand.
CATTATGTCTCTGTCTACTTCAGGCAGCAGTTTTCACATTCAAGTTCCAATCAAGATTAAACTAACAGCATCAAGAAATGACAAAAACAATTACTTCCCTTAATTTAGTGCCTTTATTGGAGCAAAGGATTGCCAGTCAAAAGTTGACTCCAAGCCACATGGAAGCTATGATGGCAGATGACAAAAGACGAGTCAGGTTTTTAAGGAGAGTCTTGAAAGCAGAAAGATAGATGGAGGAAATTAGAGAGGGAACTCAGAGCCCAGGCAGATAAAGACATATTAACGTTGGATTAACTAGATTCAGAAGTGATCGAGAAGCTGGAATTGGAATACCCCAGATGTTGCGGGGTTGCGGGAGTATTCGAGATTGTAGCAATACAAATGTTGAGATGATGGAATGGTCTGAAACAAAAGGTGAAATTTTTGGAATTGAGGCATGGCTTAACTGAAATTCAATGTGGGTAAATAACAACACGAGTGATTGGAGTGGAATAAGTTGGATTGCTCTTACATACAGCTAACATGAACTTAATGGGTCAAATGGCTGAGTTCTGTGATGTTGCATTTCTTTCATTCAACTGGTGAAAGCAAACATTTTGTCAAGCAGGTTACCTCCAGAAGAAATCTATAGAGTGTTGGAATCCAAGGTTAGCCAGATTAAATTTTGAAATGCAGGCTAAAGTGAATTGAGACATGAACGAATTGAATTCTGACGAGCTTTTGTTCTTAAATTGCCCAAAAACTGGGCGATTTAAAGTTTTGTCATCCTCAAGTTAATTCCCATCACTTCCCTGTGAAGTAATTGGTTTCCACAGGAAGCCAATAGATCTTCATTGCTTTGCTGAGGTGAGTAGTAATACAACAATGCTAGTTTAGTTTATCAGTACCAAGATACAAATGAATGGGGCTGGATTTTCCTTGATCTGTTCCACGGCCCAATCTCATTTCCCACAGTACCCACCTGTCCACATTAACGTGTCATGGATATGGAGGGATGGGTGAGCTGACCCTCCATATCCAAGAGAGATCGTGCAAAGGACAGCAGGCTACAAGTGGAGATTAGGTTCCAGGCAGAATATCCCAAGTCCCAGCACCCAGAGTACTCTGCAGCCTTTTGACTGTTTACTGCTATCAGGTAAACCTCTTTGTTACATTTAACTTCTAACTCGAGTTCAGTAAACTCATTCAAATAAATGGGATCATGCTCTTTATGACAGCCATCCTGGCCTAAAGTTGAGGTGCAGGATATGAAGAGTACCCTGCTTCTTTTCTCAGTTGGTCAGAGTTCTGCCGCTGGAGTCAATGGTGATTCTAACAGTGCAGCACATTAATAACTGACCTCCAGCTTGTCTCTGAATTCTGTACTTTAAAGTGCAAAAGCAGAAGTTGGTTCAAGTTGAACACAGAATGGCACAGAGCAGGCAGTTTTCTACCCCACTGCCAGCTAATGGTTGATCCATCCCAATATCTCAATATATTGACAGTAATTCATACCTGAAGACAACGAGATCAAACATACCACCTTAGGTGTTCTGTCGCAGTACTTTCATTTATCATATTAACACTTCAATTTAATTCCCTGGAAAACAATGCTCTGTTATTGACATCCTACACAGCTCACCTGATGATATCGCTGTTGGTGCCGAGAGCGGTATAAGTTTTTCATTAGGCCCACAAAATGAACTAAAATAGGTCATCTCTTTGATGTTAACAAAACAACCCAGTCACCTCTCCCTTAGGCAATTTCACAATTATTGTTCTGGTCTGTTCTTCCTTCCTATTTGAAAAAAAGGTATTTTGATACAATAAAGCTATTTCTATGTAATAATTACATAAATATATGTTATTCTAATATGAGAAATATATATATATATTTTCTTTTAAAGATCAGTTTACATATATTTGCACAAGTTAAATTCCATTTTCCATTCTTATCTTAGCAATCATTCCAAGGGAAATTAGAATTCTCGGGACAAGTTCGACCATTAATCTACTCTCAACATCAACAAAGCTGGGGAGTGTCTTGTTGACAGTGCAATCAAGTAGTACTCCTTCACCAATAAGATGCTCACTCAGTTTAGGTTTCACCAGTATTTTGGACATCAGGACATCAATACAGCCTTGGTCCAAACATGAATGTCAGAGGTCAAGTGAGAGTGACTGCACTTGACATCATGGAAGTATTTGAATGAGTATGCCATCAAGTAGCCCATCAAGTAGCCCATCCTGTGGATAACACCCCAGTGACTGGAGTCACACCTTGCAGAAAGGAAGAGGGTTTGGTGGTTGGAGGTCAATTATCCCTGCCTCAGGAGATAACTGCAGGAGTTTCTCAGGACAGTGTCCTAGGCCCAAACATCATCAATCGGAAGAAGGGGTTTTCACCAAGATTGTCTTCCATATAAATTCCTTGGACAATGAAGCAAGTCCATTCCTGCATGCAGCAACAGTTGGCCAACATTCAGGCATAAGTTGATAAATTCTGGTTGTTACGCTACACGAGAGATTTGCAGAGAGGATTCACCAGGATGTTGCCTGGCGTGGAGTGTTTCAGCTTTGAGGAGGGACTGAATAGGCTGGGTTATTTTCCTTAGAGTGGAGGAAGCTGAGGGGGAGGTGCTGATTGAGGTATTCATAATTATGAGAGGCATACATACGATATATAATGAGAAACCTTTGTTCCTTGGCAGGGTTGTTTATGACAAGAAGATAGAGATTTAATGTAATGGAAAACAGATCTGGAAAGAACTTGCAGAATAATTTTTTTTCACTCAGAGGAAGGTTAAAATCTACAATGCACCACCTGAGGGGATGGTGGAAGCAGAGAAGAATTATTTTGATGAGCAATTGAAATGCAATTGCATTGGAGCCCATGGGCTGGGTGCTGAAAAATGCATTAGTTAAAGACAGGTACCTGATGGCAAGAGCAGATGTGGTGGGCCAAAGGGGCTGTTTATGTTCTTTATGATGCTACGATTCTCTATTCACGCCACAAATGGCAGACAAAGACCGTCATCGACCAGAGTCCAACCAATAATCTTTGTTATAACCATCATTTTACCATCAACATCCTGGGGACCACCACAGATCTGAAACTTGACCAGTCACATAAATACTGCAACTACAAGAATACATCAGAAGGTGGATATCCTGTAGCAAGTGGCTACTCCTGGCTCCCCTCAGTCTTTCCACTATCTTACAAGGCACAGGCTAAAAGTTCAAAATTTTCTGTAAACTTAAGCTCAACTAAATTCTGTTTCCCCTGTTCTAACACACATCAAGTAATGCTCAACCGAGGCAGCAGAATAGCAGGGCAACTACAACCCCATTCAAATAAATTATGTAGTAAGAAAGTACTGACTATAAGTATGCTGAAATTCAACATACTTATAGTCAGTAAATGCAGCTGGCAACTTGAGGTGAATGTTCACAACTTGTCTGTTCATGAGATATAAATAATACTCTACCTATGATAAAAAACTATGACCTGACAGTTCTTTACCCTTTCTCACCATCTCTTGGATCAAGCATCTTTCCATAGTGGATACAGAAGTCTTCTATATTTTAAAATCTGGCTGTCAGATCGCTTCAAAGAAATAATTGTTATTTAAATCTCTGGGCTTCCAATCTGCTAATACTCAGAATAAATTGCAGTTGAACACAAGCTTTACCAAATCTCACAAAATTTTTCAATATAAATTGAAGCTTCAGAAATGAGGAGCTAACATCAAGCATTGCAAACCAGTTAAAAGCTTTAAAAGTTATATCAAGTTAAACTGGGATATGAATTATGTTAATGAAACTGATTATGATCTTGAAAAAAAACTAAAACACCATGTAAAATCTCGGGCAAGTTTAATTTTTGCCACTGAAGTTGCATACTGTTGCCATCATCTTGGATCTAATTTGAGCAAACACAGAAAATATAGATTAAACTGGAAATTGTAGCCATTTTAATACAGAAATGTAAAACACAAAATACATACGAGATATAAAAGTTAATCCAAAATGGCAACACGAGGATGGAATCTCAAATAAATGCACATTAATTAAAACAATTTGCACATTTAATACGAAGCATATGCACCACTAATTTGTTATTTATTTGATAATGAATGCCTTCATATTGTAGCACCAAATTTCTTTTTGCCATTATCTAAGAAGGGGTACAATGATATGTCTCTTGACCAAACTATTAACTATTGGGAATGGCATGACTAATTTTAGCTCAGTCATGAACAACATGTTAAAACTTTTTATTCTCTGCCTGCACTGAGTTAAACTCTTATTCCAAAGGCTAATGGCCTTCAAAACCCTTTAAATTGTTTTCAGGAATGTTTCTTTTATAAAAACAATTAGCATTATCTTACACTAGCTATAATGTAAACAGTCTGCAGCTATTTCATGCTAATTTATGTAGGATATTAAGAATTAGAGATAGAAAATTGACAGTTCTTGTTTGCTGTAACATGACCCACTGAGCTAATTTTCATTTTATTTTGTAATGGGCTTGAAGAGGTACCACAGCATGTATAATTGGCAAATAAATTAATGAGCTTTAGCAGGATGTTGCCATTCCTTCCAGTCTGTCACACTTGTCAATGCATTCATCTGCATAATTTATCAGACAGCTGTCAAACGTGAGCTGGCACTTTTTTTCTCTTTTCCAAACTCTGCAACTAACAACTGATTCGGAACCAATTAACAAAATAATACTTTTTAATTGAATTGACATTGATTATTGACATTGGAAGCAATACACAACCAAAATTAAATGTCTGGAATTTCATTTAGTAAAATACGATATGCATTTTTGCAAGAGTGCATTATACGTTTAAAATGTTACAAAACAACATTATTATAAAACAACTTAGTGTTGCACCTTGACCTCAAATAGTCTAATGAATGCAACCCTTGGAAGACAGCAAGAAACTTCATTACTCTGATGTGTGCTAAGAAAAGTTCTTATAAATATGCTTTCAATGAACGTAATAGGGCAGAAACTACAAAGTTCATGTTTTCTCTCAGCAACAATGTTTAAATGACTGAAATAATGTTCACAATAACTGTCAGCTATCAATGTAATAAGGTGATACACAAAAAGTAACTAAAACTAGTTTCTTCTGTGCAGTTATTCAAAAGATAAGCAACAATGTTTTATGATAATATATATAATTACGTGTGTTGCTGGAATTTTGTTAATTTTTCTTGTCAAGAAGTCAAAAGTAAACATTAAATACTTTTTGGCCAAATATGATTACCTTGCTTCAGAAATTCAGTTCCATTGAGACTGCAGGATCTGATTTCCAGAAGTGAAGTTTAATACACTGCCATTATTACCTGTGCACTTTTAGTGCAAATGAGAGAAAACATTTCTACTCAAAAGTCTTTTAAACCAACTTCAGTAGCAATGATGAGAGTTATTTTTTCTGTGTCTCAGCATTATGTTAATCAAGAGCTCCGATGTCAGAAAAGTTATTTGGAGAAAATAAATTAGCAAATTGAACAGAACTTCACTGATGATAAATGTGTGCAAAAGGAATCCATGATAGGAGGATCAGTCTGTGCAGTCAGAAAGATCTAGTCAGAGTGTCACAAGGGAGCATGCGCTTCCATTGTTTTTCAAATGCAGGAAATTACATCATCTGAAATGTAAAAAATCATTATATTTTTATTTACTAGAGTAAATGCTCCAAATAGTTCACTTTTCCCCTGAAAAATCTCATTGATTACTGTTAATATTGATTGTAATGAAACCCACCTTGCAGTTTACAGCAAAGGAGGCCATTCTTTGTCTGTAAGCCCTTCATTAGAATCCAATAAAATACAACAGCCCTAGCCTCTCCCCAAAGTATAATCTTCTAAATGAAATATTTTCTTTAAAAGATGCAGTGGCCTCTGTCTCAATCACTGCCTATAGCAAGGCATTCCATGCACGAATAGCTGTCTTTGTAAAAAAAATTCCCATTATCTTTTTCCTCACTTCTCTTGCAATCATTTTGAATTGATGACCCTTTTCTATGGACTTCATTCAGAGAAAATAGACTTTCAGAATATATCCTATCAATTTTTGTTCCTGCATGGTCTGCTGTAGAGTATCTCATATCGCTCCTTACAATTACAGTCTTAAGAAGACAGGGGCAGAGGTAGAGAGTTTAATTCAGAGTTTGTTTCACTGTTTACGAAATGATAGTTGATCTCATGATGAACTCCATATCAATTCATGTATTGCTTAGCAAAATATTGACAATCTCAGGTGCAAAATTAATAAATGAACTGACAGCTGGTGGCATCTGTGGCAGCTCTTATTTGAGTCAGAAGATAATGAATTCAACATGAACTGCAATTCATGTCAACTTCAACTAGGCCTGCATAGACTTAACTCTGTTAACTGGGAACATCCATTATTAGACACAAAGGGTTACTGAGAGATTATCAGATTCTGTAAAATCAGGCTTCCCTGCAGTAACAGAATGCTTTTTTTTAACTGTAAAAAAGATTAGTGCTTTAGAAAAAATACCAGGTGAACATCATGAAAATTTATCCTTCAATTTGTAAAATGTATACACAATGTAAAATTAAAATTTACCCATGATTTATGATTCACATTATCAGCTGTGGTGGAGTTGGGACCACACTTGCCTCAGGGTCAGAAAGCTCCGGGGACTTGAACACAAAATCCAGGCTGATGCTTCAGTGCCAAGGGAGTGCTGCAGTTCTGAAGGTGCGGCCTTTCGAAAGAGACCCCAAACTGCACTGGCAAACACATGTCAAAGAGACATAACACTCTTTCGAATATCAACATAGGAGTTATCCCCAGTGTCCTGTTCAAGTTTCTCCCTTAAACAATATTGAGAATAGAAAAGTTACCTGGTCATTACAACATTGTTGATCGTGGACAAACTGGCCATCACTTTTCTAACAAGAATAATTATATTGCAAAAAAATACTTCACTAGCTGCAAAGCACTTTGAATCCTTCTAAACAGCATCATGTAAATCTAAGCCTAACTCTGCATCCATATTCTCTGCAGGTTTTTCTTATGCATTTTGAACTGATAACATATTATAAAAGTGTACTGAAGTGTCATAAAATCTGTAAAGACAATTTCACACTATGGCAAATGGATTTTGCTCCAGCAGCAACACTCCATGTCATAAAGATCTGAGATTCGGGGAACTGGTAGTATCTCAAAACAGTACACTGGAGGAATCACATAGGTCCTGGACATTTTCACTGGGATTCCACAACAACACCCAACAGCAAAACAGGTGAGTGACACACAGGAGAAAATAACACCGAAGCTTAAGTGTGAGGGCTCTTCATCTCAAACTTCTGTCAATGGTCTTTTGACCATATATAATAATGTGAATATTATATTTATCAAGCAATTTTACATGAATTACAACTCTTTCTCACACCTCACAGTCAATGATCTATGAGGTGATTAAATACATTCTTTTGTTATTTTGAAAATGTTAAGTATTTTTAATCATACCTTATAATGGAATCACGCTAGTCTATGATGCATGGTATCTGGAAACATGGAATCATTTTACATCCGACTGAAAAAGCCTTAACTGCATTGAGAACAATGTATTCAATGCAAAAACCTGTCTCACAGCAAGTATTTCAGATCATTTTCTCATCATATGTTACCACCGTCATTTCAAATTGCACTGCATTTCATGTCAACCAGCAGGTAAACTGCTGTGCTGAAATCCCTCAAGAGAAGCCCTTATTCAAACAGCTGCCAACTGAAAATGTGCAATTCAGTTTGGCAGGGGCACAACCCTGACACATTTGGCTTTAATTGCCTGATTGTTGTCTCCAAGGCACTCTTGGTTGACAATGTGGTGAAAGTAATGCAGGGTAACAGAGGGAAAAAAGATAGATAGCCAGAACATTAAGTGTCTACAGAGGACTGAAAATGCTCTCATCCATTTATTTACTTTTTATTCATTAAAACTGCAGGTGGAAAGCAGCAGATGATGCTTCACCATACACAAAAAATAAACCAGAATCCAGACACAAAAGTTCAGAGCTAATGTTACGCTTTTTTGCTCATCAACTGTTAAGAGCAGCAGATGCTTCCTCCAAATCATTTATCAATTGTTAAAAGCACGTTTGTCACCATCAACATCACTTGGAAATTAAACTGGCACAAAGATCCTTCTATGACATTTTTAATGTTTGTTTATCACAAGTTATAATTTACAGGACTTTTGCTTAAGTGCTGACTGCTGATGACAACATTGGTGTGACTGGGTCTTTTTGCATGCAGACATTTATCTCAGGAACCAAAATTCAACTTTGTGCATGCAGTTACAAAGTGCAGCATATATCAGGGCTAATAACTGCTTAATTCTACCCTTGCATCATGAGGTCTCCACTCTTGGTAGGGTCTTGATCTCCACAGTAAGCTTTCATCTTTACCACCTGGATATTAAAAATCATCCTTATGAGGGTCAGGAAGGAAATATGATTAGAAGGTATTACACTTACAAGATCCTGCCTGATACTCAAAAACAACTGCAGAATCATTTGAGTTATTTTTTAAATACAAGATGACAACATTCACAGAATTTTGCCTCACCCCAGTGAACTTCCATTGCTGAAGTATCTGCTACTCCTGTATAGTCTCTTCAACATTGGCAACACCAAACAAAGATCAGATAACCATCTTTGATCTCCATTCTTTCAGCAGCAACCCTGACCATGTTACAGCCATTTCAATTCATGGACCCAGCCTCATTCCTGCTTGATTTCTCCACCTTGCACGCTGTTCCAATAGACATGCAAATTAGACCATTTATCCCAATGATACTTCACCCTTTGCTTATCAAGTATCTTTGTATCTCTGCTTTAAAATTATTCAAAGACTCTTGTTTCTTCCACCCTCTGCGGAAATGAGTTCCAAACACTCTGTCTTAAAAGGGTGACCGCTTATTTTTAAACAATGAACCTTAATTCTTTATGTTCCCACAAAAAGAAACATCTTCTCCAAATCCACCTTTATCAAGACCTTTCAGGATCTATGTGCTTCAATCAAATCCCCTTTCATTCTTCAAAACTCCAGTGGATCTAAGCTTTTCTCACATCTAATCCATTTTCTATAAAGCAATATACAACCTTGACGATCCTCTACTTTATGAGTGATCTTAGCTTCTGTTACAAACTATAAAACAATAATAATTTCTTGAAAGGGCAATTCACTCTAGAAATGCACTTGTCCTTGCAATATTAGATGATGCTGATTTATTAATGAACTTTTTTTGACATTAAATTATTACAAAATGCAATGTCACGCATTATTTTTACTAAGTTCCATTAATTTCATTTTTTTGTGTACAAATTCACAGCTCTTGATAAAACTGGTACAAAATGTAGTCCTGTCTAATTGGGACTCTCCTTCCAAGGCCAGGCCATTAGCCTCAGCTTGTCTTCTTGCTAGTTATTGTAACTTGGTCAAACATATGGAGACCAGACACTTGGTTATGGGGGAAGGTTTAATGGCTGTCAAAAAGGGAAAATGAGAAATGGCAAAATGAGGTGCAGAGACCTTGGGAGGGAATTCCAGAACTTTGGGCCTTGTTAGCCGAGGCATGACTATCAGTAGTGGTGCAATTAAATTGGGGAACAATCCTGAGGCCAGAATTAGAGGACAGGTTTTCCTGCCAATGGTAGAGCTAGGACGGGTTACAGAGATAAAGAGGGATGAGGCAAGAACAGAATTTAAAAACAAGGAAAAGAAATTTAAAATCATAGCATTGCTTAACCGGGAGCCGGTGCAAATCAGCATGGTTCTGGATGAAAAGTAAACACCTCATGTTTATGGAGAGTTGAATCAGGAAGGCAGGACTAGAGGGCATTGGTATGATCCAGTGTAGATGGAACATAAGGAAAAATGGTGAATTTAGCAGCGGATGAGGTGAGTTTGGACATGTCAGAGGTGGAATTGGATTGTCTTAATGAAGGCATAGATATGAGATCTGAAATACAATGTGGGTCAAATATGGCTCTAAGGTTGCAAAGTCTGGTTGTTTTTGACAATTATCAGGGGGAGGGATGGAGTTGGTGTCTAAGGAATTTAGATTGCAGTGGGTACCATGGATGTTGGCTTTAGTCTTCCAAATGTTTATTTAGGGGTAACATTTGTTTTTCAAATTATGAATGTTGGACAACTGATGACAGCAAAAGGGTTATAAATGGAGAAGGTGGTCAAGTTGGGCACGTCCAGCAAATGGGTAGAAAATGGATGATGTTGTGGAGGGGCAACATGTGGTTGAGGAAAAAAAAGAGGTACAAGGAGCAATCCTTGAGTTAAACCTGAGAGAATGGTGAAAATGATGCATGGTTCTGTAAACAGAATGACATGGAATGCCAAGAGCTATCACAGAGCAGCAAGTCTGCAAAGGTTCTACTGCAGCATGGGCTGAGAGAGGGTAAATAGGGAAAGTGGATTGGTGATTAATTCCTAAAATACCAAGAGAATGAGTTGAGAACACAACTGCTAAAACCAGACTGAATTTAGCCTCCAATCTGACCTCCTAACATTTAAAATTGTTTTATTTCAGATATGTGTGAGGTAGTATAACTTTCTGGAATCCCCAACAGAACTCTGTCAAGAAAGTTATAAAGACCAGCCCACCAAACCAAACAAGAGAGAATTTTCAACAATTTTACAGTCTCAAGAACCTCTTAATATCCAAGTTTGAATGCTTCCTCCCTGCCACCCCCATGGTAATAATGTCCAAGGAAGAGGAAAACAAGATGAAAATGTGAAGTAAAAAACCTTATTGAAATGTTGTCTGCATGACTTGGGTGGATGCTTTCAATCTCATTTTAGTGGTTGTACCAGTTCATTGTTCCCCTTCCATTAATATACTCTCAAAGCATTTCACTGATCATTCTATTCCCCTCTCCCCCCACTCCTACCCTTGTGCAGACATGATGAGCCAAAGGAATTGTGCTGGACTCTTCTGTTCTATGTTCTTTATTTAGTTATATATCAGGTGGTGCTGCACTCGATACTTTCAGACTTGTCACACTCTGATGGACCTTGCCATTCCATGCCATTCAAGTGCTACATTTCAAAGAGAATGCAAATAAATATATGAATAATATTTATCTGATTCACTTTAATGAAACCTGAAAGGCTTCTGCTCTAGTAACATACGTGGATGCATTTTAATTAAACTGCAAGACTCCAATGACTATAACCCATGCGTTTTAAAATTGTGTGGCAATCTAATCTTCCTGACACTCAATCATACTCTAATGCTACTTGGTGTTCTTTTTCCCTAAATCTCTTTTGCACCTTTGCAGTCCAGAACATGTGGAAATATGTGAATGTAGTTTGGGTCCAGGTCCTCTTATCAATTATACAGATTGAGGCTGGGAATGTTTGTTGAGTGCTTTATTGTCACATTTTTACAAAACCAACAGCACTTGTCAGGGGATGTACACAAGTTGTTTGGATGAACTAGTAGTGAAGACTAGTTGATTCTAATACTTAAAACAACATGGAAGGAGGCCATTTGGCCATCAGGTCCATGCTGCTCCCTGAGGAGCAATCTCTCTCACACACGCAGGGTAATTTATAGTAGCCAATTAACCTAATAGCATGTGTTTGGAAAGTCACTTGATCATGGAGAGGAGGTGCAAACTCCACACCACGAAATACCGAGGTAAGATCGAACAGGTCCCTGGGTTCGTGAGGCAGCACCATCAACACACCTTCATTTACCAGAATTTTATTTTTCCCAAAGTGAACTGGCTCCACAAGTAAATTGAACAACTTGTAATTATATTGGACCTTTAATAATGGAAGTATGCCTTAATAGATGCTATCAGATAAAATTAGGTCAGTGCGCTGCACCAATCATCACTACATCAGTGAGCACCAAGATTTTTGGTGAAGAAGTCTTGATGTGAGACAGTTTATGGGGACCACAGTTTTGGATCAGCTTGAGTTCCAGAATGTGGAAAGTGAGAATCTAGCCATGATAGTATTAGAATTGTGGAACCTACAGGCTAAAAAGGTATTGGTGAAGGTTTCAGCAACAGATAATTTCCAACAAGGGTGGAAACTGACAATATTATGGAGGTGCAAGCAGTCAGGTTAGGAGATAGAAGAGATACGATATCAGGAACTCAACTTTGCGGGAAATAGGACACCAATACAGTGAAGAGTCCAGTCCTAATCCAATATCCGAATTGCTTTGCACAATTGATACCTGAAACTACAAACCAACACTTATATCGTACCTTTCATAACCTCAGGATAATAATATACATTTGTTTACATTTATTTGAATCCCTTTAAGCCACAAAAAAACACTCAGAAAAGTCGTATAACCATGGCTAATGAGAAATTAAAGATAGTATTAAATCTAATGATAAGGCGTATACTGTGACCAAAAGGAACAATAATGTTAAGGAATGAGGGAAGAACTCAAAATTCAGTGAAGGAGCAACAAAAAAAAGGAAAATAGAATACCAGGTGATAAACATAGAAACAATATAAAGACTTGCGGTCCTTTACAGACTGAGAAAGGAAATATTATATTTGAGGAATAAACAATGGTAGAGAAATTAAACAAATATCTTGTCAAATATCAACAAACCTCCTTGAAATAGAGAGAACAAAAGATGTACAATGAATGGGGAGATGGTAGAAATTATCAATGATAAAAGGTATTGGAGAAATTAATGGGTCTTAAGCCAATTAATTCCCAGACCTGATGACCTGCATCACAAAGTTTTGAAAGGTAGCAAATGTAACTCATCAATTTAAGAAAGGAGCAAGAGAGAAAACAGGAATCATAGACCAACTATCCTGGCATCATAAGAGAAAATGCAGGAACTTGTATTTGGCAATCTATTATTAAGGAAGAGGGAATGGCACATATTGAAACTAGTAACAGGATGGAGCAGGGTCAATGTGGATTTATGAAAGGGAAATCATATTTGATAAAACTTATTTTTGGCAGTTGCAGAATAGATATGGGCAAATTAGGGGATATACATTTGGACTTTCAGAAAGCCTTTAATAAGGTGCCACGCAAGAGGCTGTTACACAAAAAACAGCAATTGAATTGAGATTGGGGGTGATTCACTGGCATGGATTGAGAAGTGATTAATAGTCAAGAAACAACAGAAATAAATGGTACGTTTAGGTTGAGAGGCCATGCCAATTCGAATGCCGCTACCCAGCTGCTTACAATCTATGTCAATGATTTGCATTAGGAAAGCAGGTGTAATGTACCCCAATTTGCTGATGACTTAAAATTGGATTGAAGTGAGAGTCATGCAGAGGATGGTCAAAGACGTCAGGAGGATATAGATGAGCTTAGTGAACGGATAAGAATATAATGTGGGAAAATGTGAGGCCATACACTTTGGTAGAAAAATTATAGGTGGACTATTTTGTTCATAAACATTGAGAGATTGAAAGGTGTTTGTGTTCAGAGGGACCTGTAGGTCCTTGTGCATGAATCACTCCCAACTTAACGTGCAGGCACAGCAAGCAATCGGGAAGGCAAATAGTCCATTGGCTTTTATTGCAAAATAAGTTCAAGAATAAAAGTGTTACACTGAAATTATCTAGGGCCCTGAAATATTTGTCTCCCAGTCTCCTGAAGAAATATTTGCAATAGATGGAGTGCAACCAAGGTGTAGCAGATTGATTTGTGAAACTGGGCTGTGTGGAGGAATTGTCTGATGAAGAGAGATTAAGCAAACTAGGCCAATATTCATGACAAAACTGTCAATGGGCTTGACAGGGTTCAGGGGTGGAGGAGGCAGGACACATGGGATGGGTGGATGATGACGTTTCCCCTGGCTGGGCATCCAGAACCAAGTATCACAGTCTGAATATAAGGTGTTTGCCAATTAGACAAGAAACTTTCACTCAGAGACTTGTGAATCATAGGAATTCTCTACTCCAGGGAGCTGAGAAGACTACATTTATTCCAGACAGAGATTAAAAGAATTTTTGAATATTAAGGGGATCAGGGGATATGAAAAAGCACAGGAAAGTGACACAGAAGTAAAGAATCAGCCATGATCTTACACTATTTAACTAGCTTTTCTTTTGATATAAAAGCTAATCTATTTATTGGGTGTTCTCTGCTGCTGTGATGTTTACATAAACTTTCCTCCGAAACAGAAATACTTCTGGAAATAAAAGTTTTTCAGACAGTAAATTGGCATTTATCTGATGAGTTGAATTAATACACTGATTATGGTTCATTAAAAAAAAATGTGCAAACCACTCAGTGGCACTGTACAGTAATCAATGATCAGAGCAAGGTATCACTAGATGATACAATTTCACTAATTATTAGAAAAAAACATAATCAGAGAGTGACAATTAACTGATGTTTCTGGAAAAGCCAACTGTACAAGAATAAATTCTAAAGCTTAAACTGTTTGAATTTCTATACTTTTAAGTTGATTTAGAGAATTGCCAGATTATTATTACAACAGTATTGAAATACATTTGTTTTACAATTAATGAAACCTTATGATGAAATCGAAGAACAGGATAATGAATCCTAGGATAAAGTGATCTGTTATTTTAATTAACAGCATGAACAATTCTAAACTAATCATTACAACCAACCGCACTGAAATGATTGAAGCTTCTACTTTTCTTCAGGCTTTTTAAAACTTTCTTTATTTTTAAGAAAAAGGAATTGTTATTAAAGCACCTTAAAAATTCTACTATCGCAGGATTCCGACATATGTATATCCTAACAAGTTTAAAGTAAGAACTGATTTTTCTTTGAAAATTCCATGGTCTTTAATAATAGTACAACATATTTGAAAATACTGTAAGTCAATACTGACTTTTCAGATCAACAAATTACTTTGTGATCAATGAAAGTTTTCTTCACTTTCTGAAATGAAAAAGAAGAACCTGATTGATCAGATTCCTCAACTCCAAGTTCCAGCTCAGTAATGTTTATCTTCATCTGGTTCTTAACTAAACAGAATTTTCATGGATGCTTTTAGTGGATATTAGAAGTTCCTAATCTTAGTTACTCAGAGTAAAGTTTCCGAGACTGGTAAACTGTCTATTTTGTTACCATTTGATTTGATTGTGGAGCCAAGCTAGATCAACAGCTTGAAAGTTAGTTTGACTGAGTTTTGGGAGTGCAAAATGTTATGAGGTGGCAATAATCAATTGCCAAATGCTATTAGCTGAATTAGGTTCTCTGCTCAAGGAGAGTGGAACTGATCAGTTTGGAAAATTAATAGCTAGATATAAAGATGGGGTGGATTTGCATGTAAGTAAATTCTCTATTCACATTAAGAGAATGAAAAAAATTAAATACAAAGCAAACTCAAAACAGTCGAAAACATTTTGAAATTTATTGCATAACAAGTGCAGTTACATAGTAAAATCACAACATGCTGAAGTGTCAGTATTCCCCAGCCTGCTGCTTAATGCAATTTTTGTTGATAGAACATAGAACAATACAGCACAGAACAGCCCCTTCGGCCCACAATGTTGTGCCGACATAGCTAATCCCTCCTACCTACAGAATGCCCACATCCCTCCATTTCCCTCTTATTCATGTGCCCATCCAAGCTCCTCTTTTAAAAGTCCCCAATGAATTTGCCTCCACCACCCTATCAGGCAACGCATTCCAGGCATCCACCACTCTCTGAGTAAAAAAACATACCACTGATATCTGTTCTGATCCTACCCCCCTCACCTTAAATGCATGCCCTCTGCATTTGGATTGCTCAATAATGGGAAAAAGATTGCTTGTCCACCCTATCTGTGCCCCTCATAATTTTATACACTTCCAACAGATCACTCCTCAGCCTCCGCCCCTCTAGAGAAAAGAGCCCGAGTTTGTCCAGCCTCTCCTGATAGCACATGCCCTCTAATCCAGGCAGCATCCTAGCACCTAATTGATCAGCACCCTCTCTAAAGCCTCAGCATCCTTCCTATAGTGAGGTAACCAAAACCGTACGCAATACTCTAAATGCGGCCTAACTAGAGTTCTACAGAGATGCATCATAACTTCTTGACTCCTATACTCAATACCTCGATTAATGAGAGCAAGCATTCCATAAGCCTTCTTAACCACCCTATCTACCTGTGTAACCACTTTCAATGAGCCATGGATTTGCACCCCAAGGTCTCTCTGCTCTTCAAAATCGTTAAGGGTCTTTAGAGTGTACCGCCTCTTGACATTAGTCCCACCAAGGTGTAACGCCTCACATTTATCCAGGTTAAACTCCATCTGCTACTTCTCTGCCCACATCTGCAACTGATCTGTATCACACTGCATTCATCACCAGTCTTCTACACTATCCACAATTCCACCAATCTTGGTATCGTCTGCAAACTTACTAACCCACCCATCAACATACTCATCCAGGTCATTTATGTACATCACAAACAGCAGAGGTCCCAGTACAGATCCCTGGGGAACACCACTACTCACAGGCCTCCAGCCTGAACTACCACCCTCTGTTTTCTATGGACAAGTCAGTTCTGGATCCACACAGCCAATTCTCCACTGACCCCATTCATCCGAACTTTTTTGATTAACCTATTATGTGGGACCTTGTCAAATGCCTTACTGAAGTCCATATAGATGACATCCACAGCGCGACCTTCATCAATATCTGTTATCACCTTGTCAAAAAACTCAACTGGATTAGTAAGACACGACTTGCCCTGCACAAAGGAATGCTGGCTTTCCCTAATCAAGCCATTGGATTCCAAATGCTTGTATATCCTAGCTCGAAGAATGTTCTCCAGCAATTTCCCTACAACTGACGTGAGACTCACCAGTCTATAGTTCCCCAGATTTTCCCTAGTTTCTTTCTTAAACAGAGGAATAACATTAGCCACTCGCCAGTCCTCCGGAACCTTACCCATGGTCAAAGAGGACACAAAGATACTGGTCAAGGCCCTATGCAATTTACCTCTCTCGTCTCCGTCAGTAACCTGGGGTATATCTCATTGGGCCCCAGGGACTTATCCACCTTGATACCATTTAGGAGACCTAACACTACCTCCTCCTTAACCTCAAAATGCCCTAACATTGTTTACGCCCTCAGTTCCAATTTCTGCTGCTCCTGCGTGTCCCTTTCCTGGGTAAATACTGAAGAGAAATATTTCATTCAGGCACCTCACCCACTATCCTCTATCATTCAAACATAGATTCCCTTCTTTATTCCTTAAGTGGTCCCTACCCTTATCCTTACGTAGGTTTAGGAATTGACCTTTGGATTCTCCTTAATCCTACTTGTGCTAAGGACTTTTCATGGCCCCTCCTGGCTTTCCTAATTCCTTTCTTGAGTACATTTCTAGCTTCTTTATAGTCCTCATGTGCTCCATCTGATCCTAACTTCCAAAGCTTCTCCATATTTGTCCTTTTTCTTCTTGACTAAGTTGCATCACTTCTCTGGACATCTAAGGTTCCCTTATTTTGCCATTCATGTCCTTCCTTCTAATCGAGACACACCTATTTCTGTAACCTACGTATTTGATCCTTAAACATTTTCCACATGTTCAACGTGGACTTCCCAGCAAAAGGTGTCCCAGTTAACGTCTACCTAGTTCCTGCCATATGCATTCATACAGTAGTCCTGCTGCGATTTTAAAACTCTACCACTAGCCCCATTACCTATCCTTATCTATACCTATCCTTAAGGTTAATGAGCTGTGGTCACTGTTTTCCCCAATTGCTCACCCCACTGACCGGTGAGCCACCCTGGCCAGGGTCATTACTCAACACTAGGTACCAGAATAGCCTCTCCCTTTTTTGGACTGTAAACATATTGATTTAAGAACCCCTCCTGGATACACCTAACACATTCTGCCCCATTCTAACCCCTTGCACTTAAAAGGTCCCAATCTCTTTTTGGGATAGTTGAAATCTCCCCATGACCAACAACCCTGTAATTTTTACACATTTCCCCTAATCTGTTTGCATATCCATTCCTCAATGTCCTGGTGGCATTGGAGGTCTATAGTACACCCCAAGAGAGTGATGCACCCTCCTATCATGAGTTCTACCCATAATGGAGTCCGAGCCCTCCATTATGTCTCCCCGGAGTGCAGCTGATATATTATCTCTAATTAGCATTGCAACTCCTCCCCCTCTTTTACCCCCCTTTCTATTCTTCTAAAAGCTTTGAAACCCTGGTACATCGATCACCCATTCCTGTCCCTCCCTCAACCAAGTCTCTGTAATGGCCACAACATCATAGTTCCATCTACTGATCCATGCCCTGAGTTCATCACTCTTGCCCATAATACTCCAAACATTAAAGTACAAACACTTCAAACCATTCGTCCCATCACATCTGTTATTAGGAATCTGCCTAACACTACATTCCCTAACATCAGCCCTCCTGCCCATTCCCTCACTTACTGACCTGTTGTTCCGGTTCCCATCCCCTGCCAAAGCTGGTTTAAACCTTCCCCAGTAGCGTTAGCATTAGTAGTTGATTTCTAATTTCAAGGTTTCTTTACTGCGAATCAAATTGTGCACACATGTAGTCACAGTCATGGTAGATATATTTATAGTTTCTTCAGCTTGATGACAGTGCATCAAATTTCTTGGCAAAGCTTTGTCAAATGAACCGACAGGACGACATGGAACATGGAAGGAAAAGGTAATAGACAAGTCAAGTAAAACTCTCTGAATTCTTAGGTAGATTATGAACTGAAATATCTTGCTGAAATGATTCAAGCTGAGCATCTTCAACTGAGCATTGACTGCCTCCACTGGTTAAAGGACAGTTGCAGTCATATCTCAACACTAACATTTTCTCTTGTCATAGCAGTTTTATTACTATAGTAGTTGCAGGAATGTTTTCTTAAAAACTAAAATCTATTTTACAATCTACAATGAGCCCAAAAAAGGCTGTTGAATTTACTCTGGTCTCCTTTTAACAGGATTCCCCTTCACACTAACATTCTAGAAACCAAGAATATTGAAAATTGCATCAAGGATATCCCCAAAGTTGTCACCGAATTCATGATCCAGCTGAAATTAATTTCTTTTAAAACCAAAATAAAGTTGAGATTCTTTTAAACATCAAATAGAATTGAATGTTTTACTGGTTTCTGTTAGGTGAATTAGAAAACCCATATAATGAAGTGAATTGGGCAGGTAAGCCTAAAGTCATGATATTCTGGTGATACACAGCATCTGTGGAGAGAGAAACAGTTAACTTTTCAGGCTAATGACCCTTCACCAGAACAGGGAAAAAATGATAAACAAGTGCAAGTCCAGAAAGGGGGAGGGATGGAGAGAAGAAAGGCCTGTGATGATGTGGAGGTTAAAGTTATCTTAAACGTCACTAAATTGCTTTCAGTGCCGTTTAAGAGAGGGATTGGTCCACGACATTGGACATCATCAAAGGTGACAGCTGGACTGAAAAAAAATTAACAGTGCTGTAACTGCAAGATGCCAAACAGTTTTAACAAAAACTGAACTGTGATTTCAGACAAATAGAACTTAAATGACAGATCACTCTTCTTGCTGAATCTGCATACTTTGGTTCCATACAAAGCAAGCAATTTCCAAAAAAGTTTTGATCAATATGAAATGTGTTGAATAATTTGACCATTCATATTTATGGCTTTTCTGCTATAAATGTATACCAAAATTAAGACAAGCATTGTGAGTTTTAATACATTTACATAACTAAATGGTAGCAACATTACCCATCTTGTGATATCTACCCACTGACCTCAAGGAAGTCCTATTGCAAACAAATGTAGAGCAGATAATCACTGCACAGCCAATGGAAGGCCCTTTGAACATTGGCATCTGTGAAATTGTGGCAGTCAAATATAGCAAATGGTAAATTGCTCAAGACTCCGACAATCAATTCTTATGTTTTGTGGAGCTGCTTGCAGTTTATAACATTTTTACGGCTTTATTTCCTAGAATTCTAATGGAAAAGTTTAAAAATAAATCTTAGATTAATTTTATTATTTGTTTAACAGTTTAAGACAAATAATTTAAGTTTTCAATATGCTAAAAACAGTTCAGCAAATCTTGTGAATCGAATACAATCATATTGAGTTGAGTTGCTGTCCAAGGTCATAAATTAATGCTTTCTCACATATATTCTTTACTTCATGTTTTACAATGTGTTTCTTGGTAATTCTCACACTGAGGAATTACTTATTACAACAGCAATTTGTTATGAGCCAAGATGCTCCAGGCAGATGCAGACATTTACTGAAGCATGAGCTGTTGATGAATCAAGCCGCCCACAGGGACCTTAACACTGACCAGTCAGCATGCATGTCCTATCTAACAATCTTACTTGCTGATTCTTTTAATTGACTCATATCCTAATGGTCATTCAAAATCACTTTAGCCCAAAGGTACCCTTTGCATTTAAGCTACAATGGCCACTAATGACCTTCTCCCAATCCCAAACACATGGGTAAAACAATATAAAAGACATTTAAGAAAATTCAATAATTCAATTACACAGCATCAAAGCTAAATTTATCATGCTTTCTGTGCTATCACCTATTCCTTCTCTTTACATATTTAAATAACAAGGCTTTTAGATGAATGCATAATTCAAATTATCAATGATTAAAAAGGGATCAATAACACTTGGTCTTATTGGTTACTCAATCTTGATTCAGCAATTTAAAACCTATTCTGTCACTTAAATGAATCTATATATCTCTGCCAAAGAGACTGAGGAAACAAAAAGTTTCCATTTAAATTCCATTTGTCCAAAAGCACTGTTCAGTTTTTGTTAAAACTGGACAAAGTACTTTTCTTCTACACTGTATCATATGAGTTAAACTCAAATTTTTATACATTTTTCTAAGTGACTCAAGATGAACAAAATAAAACCATTTGAATATAGCAAGTGAGTTCAAATAATAACAAAAGCTGAAAATCACGTGAACTGGAATTTGTACTTGTTTGAAAATGCAGAAACATGTCCTTTTTAATTGTTATAAAAGATATATAAAATGTTAGACTCAAGCCAAACAAGCACGCATTCTGATAGAATTTGTTTGATGTTGACCATCCATTTCCATTATCATTTTAAACTGAATCTTACAAAATGTGCACCTTGCAACATAAAAATCCCAGACATGTAATTTTCTTCCACTCCAAACTTCACTTATTGCAAGTGTATCAGAAAATACTGTCATTATGCTGACTCGTTGCTCTTCTGAGAAGAAAGGACAGAGGAGACAACAAAAAGGGAACAGCATGTGGTCCACTTATCCTCATTCCTCTAAAAAAATTTTAAAAAAGGCATCTTTTGCCAGCTGACAAAATAGATCAAGCTTCAGGTGCAATAATAGAACCATGCTGTGAAATGAAATCTACATGAGACCACATAGTGCACCACATGTACAGAGAGTATGGTGCATCAAGCTAATTAAAAAAAAATCCACAGGTCTTAATGGACCACAAAACACTGTGGAAACTTGGAATAGGTGGCATCTTTTCATTAGTATCAGCGAAATTATGGGAAATTATTCCCAAGAGGAATTTAACACAATCTAAGAAGGAGTAGCATTTTAAATTTGATGTTAAGCAAACCAAAAACATTATAGCAAGAATTCCACAAAGAAATGAAAACAGTGAATGCTGAAAACACTCAGCAGGTTAGGAAGGTCAGGCAGCATTTGTGGATGGAGAAGCAAAGTTATTGTTTCAAGTGAAGACCCTTCAGAATGGTCAACTTGAAATGTTAACTATTTCTGGTCCACAGATGCTGCCTAACCTGCTGAGTGTTTCTGAAGTATTCTGTTTGTGGCTTGGGTTTCCAGATGTGCAGTTTCATGATTTCATCCACGCAAAATATTTTTTTACCCTAAATATCACAGATTTATTTTCTGTCTCATCTTAACAATTGTTAATGAACATACAACTTTCAACCTTTTCAAATTAAAATGCAAAATAGGTTCTTTTTATCTACAATGGTCATTCCAAACAGACAGATATGGGAAGATAATGACTGCAATCTTTAAAAATTGCAGGATATCTAATTTATTTGATGTTTATTTTCAGCAAGTAGTACTTCAATAGGATTCCATTAAAAAATTTAATCAGGTATAAGATTCCAAACTACACATTCAGAATAAGGTCCAATGCAAGTGTAGATATAAGGGACAAAATATGTCATTAATATGATGTACATCAGTCAAGTAGACAGTGGTTAAAATAACTGGCCCTCAGGTTAGAGCAGTAATGAAATAATCAGATGCTTATAATGAGACACTTGTATCAGCACTATAAAAAAGAGCATCAAGAAGATACATAAGAAAAGCAATAAAAATCTGATTTTCTATCCCACAGGATTGTATTGTTTTTAAATCCTTAACCACTGCATCTAAGTTAGATGGATCATCTGGTCAGGCCACTCCTTCCTTCTCAACAGTTTAATAGATTTCAATAGAGCAGGAACAATTCGCAAATTAAAGGCAGATCGTGAGCTGTTCCACATATTTAAACATGAATGGTACTTTCTACCTTGACTAGCATTACATGTTTGTACTCTATAGGTGTGAACTCAAACCCACTCCAGGGTCTCAGCAAATAATCTTAACTGACACAAGTCCAGCATAGAGACAATGCTACAACTTCAGAGGTGACATCTTATGAATGATATATTTAACCAAAGTTGCATAAAAAATTCCAATGGCACTATTCAATAAACAGCTAGGGAGTTTTCCCAGTGCTCTGGCCAACATTATCTCCCAACTAATATTGTTAAAAATTATTTTATTGGACACTTTTTTCATTGCTTGTGGCAAACTGGCTGCATTTTTCCTTACTACAAAACACTAACCATACTTTCAAAACTAATTTATTCACTTGATACATGCCTTTGCACCACACCAGTTTCAGAAAGTATATTAACAGCAAGAGTCCAATAGTGTCAGTAAGCCAATGTCTATTCATATTGATTAATATCCTAGGAAAAGAAAAGACATGAAGACAAGTGTATTATAATCACAGTCAACTACATTATTAAGCAATTTCTAAAGGGAACATGTACCAGTTTCTCCAACCCCACCCCCCACCAAGAAAAATTGGATGTCCAGCTGTCAAGCTCTTAATATACCAACAAACAAATACTAAGCTTGAATATAACATAACTGACATTTAAGATGGGCAGTTTTTAAATTTCTATACCAGCTTTTATAATAAACAAGTGAGAACACAAAGTAGCTGTGCTGGTATTAAGTGATTCAAAGAGCAAGTAATCTGCTTTCATGAAGTGCCTGGTGAGCTATGAATCACTTCATCAAAGCTGATGAAACAGTGATGGAAGCTGGCGGTCTAATATCAACATCACAAGCTGCAGCATCCACTCAATCAACACCAATTGTACAAGCGAGTTTGAAAATTGCACCTATCAGTATGTCAAGTGCAATATACTCTGAGAGACCAAACTGAAGTGTCTTAAAGCAGAAATTCTAGCCCCAATCAGAAACTGACCTACTGATCACAAATTTAGAATAGATACTGCCAGCACTATTTTAGACCTAAGCAAAATGATTTATGATTAATTCAAACAAAGCAATGTCTACTGTTTGTCGGTCAAAGGTACCTTTTACATATGTGTGCTGTATAACAATGGGAGATCAAATTGCAGTGCTTATATGGTGGTAAGAGCACCATTTTAGGAATCAGGATACTATATGGTAATGGCATCCAGTGACAAATGAATATTGAGCAATTTGAAAACAAAATATGATCACACCTCTGAAATTTATATAGTTTTTCTCTTCTAAAAACCCTTCTCTTCTCCTCCTCCCCCTTGCTCTTCTCTCTAGATCTCACTGATCTTTGTGCCTTTTACAATCACTGCAGCAGGTAGGAGAAACATGCCTTTGTTAATTTTTTACTTCCGCTGGAATGTATTATTCAAAATGCATCAAGTTATGTATCTCTCTTGTTCCTTCCTCTAGCAGTGCCACATCACAATTTGCTGGTGGCAAGGGCGAAGTGAAATGCCACAGTAACCAGCCCATCCATTTCCTTTTTTATGAGAGAGGGACACCTAATGGCATGAGTGCAATTTCGAGATTTCATTACGTGTGAACATCAAAGACACAAAACTCAGATGCACCACACATCGAACTGGAACAATGACACCGGCTCGATGAGGACCCTTGAGGGCTACCAACAAATTCTCATCAGTTGATTACAAGGGTAACTGCATTCAATATAAGTGATTCCTTTTGATATATACAATGTTCTTTCAAAAATGTTCAGATTAAGGACCCACTCAATTCAGAAAAAATTTAAATTCTTTTGCATCGCAAGATTGACGTGCTGCAGAGAGAAAAAATAAGGAAACAAACAGTAATGCAAAGATACTCAAGTAGACACTGGTTCAGCAAACATGTTAAATAACACCGAAGTTTGTTCAAATAGCGTACTGGATCTTTCACTAGATTCTGCGGGGTGTACCATCAATTTGATATAGGTCAGCCACCACAGACACATTCATGTTCTCATTGATGTTACCTTCTACTTGATAAACGTTATATTTATCTTGAGCTCTACATCCCAAAATCCACAAAGCAAAGTCCAAATTACACATAGCTATCGGAATGGATCACTTAAAAAATACATGCAAACAGTAAAAAAATATTCTCTGGCTGCCTCTGATAGTGATAAGGGGTTAAATTGAGAATTTGAAGAATTAGCAAGATTGAGGGACTTCAGAATACAGGCCGTTTTTATTGAATAAGACTTCAACAGCTATTTTGCCACACTGAGAACCATGCTTTTCTGGCATTAGTATCTTACTCTTGATCACATGCCTGTGCATTGCTGAAGTAAATCATATCATGCTAAACATCATTTGCAATTTCTTGATACCAATAAATGCAAAAGCCAAAACTGTCATCAGGAAATCCTGACAAGATATCTTAAGTGTTTGGTAGGTACAGTGGAAAAGCAGCATAATTCTGCAGTTACTGCACAAATGGAGTTTTAATCCTTCTTCTGTTCAAAGTTAAAGTGGCCACTGAAGAGCTTTCTGTGAAGGAAGCCCTGGTGTAAGTGTTTCTTACAGTAATGAAAACAAGTAATGTTTTATTGTAACAAAAGACACTACTGATTCCCAGTGAATTATTTATTAAACTCCCAACAAAACAGTTATTGAACAGTAGAATTGTGGAATGACATATGAACACATCTTCCAATGACTCACTGGCACAACTGCTAACAAGTTATGGGCTTGTCTCATGGGTAAAAGGGATTTGGTGCTTTTTTGTCTACCTTCTGATTGATCCATCTCCCACTCATCTACCAGGAGCTCCACTATAATGCTGAACTCTCCATACAGCTCACCCTCGCAGTGGAATCTCCTGGCTCTTGCATTGGAGGACAGCCACAAATAATGGTGGATTGAGGCAATGCTGTACCTGCATTGCTGTGTCTTGGCATCAATGTCCACATCCCAAAAAAATAAATAACGTGAATAAAAATAGTAAGTTCAGGCAGTTCACTGCTCAAGAAAGATAATTCACAGAAAAGTGCCACTGAGCTTTGGGTTGTGAGGAATGCAGGCATTATTTAACACAAATCTCTAAATGACAACTTTAGTAAAATATCAGAGAGAGCATAGCTCCTGTGGAACAACAATAGGCTCGTTGCCAGAAACACTGCTCACAATTCCAAAGTACTCTGATGCCAAAAGTAGCCCCTGGTTTCTTTTCTCTCGCCTGCTCAGTATTTTACAAATGGTTTCCTCTACCATCCCCTACCATTACCAACTGGCCATGCATGGAATTCATTATATTTCACTACTAAAGGAATACCTGTCTATCCAGTTCTGCTTTAATGTATTTTATAACATTCCCCAACAAGTCAAAAACTATTGAAAGGAACCCATGCCTCATGTTTATTTTTCCATTACCCCTTTTCAAACTCAATTTCCCACAAAACCCAGTTCTATCTCTCTTAAAACCACATTTGCACTAATCTGACGACAGTGCTACATTTCAAAATGCAAGGTCATCATATCCCTCATCAAAAAAAAACTACTGTAAATCTTCAACCACGTATCCTCTCCCAGGTTCGGAAACAGGTTGCTACTTCCCAAACTAGTTTCATTGGTGATCTATAAGCATTTTGGAACATTTTACTAATCACAGGTGCTGCACAAATTAAAGATGCTATTGCGTAGGAGGGTAGAAAACAGCACCCAAGTCATACTGCTTGAAAATAATTAATGTATTCATACTGGAAAATCATAAAACAAAACAAGCAATCCATGATTAGCAGTACAATTGTTAGTTTACCTTGACCTGAATGTCCACAGATTTCAGAGGGTTTTTCTTGATAATCACTGGCTATTTTATGCAGCAGTATTTTTTGTCAGAAGTACTTGAGGCGTTTGCTGCCAAAAGGGTTATCTCGAAATTTTCTTCCAAGACTGCAATAAAGCACCCAAGTAGCAGTAATGTTTCTGTAAAATATGTTGAGGCAAAAAATTATTGACTTTTTTTCCTGAGATGACGCCATGTATGGTGGAGATTTACAAATTGAAACAGCATGGAAAAAAACACAAGATATATAATTTGAAGGTACTCAAGCTGAAACATAACATGTTGGGAGACATCTGTGCTCTCTTCACAGTGAAAGAACAAGAGACCTGTCAAAGTGACTTGTGATCTACTAGAGGAAAGTTAAACATGGATAGGTATGGCTGGTGTATCACTACAGGGCACTATTAAAAACCCCATCTGCAGCTGTCTTTGAATTTGCTATAATTGTGAGAAGCAGAAATGATTGCTGCTCATTACTGCAGCCACATGACTGGAAGCTGCTATCACTGCTGTGTAGATACCAAATGAACATTTCTTTAATGAGGTGTGCAATGGAAATCAGGTAGCTTCAATTCCTCAGAATGTGGCCAGTTGTTGTTGCCATAGGAACTATAGATTTGTTATTGTCTGTTACTATGGAGTTTCATTCTGAAACTGTTTAGTGCTGCATTGAGTGGAACATTTTTGAGATCCGTATCCATCAACTGTAAAGCTTTCAGTCAGTCTTTCTAAACCAAACAAAAGATATCCAACACAACAGAAAATCAATCCAAAAAAAAGTTGGAAATTTTTTTCTGGATTAAGAAGAATTTTCACAAAATGTCTTCGGCATGATATACTTATCATCAGCAAGACTGTGTATGGAACTGTTCAGCATCGCTTTGTCTCAATTCTTCTGCTGATGTAAGCTTCATCTATGCCTCCAGTCACCTCTGGACCCAAACTAATCTACACACTACTGCTACCTCCTTTGCAGCATCTGTGAGCTCATCCATGTCCTAAATGGTACCACATCCCATTTGTCTATCACCCTTGTCTTGCTGACCTACCGTGGCACCCGACTGAACAAACCTTCAATTTTAAAAGTTGAATTATTTTTCCCTCCAAGTCACTCAGTGCATTTGACACTCTGCACTTCTTCCTCTCCTCTGGCCCCATAACCTTTGGAGACATCTGCACTCCTCCAAATCTGACCTCCTGACCCTATTCTATTTTATCCACTCCACCACTGGTAATCATGCCTTGAGCTTCGAACTCTGGAATCTTTCCCATTCCTGTCCAGCTCTCTTTAAGACATTACTTAAAACTTTTTACTTTTCATTGATTGTCTATTACTTCTTTATATAGTTTGGTGTCAATATTTCCTTCCAATGTAGAAGGAGGCCATTCAGCCCACTGAGTAATTTACAAGGAGTAATTTACAATGGTCAATTAAGCTTCCAACCAGCACATCTTTGGGGTGTGGGAGCAAACTGGAACCCACATAGTTGGAGAGAGAATGTGGAAACTCCAGACATATAGCACCAGGGTTCAGGATGAAACGGGGTGGGAGGAGCTTGAGGCAGCACAAACCAGTGCACCACTGTGCCTGTCTTTCTATGTTGTAAGGAAATACAGAATTTTGCTTTGATGATGATAGCAAGAGGGGCCTTGGAATGTTTTAACACATAAAATCAGCAATATTTATTGTAGACAAGAAGTCAAAGGTCAGAATCATGCTTTGCAGTAGAGATACAATTAAAAAATGAAATAGCTTCTCTTTTAAGTTTGTATGTAGTTGGCAATGAATAATTATTATTTGCAATGTAACTCTACCAATGTCAGTTCCAAACTTTCTTGACATACCAAAAATACTCTTAATCCCCCAATATTAGGCTCTAACTTAATTCCATCATTCATAACCAATGTGTATATAAGTACTACCACCAATGGCATGCGATGATTGTACTTTAAGGTAAGACTGCCAATGTTTCTGATTACTATAATGTTCTGTTTTGGATTATTCATGTCTCGGGATAAGGGAAAGCCTGTAAGCTTGAAATATGGCAAAATAAACAAGCAAAACACTAAAGTACTAAATAATTTTTCCAATAGATGTGATCGAATACATAGAACAACTGGTGCATGGTCAATGAAAGTCAAAATCTACCTGATGACAGAACACATCATCGGTGTACCATCAGTAGGAAAATTTAACACAAAGTTACACTTCGTTCGCAAGACTTTCTGACACTGAAAATGTCTGCAAACATTTCAAGCTTCCATACAAAGCTTAAAATTTAAATTTTTAATTTTTTTTTATTTACAGCGTGGTAACAGGCCCTTCCGGCCCAAGGAGTCCGCGCCGCCCATTTTAAACCCAAATTAATCTACCCGTACATCTTTGGAATGTGGGAGGAAACCGGAGCACCCAGAGGAAACCCACGCAGACATGGAAGAACGTACAAACTCCTTACAGACAGCGACAGGAATCGAACCCCGATCGCTGGCGCTGTAATAGCGTCGCGCTAACCGCTAATTGAGACAATAAAAAATACTGAACCTAAAAAATAAAGAAAATGTCTAAACATGTAAAGTCAAAAGATATTCACATCATAGCCACAAAAAAATCATAAAACTACAGCATCATTCGGCAGCACAGGGGCTTGTTCTGCTATTTTGTTATGAGTTAAGGAGCAGTGCTTGTTTCCCTATCAGGTAACAAGTTCCAGAAACATTATCCAGGGTTACAAGAAGTGCAGTTGAACACAATTATGCTGTCCAGGAGAAGCAGGAGTACTGCCCCCAGGATCTACAAGGAGACCTCACCTCCTGCCCTACAAACAAAGAATTTCATCTTGGAGCACTTATCTGTCAGCACAGGTTATGCTAATAAGGACTAGAAATCAGCTGAGGGTGCTGTTACCACCACAGCCCATGGGGTGGGGAACTCCATAACTCATCACTCTTTGAGTGAAGAAATTTCTCCCCATCTTAATCATAAATAGCCTATCCCTTATTCCGAGAATTAAGTTTCAGTGAGATCAGCTTCATTCTTCTAGGCTCAAGAGAACACAGGCCTACTTTAGTAGATTTACTCATATAGCAAAACTGCATCCCAGGAATCAGTCTGGTGAATCACCTCTGCTCTGTCTTTGCGATAAGTTTTGACAGAATATCTGTGGAGATGAAAGCTGATAAGAAATAGGAATAACCTCTGCCAATTGAAAAGTTCTAATTTCTGAAGAATGTTTGAAAATGGCTCTGGGTGTTTGAAAACCTTGAAATAATAAATATGTTGGGGGTAGTGAAATATCATAACAATGTTCTTATGCTAGAGATATTGTGAACTTTCCCAGTCCAAATATGCATTTCCAACACAAGCTATAATGAGAAACTATTACTCTGGGCAGGAGAGCACAAAACACTGGCTCCCGCTGCTGGTTCAGTTACAATTCAACAGTCTAACAAAGTAAGTGTCCATTTCCAATGTTCTTCTATTTATCAAATAACTTAAGGCAGGCTACTGGGGCCTTAAGGGAGGTGAACAGTATTGCTTCACTTCATTCAGAATCTCTTTGTAGGGTCAACAAAAGCTGGATTTTATATCACAGATCATGAGGAAGTTTATGTTGAGCTTCCAGTAGTATAAAAGTTCAGAGTGAAAAAATGTCTCATTGTGCTTACCACTAAAGATTAAAAAGTAGCTGCTGAGAGCAAAGGAAGAGGAAAGCAATGTAAAGGGATTGTTGGGGAATTCCTCTTAAGTGGAGAGAGTATTGGCAAGATGTAAGAAACCCAGCCTGCAGTTGTGGAGCTGAGTGAGTGATCACCAATTATAGTGCGAGTGCAAGGGGGTTACTCAATGGATGAGCTGTGGTAGATGTAATAAGAAAGATTATTTCCATATTTTCTTATGACATAGGGGGGAGGCCATTCCAGTGCATTGAGTCTATGCCAGTTTACAGAACAATCCCATTTCTCCCCAGGCAGGGGTATAAAGCTATGAAGGTTTGGCACAAACAACTAGACAATTGGTCATCAATAAAATGATAAAATACAGAAATACTCAGCAAATCAGGCATCATCTGTGCTGAAAAAAATGGATAATCTTTTCAGTTCAATGTTTATTCATCAGAACTTGAAAAGATTTCTAATACAGGTTATAAACAAGTACAATGGAGGGAAATCAGGCAGCGAGCTGCGTGGAGGAAAGAATAACATTTCTATGATAAAGTGGAAGGCAGGAAAAATTAAATCATTAAAGGGATTATGGTACGAAACAACAAAGAATCGTAACGGTTGGTAATGGTAACATGACTACTGCCGTGACATTCGCCTTGATCAGAAATGCAACTCCCCCGTCCTCTCTTTCCTCCACCTCTATCCCCCTTATATCACCTATACACTAGAACATTTAGCTGCCAGTCTTGTCTCTCCCTTAGCCATGTTTCTGTCATAGCTATAATAGCCGAATCCAATGTAGCTATCCATGTCCTGAGTTCATCCGCCCTACCTGTCAGGCCTCTCGCATTGAAATAAATGCAATTTAATCCAACAGACTTCCCTTGCTCCCTGTCTTGTCCACTGGCCCTATCATCAGTGAATTCTAACTCAACTTCCAGCCTCTCATCTGCCTCACTTCTGCTTTGGATCCCACCCTCCTACCAATGTCATTTAAATTCTCCCGAGCTGCATGAGCAAATTTGTCCACCAGGATATTGGTCCCCCTCCAGTTCAGGTGCAACCCGTCCCTCTTGTACAGTTCACTTCTGACCCGTAAGAGATTATGAATAATCTGCACACAAGACATACCATTCCAAAATATCTGGTAGATTTTGTATTGTGGGAAGCAACAAAATTCAATGTAATTCTTTTCCATCATGAAATTTCCCTAAGAAATGGAAGTCCTTTATTTTCATTATTTCCCTACATTGAAAGACAAATGCATATCATATCAATATCAGAATAGGCAGCAGTTGAAACTGGAAATAATATCTATTTTAAAAAGTGTGCAAATGTCCTGTGCAGGTAGAAAATTAAGAAAACTGGAAAATGACTTTTTTCTGCTAATGTGTCGAAGACATGGATCTACTGTTTATCTTTTGGATAGAACATGCATTGTGCACTGTGATCTGGATTAAGCAATTTAATCCCTTTTTTGTTGACTGCTGCTGTCAACACAAAAGAAAATAACCTGTACACTAGTTGGCAACGAAGTAGTATGTCTATATTGATGGATTAGTGTTGCAGCATAATGCTTGCAAGTTCAAATAGTGCAAAGACCAAAGCCATTGTCTTTATTCCCCAGTACACAGTCTGCCCCACTTGCCAATGACTCCATTTCTTTCCCTGGGAACAGAGATTTAGTCAGACTATTTACAAATGGTATCTAAACTGGGAGCATCTTTTTCCACCTTTATAACATTTCTATTTCTGCCTCAGCTAGCTTGTTTTTGAAACCTTCATGCATTCTCTTATTACCTCGATATGTGACTAATCCCATGCAAAACTGACAGACCTTTTTCATTCTAACCTTCCATTGACACTTTGTCATCAGAGCTCATGTTACCATGTCCTAACTCACACCATGTCACATTTTACAAACACTTCTGTGCTTGTTCAGCCCTATGGATGGGGCATCTTAGTTGACATGAACCAGCTTGGCCGAAAGGCCTGTTTCCATGCTGTATGATTCTATGACTAATTGGGAAGTAGGCCATAGAATTGCTGGGGGGGGGGGGGGGCGGTGGGGGGCGGGGGGGTGGGGGTGGTGGGTTGGTGTGCGGCCAAAGAGACAAAAATGCCTGTGTGTGCCCATAGTCAATGATGTCCTATACTTTGTGGAAGTCACGAATGTGAAATAACATTTTTCTCTGTCATTGGTTCTGGCTTTGTTTTGAAAGTACATGTGGTTTTGCAAGTAAATGAAGAAACTTTTGTTGCAGTCTTCAAATGCAACTCTGTACGTTTGAAAAATCAAATGAAAAGTTTCTACATCAATAACTTTACAACCAGCCTGAAAGCAACATTGCTGTTACAAACCAAAGATCCCCTCTAACATGATCCCTGAGAGCAAGTGATAATGGAAAAGTGGAAAACCACACCATACTTTTGGGTGCAGCTTTCTTCAAAGAAAGCTGTGAACCCATCACTTCACAGCTGATTGAAACATGCAGGCCATTATATATACATAGATATAAAATAACAGAAGATGATTAAGAATTACAATTGTGCATAACTCAATTGCTTTAACCAGCCCGTAATTGTAAATTATACAGGCAAAGTGAAGGAATTTTTTTCTACCTTATAACAGACTCAGCTTTCAACATTAAAACAAACCAAAATAAATAAACCTATCATGAAAATTCACATGTTAAAACTCATCACAATAATCTCTATCTTTTTAACTCCTTGATACTCCAAATGCATAGCCATGTATATTGTCAAAAAAAACCTCAGTCTATTTTATATTTTTTTCTGAGTTACTGATCTCACCTACAAGTCAGCCTGTGTCATTCACTGTCAGGTGTTTATTTTGGCTACTAAAAATTGGAACATACAATTGTGTAACTTTAAGTTGGGAGTGCAGGTGAGACATCTAACTGGCCAAAACAATGCTCATACCCACCCATGTGCACTGCAGCAATCACCTAAAAGCCAATATTATTTTTGAGATGCAATCAGTTAAGTAGTTAAGATGCTTTATATTTAAGTAACTGTATTATCTATGTACTGTCTAGGTACAAGCCTGGAACATAGAATTCGCTTTGAAACAAGCTTCAGGTACAACTGAAAATTTATTTCTGCCTTCAGTGTGAAAGATTTGTGGAAGCATATCAAATAATAAAGTCACCTCATTACTGTCATGGTAAATAGTTTTACAGATTGCTTATAAACTTCAAGAGGAGTTCATCAATTCAACATTATTTCAGAACTTCAGCAGTGGGTTTGAAACTGAAGCAGTAACTTCCAACCAGAATCACATCCAATCCATTTCAGCGAAAGAAATGACAAATATTTCTGAGAAAGAACTACAACATCATTGATATTTCAAAGCCAATTCCTACCTGCACTGGAGGTTATTAGTTGCTTGCAGCAATGTAGCAGTTAGATTACCCTTGTTTTCTGGTACATTATATCTCAATTACAACCATCACAATTTAGTACAAAAGCACAAGACTGCAGAAATAATCAATTGATCAGGTGGCATCTGTGGGGAAATTAAGTTATTGTTTCATTTTTATGATCTCCCATAAAAATCCTGAACTTTCTGATGAAAGATATTGATGTGATGCATTAACTGTTTCTCTCCCCATTGCTTAATGTGCTGCATATTACCATCACAAATTAAAATACATTGATTTTAAAATTTGTTTGGCATATTGTGCTGAGAATAGAATTGAAAAACTATCCCTATGTCCTTACTTGTATGAAATATAAAAAACACTGAACTAAATTAATGTGCTTTGACAAGTCTACAATTATAAGGGATAGGAAGAATGTGAATCTTATTCCAAATTTATGTGGAGAATTTTAGATGTATTATGGGGTCTCCAGGTTTACTTAGTTCACATTACTTTGAATTCGTCTGTCCCCAGCATATCCAGTTCCTCCAAAAGTTAGTGTATTTATTACACACAATTCAAATGTACCATCAGGAGAAATTTTACTATTTCCTAATTGTGTGTTACAAGCAAAACCAGCATTTATTGCTCATCTTTAGCTGGCCTAAAAAAATGGTGATCTCTTTCAAAGCTGCTTCTAGATCATTGAACTTGGTGCAAAATGAGTCATGTATCTATCAGATCATGTAAAGACAGTACATTTCCTTCCCCAAAAGAAAGTGCAATTTAGTGACGATCCAACAGCCTCATGCTCACTTTTACTGAAAGTGAGTTTTTTTTAATGTGAATCAAGATTTTCTCATCACTTAATATTAGCATTAAACCTATCTAATTAATAACATTCAGAAATGGATTTTGTGGCCCAAGACAATTCACCAAAATGAAACAAAATTCAAATCTATGAGACAATATGGCATTAGTCACAATACATTCAGAAAGTAAGCTGAATACTGTGATCCTACTAAAGAAACGTCCACATGTATCTAACTTGTCAATTTGCATGATTTGATAACTTCTTCACTTTCTGCGGATAAAAAGGAGGGGGACACTCAATGCAGACTCTTAAAATTTTTTAATTCTTCAGATGAAAGGATAACAGCAACAGGTGGCTCTTCACAGATTCTATCACATTATTTCTAGCGCCAGAAGTGCTATGAAAGGCCAATAAAAGATTTAAACACGGCATATTTTGGCTTTCATTAGCCTTTCATGATGTTGTTTTCAGTTTCATGTTTTGATGGTGAAGTCCACTGCCTGATTTATAAGATCCTAATGAGGACAGCTTTCTGGGTACCTTCCAATCTGGCCTGTGCAATCTCCCCTCCTTACGGGTATTTGAAAAGCTGTAGAAAGGGGTTTCCAGAAGAAATTAAATTTAGGTGCTGAAGAAAAACAGTGAAAAAGATTTTAGTGTAAATAAAGTAATCAGTGTTATAGGTAATGCTAGAACAAAATTGAAAGAAATCAAACACCAAAGAAAATGGAATATCCCCAGTCCTCAAGAGAGAAGGGTGGGCTGTGTAATAATTGCTTGTAATATAGAGAAATCAAAGGCATGCTACTGCACTCTTCAAAAAATGCAGCTGCAATTTTTCTAGTTAGTTTTTTTAATGAAACGCAAATACAACGTTATGATTGTCATAATGATGCAATAGTCCATGATATGCTGCTCTATTCTCAAACTCAAAGTTTTTCTTGCTTTACAAAAATGGTTTAAAATATTTTAACCATTTGGAACACATAAATTCTTAGAAAGATAGATGAATTAACTGCTTTGATTATATATCAAAATTAGACTGTGATGTCAGTGCAATGATGAAAAAAATATCATTATGAAAAATTTGATGTAACTTTAAGAATAATTCCTGTGTTTTTTTAAAAAATAAATTAAATGGTATTGCATTCTCAAATTCTCTGTAAAATTTAATAAGAGAGTAAAGCATTATATTTTACAACTAACTTTTAAAAGCAACCTGAAGACACTCCTGATTGTTCTCATGATACAATATTGCCATCTAGTGGTCTTAAGCAAAAGTGATCACTGTTTAATAAAAACGTCACAATTCTCATTTCATTAAGAAAGCATAAGCTAAACACTACATAGGTACTCTGAAAACCTTGCACTGTGGAGATTTTATGTATGAAACATTGCTGTCCATTATTCCTCCAAATTTAATGTGTTCAAATAATCACATCTTCATCTCCTCCAGCCTTGTAACCCTTTGAGATATCTGCACTTCCCTAAATAAAGTCTTTGATCATACCCATATTTAATGACTCAACCATGTGTTTTGTGCTTTCAACTGCTGAGTGCCTAAAATCTAAAATTCCCTCCCATGGCTTTTCCATCTTCCTATCCTGCTTTATTTATTTAAGATTCCCATTGAATCTTTTCTCTTTTGACAAGGTTTTTAATCATTTACTCTAGTATCTTCTTATGTGAGTAATTGGCAAATTTTGTTGGATAATGCTCCTGTAAAACTACTTCAGTCACACTGCTACAGTACAGATGCTGTATGGCATACACTGTTATTGCCTTGCTTTTTTTTAAATTGCAGATCTTCAAAGGAAAAAACCCAATTTCAGGAATCAATCCAGAAAGGTTTATGCTGCTTTGCCTCCAAATTAAGAATATCCTTTCTTTGGTACAGACCAAAACATCACACACACATCACTGGTTTCTCATCTTTTTTTAAATTCTTCCTATCAAAGTCAATAAATTCAAACTCTCAGTTTCTCACAGTCTACACCTTCTTGCCCAACAACTTTAATTGTTTAAAACACTTTGAAGACTCTTTGCATCTTCCTCATAGCTCACTTTTGCACCTAGACTTGTATCATCAGCAGACTTAGATGTATGACATTCTGTTCTTTCAGCTAATCGTTAATACCTGTTTTAAGAAGACCACTATCATCCTGGTCCCGAAGAAAAGCAAGGTAACATGCCTCAATGACTACCGACCAGTGCCTCTGACATCCACCATCATGAAGTGCTTTGAGAGGCTGGTCATGGCATGCATCAACCCCAGCCTCCCAGACAAGCTCGGCCCACTGCAATTTGCCTATTGCCAAAACAGGTCTACAGCGGATGCCATCTCCCTGGCCCTACACTGAGCTTTGGAGCATCTGGACAGTAAAGACACCTATGTTAGACTTTTGTTTATTGACTACAGCTCTGCCTTCAATACAATAATCCCAAGCAAGCTTGTCACCAAACTACAAGACCTAGGACTCAACATCTCCCTCTGTAACTGGATCCTTGACTTTCTAACAAACAGACTGCAATCAGTGAGGATAGGCAGCAATACCTCCGGCATGATTATTCTCAACACTGATGCCCCACAAGGCTGTGTCCTCAGCCCTCTACTCCACTCCCTATACACTCATGACTGTGTGGCCAGATTCTGCTCTAACTCTATCTACAAGTTTGCAGATGATACCACCGTTGTAGGCCGTATCTTAAACAGCGATGAGTCAGAGTACAGGAAGGAGATAAAGAGCTTAGTGGAATGGTGTCATGACAACAACCTTTCCCTCAATGTCAACAAAAGAGCTGGTCATTGACTTCAGGAAAGGGGGCAGTGTACATGCACCTGTCTACATCAATGGTGCTGAGGTCGAGAGGGTTGAGAGCTTCAAGTTCCTGGGAGTGAACATCACCAACAGCCTGTCCTGGTCAAATCACATAGATGCCATGGCCAAGAAAGCTCACCAGCACCTCTACTTCCTCAGGAGGTTAAAGAAATTTGGTTTGTTCCCTTTGACTCTCACCAACTTTTACAGATGCACCATAGAAAGCATCCTATCTGGATATATCACAGCTTGGTACAGCAACTGCTCTGCCCAGGACTGCAAGAAACTGCAGAGAGTTATGGACACAGCCCAGCGCATCATGGACACCAGCCTCCCCTCCTTGGACTCTGTCTTTACCTCTTGTTGTCTTGGTGAAGCAGCCAGCATAATCAAAGACCCCACCCACCCGGGACATTCTCTCTTCTCTCCTCTTCCAGCGGGTAAAAGATACAGGAGCCTGAGGGACGTACCACCAGACCTAAGGACAGCTTCTACCCCACTGTTATAAGACTATTGAATGGTTCCCTGATACAATGAGAAGGACTATGACTTCACGATCTACCTTGTTGTGACCTTGCACCTTATTGCACTGCACTTTCTCTGTAGCTGTGACACTTTACTCTGTACTGTTATTGTTTTTTACCTGTACTACATCAATGCACTCTGTATTAACTCAATGTAACTGCACTATGTAATGAACTGACCTGTACGATCTGTATGCAAGACAAGTTTTTCACTGTACCTCGGTACAAGTGACAATAATAAACCAATACCAATACCTATAATACAAACTGTAAAACAGCTCAAAGCCCAGAACTGATCTTAGTTATCTGAAAATGAACCATGTATGCCAATTTCTTTTTAATCATTTGACCTACTCTTGATCAATGCTGTATGTAATCTGGTTGATATGAGATCCAATAATGTAACTCTTACCTGACCTCTGAAATTGCCGAGAAAGCCACACGATTCAGATACAATTAGAAATGGATAATAAATATTGGCTCTGCCGGTAACATTCATAGACAGTGAACAAAAAAAAGTTCAATAATTTTACCTATGATATTAAATGTGTTCTTTGCAATTCTAGCATGGTGGTTTTACAAATAGAGTGCTGCCTCACAGTTCCAATGACCTGAGTTCAATCCTGACTTCCAGTGCAGTCTATGTAGAGTTTACAATATTCTCCCTGTGATTACATGGTGCCTTGGTGTCCTCCCACATCCCAAAAAATATGTGGATTGGTTAGTTAATGGCTTGATGGTCAGTGAGGATTCAACAGGCCAAAGGGCCTGTTTCCATACTGTATGATTCAATGACCACTTGCTAGTCGGTGAATACATCTGGTTGGAGAGCCTCACATTGCATTCCTGTTCAAATATCATTTTATAAGATGAGAAACCTAGCTTCATTGGAGCAATTTTCCCTTAAGTCAGTAATTCAAAGATGATTACATGTATTGCAATATAAATTTCGGTCAGTGTGTTTTTTATTTGTGATTATATTATATTGGCACACTGCAAGATTAATGTATATAGAATGTGTGTGTTTTGCATAAAAGGTTATTTATCTATAACATATCAGGTGAACATACTTCCTTGAAATATGACCAGCAACTACCTACAGTTTACCTTGAGATACCATGTCAAGGCTGTGTAGTGTGAAAGGTCATGGCTGTCATGTGACACCATTGAGCACGTGGTCGAAAGCGACATCACTGTCAATCAAGGTCTGGCTCCACCCCCCTCCATTATTACACACCCTTGACCATTGGCTTCTGTACACACCTTTGTACCTGGCCATGATCCATTGGATCTTTTGAATTACCTGGGCTGGCTCCACGCAGCTCTCCAGCACTATAAAGAATGCCACATGTGCATGGTTCAGTCTCTTTTGATTGCTCCAGGAATTGAAACCATGCTGAAGGGACCATTGGTAAGAGTGTGCACTTACACAGGGGTTAGGAGCGTCTTGAGTAGATTCCCGGTAGCGTAGAGCCAATGCTTGTACAGAGTCGGGGGGTCAGGCATTGTATTGTTTCTTTCCCTGATCGTTTGTAACCAGTTTGTTGTGTGTGTATGTGTGTGTGTGTGTGCACCTCACCCCCGTTGCGATCTCCCCCACGTTCGCAATCACCTGTGTGTGTGTGTGTGTGTGCGTGCAAGTGTGCATTCGTTCGCGCTCATTCTGTCCCCGCGTTTGTCTTTGTGAATAAATCATTTTTAAACTCCAAAGACTGTGTCCAGAGTCCTTGCCCTTTGAGACCTCAAAGAACCTTTCTTACAACAGGCTGGTGGTAAATAGTGAATATTTTATTGTGTTAAATGAACAGAAAGTGCTATCGTCCTGTAAATTAACCTAATTTTGATTTTGCAGATAGGGGAAGAAAATGGCAAACATTCAGAAATACTTTGCCCTGAAATGACTTGCATCTGGATGAATTTTTCAGTGGATATTGTCCAGTAATGATTACAGCAGGTGCCCTTCTGGATACTAAAGCTTAAAGACACAGTCATCTGAGGCAGCTACATTCAGTTTATCAAGAATGCTAAAGGTGGAAATGATCAGTTACAACACACAATATGAAAATGTGGAAGATTGCCTGGATATAAGATATCTTTATTAGTCACAAATACATCGAAACGCACAGTGAAATGCATCTTTGCGTAGAATGTTCTGGGGTCAGCCCGCAAGCGTCACCATGCTTCTGGCACCAACATAGCATGCCCATAACTTCCTAACCTGTATGTCTTTGGAATGTGGGAAGAAACCCACACAGTCACGGGCAGAACGTACAAACTCCTTACACCAAAAGCAGGACAAAGCCAATTCAATTACTATCCTATCAGTCTACCCCGCAAAGTGAGGGAAGCTGTCATCAACGGTCCTATTCAGCAGAATTTACTCACTGATGTCACGTTTGGGTTTAACCAGGACCACTCTGCTCCAGACCTCATCATAGCCTTGGTCCAAACATGAACCAAAGGTTCCAGAGGTGAAGCCAGAGGCCAATATTCTTGATGTCAAGGCAGCATTTGACTAAGTGTCAAGAAGCCATGGTAAAACCGAAGTCAAAAGGTATCAAAGAGAAACCATTCCACTGGTTGGAGATATTCCTTGTACAAAGATGGTTGTCGTTGCCCAAGGTCAATCATCGCAGCCCCAGGACATCATTGCAGGAGTTCTCCAGGGCAGTGCCCTAGCCCCAACCATCTTCAGCTATTTCTTCAATGATCTCCTTTCCAATATAAGGCCAGAAATAGGGATGCTTGCTGATGATTGTACAACGTTCATTTCCATTTGCAACTTCTCAGCAAATGAAGCAGCCTATGCTTGCAGGTAGCAAGATCTAGACAATGTTCAGGCATGGGCTAATCAGTAGCTAGTAAAATTCATGCCACAAAGGTGCTTGGCAATGACCATTTCCAACAAAGGAGAGTCTGACCACCTTCCTCAACATTCAATGACATGACCATAATGAAATCACCACCATCGACATCCTGAGGTCACCTTTGCGTATTTGCTGCAGTATATACCATCTACAAAATACACTGCAGTTTTTTGTCCTAACTATTCTAACAGCACCTTCCAGATGTGCATCCTCTACCACCAAGAAGCACAATGGCAGCAGGTGCATGGAAACACTATCACTTACAGTTTTCCCTCCTAATCACACATCATTCTAATGTGGAAAAATATCATGGGTCTTCAATGACTGCTTAGTCTAAGTCCTGAAATTTCCTTCTTAATGGTACCGTGAGATTACTCTCTGCAGGAGGACTGCAGCAATCCAAGGCAACAGCCCTCTACCACCTTTACAAAGAGAATTTGGGATAGACAATAAATTCTAGTCTCAGCAGCAACACCCAAATCCCAAAAATGAATAAATTAAAAGAATGCTTGACCAGACACACTGATGAGAGTTTGTGTACACAGGCTATCCTGGGTGACAAATACCCGACTTATGCACATACTATAAATATGATCGAGCTCTCATAAATATTACAAAATTCAAACAAAAGCCAGACTTTGGAAAAAAATGTTTACAAGTAACCTCCCCACATTAACAGACACCATTGTCTCTTAAGAACACAGGCTGCCACTTTCACAGCAGGAGGCCACTTAAGAGAGTTGCATTGGAAATTGATACTTGTGCAATGATACTCCTTTAAGCCATGTAACACACAATGATACTTCATGTCCATCGAAATCAGCCATCGAGTGTGGAACATCCTGATTCTGTACCATTGAAAATAGGCAGGGGAAGACAATAAATAAATGTTCATGTTAATTGGCCCTCATCAACACCATTTCTTACAGTACTGTGGAGGTATGGTTACCGTATCAAATGATTTTGTATATTTTCCAACATGGACAAAATCGATATGGATGTCTGTAAAAACAGAACCCATTTGTAATCCAGGAATGGCCTGTATCTAATCATCTCTGGCTATATGAATGTCCTGTACATATATATTAAGAGAAAGATTAAATATTGAAATATTAAATACAGAAACCCACACAAATAATATTTTATACGGTGCTAAAGCTAATGAAATTTATTTGAATATAAATTTAGATTGTGATTATATTGTATTATATGGCATTGCATTTGGAGACTAAGGCCTCAAAGTTTGTCAGCGAAACCCCAGTGACACACACATTGTACAGACAAAAATCACACTAATGTGTCATTTTGCAATTCTGTACATGCTCACGGGAGAGTTAACTAACCAGGTTAGTCTACCCTGATGCTCTCAATCTGGCATCCAGCTCACACAAATAATGTCAGAAGTTATGCAATGCCCTAAATATTTTCAATATTAGTCAAAATTGCAAATGGTATTACTCACTCAGAGAAGAACCAGATCTCACAAACATTGAAAGCAACAATCCTATAAAAAGCCAGACAGCTTCCCCCTTCATTAATAAAGACCAGCAGAATCCTTTGTAAACAAACCTCAAGTCAAATGACCCAACCTGGGATCACCACACGATCAAGTGCTTTCAACTGGTTCCCCTTCAAAATTAAGCAGCCAGAAAAACTGGGGGAAAACATCTGCAAAAGGGGAGGTGGTTCTAGTTCATCAAAGGAGAATAACAAAGGAGGCATCCATAATCTCATCCAACCAATCTTCACAGGGAACAACATCAATACAGAATAGTCTCACTCACATCAGTGACCTCACATCAGAAAACCTCCAGTTCAGGTTCACAGAGGTGTCTGCATTGCTTTCAAAGTCAAAGTCAACTTCACTCTCACAAAACCAGCCTCAGAATATGTACAAGCTCCCTCTGCTGAGATATGCCAACAATGACATTCTGTTTCCCATTGTTACATTACATCAAGGTGGGGAACCTTCAATCATTGTGAGTTGGCTGGGGCATTTGGCTTGCAAGATTCTCCAAAGCACAGGCATTCAGAGAGAGTGCTCATTGCCTTATGGAAACCTTCCTGCCAGAAGTCCTGCAAAGGAAAATGCCTCTGGCATGCATTGTTCTTAGCAGTCTGTGGGGGTTCCTCTGCCCTTTTGAGAGGACTTTGCAACCCTTCTCCCATAATTGGATTATTCATTTATTTCTTGTTAACACTCCACAGAAGCTGGAAGACTGCCCTTCAAGGGCTGCTTTCCATTGGGAGCAGTGAGATCAAGTGCTGAGGCTGGGAGAAATTCAACAAGTAATGCCCTCCTTTATTGGAAACAGAGTAGTGTTATACAGTACAAGGGAGCTCAATAGGACTAATTTTGGTGTAACACTTAATAAATTGCACAATCCTTTTACAGCTTCTCAAAATAGCATTTGAGGTTGGTAAAATCATTTTAATGCCACAAAAATATTCATGGACAAATTTCTTTACATAAAAATTAAAAATGTCTCAACATATTCAATAACAGAGAAAAATTCAGTTTAGTTAGCCCAGCTGTTCAGATGCAAATATGAACACTGCCGTAACAAGAGAAATATCAAGCTGAAGTAAGTAATTTAATGACAAAAGTTGTGTTTATTTACAGATGGAAATGTGGTAAAAGGATATGCTTAGAATTGCTGTTCTTTCTGAAAAGACTGGTAATGATAACCTGTTGATTTTCTGGACATATTGAGAAATAAATGTGCTTAGAGAAAACCACATTATATTCTTTATGGCATTCAAATCTTTTCTCCGGGCAGATTCAGCAGCAATTGAAATAGAGCTCTCAGATAAGAAATGACATGAACAGGAGGTGGGAAAAACTCACAGTCATTATCTTAAAGATTTGAAACATTTGTCTTGGTCTGAAAGGACAACATTGAGACAGAGTCTTCTCTCTTATGGAATCTCATCACTCTCTAATAGAAAAAACAATCCTGCATTTATACATCATCTTTCACAACCTCAAGACATCACAAAGCATTTTACAGCCAATGAAATACTGCTGATGTATTATCATTGTTTTAGTTTAGGAAGCACAGCACCCAACAAGCATAGTAAGGTTCCACAAACTGCAATATAATGACAATAGATGTTGATTGAGGGATAAAATTCTGACACAATGCTGAAGGAAACACAGAAGCAGTCAACAGAAAAGTCAATAGATTTCAATCTACTTTCACCATTGTTGCAATATGTCTAATCTCCAAGCCCAGAACCCCATGTTGCCCTCAGGCCACAGA
The DNA here is from genome assembly GCF_009764475.1 of Pristis pectinata. Taxonomy (NCBI): domain Eukaryota; kingdom Metazoa; phylum Chordata; class Chondrichthyes; order Rhinopristiformes; family Pristidae; genus Pristis; species Pristis pectinata. Next base: position 36,974,477 of record NC_067410.1, read on the forward strand.
AATTCTAGTAATAATCTACTCAATCCATATTTGAATCCTGGAAAAAAATGTTATTATATCAGTTCAACATTGTATCAGCCCAATCCAAAGGGTCAACTTATAGATGATTTGAAAACCAGTTTAACAGTAAAGGCTTCAGGACTCAGTTTACTGAATTTTTGTGAACATTCAAAAATATTACTACTTACAACACAGTCACAGTGTATCAACTTTTAGATCTTCTAAGGCCTGGTTTCTCAATTGACTAAGCTATTTTGTGCCTAGTTGACCCCGTAAATCCAGTTTTAGTCAAACACTTCATTTATGCACATAAATTGGCACCAAATATTCCCAAGTGGGTTTAAATAGGTTTCCATTGCTCCACCACATGCTCTCTACATGTCCTTTAACTTTCAACGATGTGTCCCAAGTTGACAATGCAGTCTTTTAAGCAGCATAATTTATTAGTTTAAATTCTTTTCTAAATTCATGTTCATGAAGTTGACAATAAGTTTTTACTTGTACAGCACTATAAATCGTTTTTTAACACAATTTACCAGTAAAACTTTGCGGGCTTGACAAGAGGGAAAAATAAGGTAATTCCTGAATTCATCAGCCCAAACAATGAACACTGCTAAGCACAACTTAACCCTTGAGCATTTTGTCCTAAATCTAGCCCCCAAGAGGAATTGAAAGCATTAGATAAGGTTAAAGATATATGTGAAAAGCCTCCCACATTTTTATTGCCACCAAACATATGAATGCAACTTAACTGAGATTTTTAATCCGTAATGAATCAAAAATTAAACATGCCAAGGTACAGGCTGCACATGGACTAGTCAATATTTGGAGCTCAATTTCAACATGTGGTTCTATTTTATTGAAAAGCAAACTCATTATCAAAAAATAGCATTTGGTACCAACCTAATCCCTTGAGTGCTGTGCTGTCTAACTTTAGCAATTTGGGACTACAACTGAAGAGCAGAAAATCTTTTATTTCATTCAAAACATAGCATATATTATAACTTCTTAAAAATGCTTTAAATTACTATGGGAAAATTGCTGTGAAGGATTCACTTTAAAATTAGTTTTAGTCATTAAATAAACCTCAAATTCCAATAATACGATAATCAGAAACATAATGCTCGTGGGCATCAATTGTCAAAAAAAAATTTAATATTTAAAGTATATAAAAATGGAGCAATTTCATTTGGAAGCTTCCCAAAACAAATACCTTAATCTGAAGGAATAACAGATTGAGCTTCACTAATGATAGATCCTAAAAAGCCAATATTGTATTTTGAAAACTATAAATAATTAATGCCAAAATACTTTGCTCAACCTCTGTTGGCTATGAATCATCTTTTTTGTTGCATTTATTGCAAATACCATGTTTTCATGCTGCTCTGTGCTTTCATTCCTCTATGCCATTCCCTGCAGTCAGAAATACAGGAGAAGGGAGACTTTTCTTGGTCTGCTTTACAATGCCTTAAACAGACAGCATGCTTTGCATGTTACAAACATAAATAAAAAACATGCAATCCTGGTTAATCATTCATTCCGTCAAACATACGATTATCACCACATGGAAGTAGTCTATCATGATGTCACTTTTTAAAATTTCACCATTATTCACTATTTTGGACTCAGAATCATCAGCACTCCATTACCTTGACTGCATATTCCCAGTACAGATGCAAATGGTGAAAAAAAATGACTTAACAACCTGGTTTCAGTTTGTTCTGTGTGATTTTCCATTCTTTGAAAAATAAAAAGAATATACACTTTATTAGAAGCAGCCCTGAACCAACGAAGCCTCAATATTGTGTTGCAGCATTTCTTGGGGAAAAACAGGACATTTTGGATCATTGGCCTCCTAGACTGAAAACATGGCCTATTTTCATTAACAGGAAGAGTTCTGTGATTGAAGGTTAGTCCACTTATCAATTAAATTAGTTTATAACTCAGACACCTCATGTTTTAAAAACTTGCATCTTGTGATTCGCTCAGGTTGACCTCTCATTCCAGAAGCATTTCTTTTTCTTTCATATTACAAAGACATGAAACAAAATTGGATATTAAGCAACAAATCTGTGAAACTGATTGCTATCTTGATACCTTCCATAGAAATTAAAACCAGGACTTTCGCCAAGTCTTCAAAAAAAAGAGAAAAATCCATTTTAATTATTACCTCTGATAAAGTCTATTTAGTTGGTTCATAGTAAATTAGCCCTCGGTCACTTTCTCATGCAATAATGGGTATCATAACAAGTAGCAAGAACTAATAATGATCACATTCTTATGGAGATAAAAATTCTGCTGCAGCAAAACTAGAAATCTCATACTTCATGAGCCAGATTAATTTTCAAGTTTTAAATAGAAACAGGATATGCTGGAAACACTCAGTGGCTCAGGTAGCATCTCTGAAACAGAGTTAACATTTTAGGTCAAAGACTCTTCACCAGACCTTTCAGATGCTGTCTGACCTGTTGAGTCTTTACAGCATTTTGTATTGTTATTTCAGACCTCCTGCACCAAGATTTATTTGTAATTTTAGTTCATTTCAGAGTTTGATGTGAGCACCAGGCTCTCTTTATTTTTACTTTTTTCACTGTTCTCTCTTCACTGCACTTAATCATGGAGAAAGGCAATGCTTGAAATGATACTCTCATTTATTTACTCATTTCTACTTTCTTTCCAAAAAATAGCATTTGTTAGGTAACAGACCAGACAGGCACCAGCTTTGGTTGCATTGGGAACCAAAAAGCAGTTTTTTCATAAGGAAATAGAAAACACTCTTAGTGACTTATTAACTCCAGCCTTGAGTCAGTAACTACCTGTGAGCATTAGAAAATCTGTAACCTGCAAAGAAAGTACTGTCTCATAAGTTACATGCATTAGATGAATCATTGTTAGTTTAAAGCATTAAAATACAAATCTTGTTCTTTTCTATAACCGTTGAGATTGTTAGCTCTGACACAAAAATTTCAGGCCGTATTAACTCTGTATTTCTGATTGTAAGTAACTGCACTATATTTGCACGTGTAGAAAACATTTGCTTGGTATTAAATTAGAATAACTTTAATAAATAAGATTATACTGTACATAACAATGAAAGGTGTTTTGCTTGAAACATTTATACACTATAATTTATTGTTCAGTGAGAAGTAATGCCTTTAAAACTAAAGAGAAAGAAATAAAAGTAAAGTGGTACTCTTTTTACGAAACAAGGATTAGTGCTTGTCCTGTGCTAAGTAGAACAGGATATTAATAACCTAATAATAGAATGTAAATTGAAATGCAAGTGAAACATATTGTCATGCTAGCAGCCAATAAACTATTCCCCATACAAATCCTTTGCTATGTTAGGCAGTCACATGTTAAATGCACCACCTGTGCAAATAAACACTTCAAGTTAGAAAGAATGTACATCTTCCGGTATTTAATTGGAATTTCCATGGTAACTTACCAGATTTAAATCCTTTCCGATGTTGAATTACTAGAAAGAAATGCTACAGTATAATTTCATCCTACCCTTGCACAAAATATTCTTACCTTGGATATTCTGAATATTTAAACAAAAGTTTCATTTTGGTGCTTTGAAATACTTATTACTTATATGTAGCTTAAATATCTTTCCACTATTCTTCTTAGCAATGCATAACCTGACCCTTCCAGCCATTCTAAAACTCAAATCAAGAAATTCAAATGAGCAACTATGTTCCTTTATAGTTTTACTTCGCATGTTTTTTTAATGGGATGCATAATGTTTGTCTCTGGTTTGTCATGAAATTGAATGGAACAAACTTACATGCATTGCAGTTACTTTTGCAGTGGAAGTGAGATGAAGACCTAGACTCATGCACATATAACCAAATAAATTCAACACCCAGCATGTGAATTAGCTCATTTCCATCCGTGACCCCGAAGCTCGTTCATAGGCCTCTTTCCACACTAAGGTTCTGCAACTGAAATTCTGGGTAAATCACATGTTACCATTCTTCTGCTTATTTCTTTGAAAAAAGTTAGTGGATTTTGCCCACATTATTCCCTCTGAAACTTTTAAACTTTTCCATTTTTTAACTTCCATTGTTATTGGGCATTTATCTTTCAGGAAATCAGAAGGACTATCAGTGGTGTAGATGACTGCAATGCAAGCTGTTGAATAATAGAACTGAACAAAATATCCCTGTTAAAACCATCAGCACCTTATCATATAACAAAAAGAGCATTTTAACTGATGAGAGTTACAAATCTTATCCTAAGCAATTCATTCATTTGAAATGGACTTTAAGACCAAATACTCAGATGACATTTGAAGGGCCATGGAACAAGCACACACCTACTGTATATTCAGGATGGTCCACGTTTTGGCTTATTACATTTAGGAACAAAGTTTCTCATCCTGATGACCACCTTCATCTGTGGCTGCGTCAGGCTGTGTGTGGAACCAAAGTACGTGGGCACCAAGTGTCACTATGTACCGAGGTTCTACCTGTCCCTGGTGTTGCGAAGGATGGGCCTGGCCCTGTTGCCGCGCAATGCCCCAGTCAGCTGGACATTACCACACTACCTGTCCTTCATGGAAAAGTTCTTCCAGACCCACACCTTTGACCACAAGTCCATCAGGCAGTGTTCAGCACGTAACATCTTGCAGACACTGCAGGAGAAGGACCCGGTGGATACTGTGGGGTGGTTCCCTGATCAGACTGCCCAGACCATCTGGCAGAACACCTCATCGCCAGAACTCACCGACAAGCACCAAGACCTCACTTGGCTGGCGGTGAGAGGGGCCCTCCCAGTCAGATCCTTCCTGCATGGTCGGAACATCACTCCCAGCGCGCGCTGCCCCCGGGAGGACTGCACTGGGAACGAGACACTCGCCCACCACTTTGCGGGCTGTGGGTTTGTGAGGAAGGTGTGGCAAAAAATGCAAGGGTCCTTGTCACGGTTCATCCCCAGCAGCTGCGTAACAGAGGATTCTCTGATCTACAGGCTGTTCCCGGGGACACACACAGAGATGGACCTCAACTGCTACTGGAAGGTCATCAACTCGGTGAAAGGCGCCCTTTGGTGGGCCTGAACCTTGTTGGTCTCCCAGCACTGGGAGATGTCCGTCGGGCAATGCTGCCGACTGGCACGTTCCAGGCTGCAGGAGTACGTGCTGAGGGACGCACTGATGCTGGGTGTAGCCAATGTGAGGGCTCGGTGGAGAAAGACAACAGTTTAGGGTTCTTCTGTCACTGGAGAGGGAGGGGCAGGGTCAGACGAGGAAGCCCCTTAAAGATTGTAAATATGGGATTGGGGTATCACCCCACGGGTGGCATCGGTGCTGTGGTTTTTTACAAAACGTAACACTAATGACTGATGATGGATCTGCACACGAATGTAAAGGTTTGCTGTTTTATTATTGTATATAGTTTGTCTTTTATTATGAATAAAATTTATTTGGGTAAAAAAATAATAAGGGCAAATTACCAGCAAGTAATGACAGTCATTTACTGCCTTGAGTAATTTTACAGTTCCATAAAAATGTCCACAACACACATGCATAATTATGTATCAAATTACATCCTACTCCATATCAATGTCTGTGCATAATGAACATCTACCATAAGTATGCAGAGCAGGGAGATCATAATGGCAATCAGGATCCAACAGGAATTTGAGGCCAGAATTGCCACTGTGTTATTTATTTGACTTCCCCATGTCCTGTCATAATTATGCAGAACCAAATGTGCGTTCAACAGCAGGAAAGACTAAGCAATCACCAGCATTCACCAGAGATCACCAAGTACAGGTTAGTTGCAGTGTGACAACTCCAAGAAAAATACAGGGAGCGGCACCAGCCACTGCACAGAATATTTTTCAGCTTCACCCAAAGCTTCCACTCCATCCACCGGGAGAGACACCACCCAGCCCCTCAAATTCATCTCCATCTTATGCTTGCTTTACCATAGCATACAGTGCATGTCTCCAACAGAACCATTCTCAGTGAAGCTTGGTGTCAGACAAGGCTGCGTCATTACCTCAGCTCTTTTCTCATTCTTTCTAACTGCAATTATCACCTCCAACAAATTTCCCGGGGGGTGAAACTAGTTTTCAGGATTAACTGTCCAACCGGCTATACTCGAGAATCAAGCTTACCTAAACCTCAGCAGTTGAGCTGCATGATGCAGATGACGCTCGCATTTGTGCAGTCAATGTGTCGACTGAAGAAAAGGGTATATGAAGATCAAGACCTCAGACATGGCAAAAATTTCAAGGTCTACTAGGCAGCAGTGTCCCCCATCCTGCTTTACATTTTTGACACCTAAACCACAGTGGAAAACTATCACCAATGATGTTTCTGCAAAATCCTTCAAAACCACGGGAAGGACCAGTGTCACTGTCCTCTTCCAGACTTGCATCCCCAGCATAAAAGCCCTTTTGACATTCAGTTTGCTGTCTTGGCCAGACCACATCATTCACGTCCCCAACACCAGACATTCCATTCCATGCTCCATCATGGGAAGTGATTACAAGGCGGACAGAAGAAAAGATTCAAAGAGGTGGTCAAAGCATCCCTGCAGAAGTGCAACATCTGCTATTGACTTCTTGGAGTTTCTGGCCTCAGACCACTCTGAGTGGAGAAGAAACATTCAAAATGATATTGAGATCTTTGAAGCCATGCACTGGAAGCACACTGAAGGAGTGCACCATCTCACAAACTATCCAACTCCGCATTCCCTCAGCCACCTCCCATCTTGTCTGTAGAAATGTTTGCAGTTCCCACATTGACTAACTTGGACCTCATAAAACAGGGGTTGAAGTACGTTACAGTATCATTGGTCCTGAGGGGTGTTGCCAAAGAAAAAAATGATTCATTTGTTTCTAACTATTGATTTGATTTTACAATTGGGCGGTGCTTTCTATAAATGTTCACATTTTCCAAAATCAACTGGAAGCGGACAATCTGGGACTGAAGGGCGTTTTCCTGACAGCAAAATTTCTGCACCAGCCACTTGCTACCAGATATGGGCACATTAAAAGACATTCCCCTTAGTGAGCAGCATGACCAGAAGAATTGTAAGGATCATCTGGTCGCACACCCGTGCCCCAATATATATCAAGCAGAACAACCATGTAAACTATTCATGTAACTTCTGGACATATGTAACATCAGCAGGCCTGGGGCTGGAGATATAGAGATTTGAGCGAAAAAAATTGCAGCAAATTACAGGAGACCAAAACGGTATATTTGTTTGAACAAACTAGCTGGATCTTCTGTCAGATGGATCCCCAAGTTCAGGCTGTTAATGAGATTTTAAAAAGCACAGTAGGCAACAGGTATGCCTTTGCAGTGTGGGACTAATCAACCACCTCTTGGAAATAATTATGGCAAGAGTTAAACCCATTGCCAGACTCATATTTGACTCTTATGTGATGGGAATTGAGCATTAAACAGGATGGAACAACTTGTTTTTTTTTGAGATGACAATGTCACCGTGTTGCTCAAAACTTGTCTGCAGTTATAACTGGATTATCTTCTGGAACTGGAATGACTGCTGTCAGAAAGGAAATTCCTACTATGACAACTAAAACTTTGGTATGGCATTAAAAATGTTCAAACCTGGGTGCAGATTAAGTTATTGGACTGAAGCCACAGTTCTGCACCAATGATCCTGAGATACCAGTTTAAACCCCACATGGTCACTTGGGAATTTAAATTCACCTAAGGACGTAAATCTGGAATTAAAGCTAGTCTGATTAATGTTAACAATGAAACTCCCAGGACTGTTTTTTAAAAAATCTCCATTTGATTCACTAATGTCAATCAGGGAAGGAATTCAATTGTCCTTGCCCTGCCTGGTCGATATATGACTCTGGATCCATCGATATGGTCCTGAAGAAGGGTCCTGACCCAAAACGTTGACCGCCTGCTTTTTCTCCATGGATGCTGCCTGGCCTGCTAAGTTCCTCCAGCATCATATTGTTTTTTCATTTAGACTACAAATTCTGTAGTCCTTTGTTTTTCTGGTTGACTCTTAATTTCCTCCTACATTCAGGAGCATTAGGAATGAAATAGTAAAACACCAGCATGGCTAGCAATGTCCACATTCCATGAATGAAAAGAAAGGCGCCATTTTTTCAGTGTTTACTCAGTCAAATATGCTCCCTGCAGGTCATCCACCACTTACCCAAGTAAGCTCTCCTTTAAGAAGTACAGTCTACCATACAGCAGCACAGGCTAGATTTAACTTGTGGTAGCCACTGGTGATGGCGATATTCAGTCTCTACTAATGCATTCAGCGAATCAACAATGCAGTTATTGCTGCTGGGACAACAATATGAGGGTAGGAGACAGCACAAAGTGTGTGCTGACTTAATTGCAATCAACAGTACAGGTTAGTTTGCCTCATCTTCTGTTGATCAATTTCGCCTCATCCAATTTTAGCCTCCACGTTGACTCTGCCCAAATATTTTATTATTCCCCATTCCCTTCATATTCTACTATTTTCCTTTTTAATAAGATAAGATCTTTATCAGTCACATGTAGATCGAAACACACAGAGAAATACATCTTTTTGCGTAGTGTTCTGGGGGCAGCCCGCAAGAGCCGCCACGTTTCCGGCGCCAACATAGCATGCCCACAACTTCCTAACCTGTACGTCTTTGGATTGTGGGAGGAAACTGGAGCACCCGGAGGAAACCCACGCAGACACGGGGTGAACGTACAAACTCCTTACAGACAATGGCTGGATTTGAACCCAGGTCGCTGGCGCTGTAAAGTGTTATGCTAACCGCTACACTACCGTGCCTGCCCACTTTTTGAGTATTTTAATTGTGAATGTTTCTGCAAATACTTTTATATGTTTTAAGAACTTTATTTGACTTTTTATTTTAAAATAGTTTAATTATTTTAAATAGATTTGGGTGACCCATAACAAAAATCCTGAAATGTGGTAACTGGCACATTTAGAGATCCAGGTATGTTCTGCAAACAGGCTTTTGACTGATTTCTATCACATGGCACATACAAATGTTGCATTATCTATATAATTCCTGGAGCATTTTTTCTGTTTATCATAGGTTCCAAATCTCATATTTCATTTTCGTCACGATTGAAGGATTTGGCCCATTACTGATTTACTACAGCTAGTCAAATATTTATTAGCTGTAAAAATGATTAGTTCTGTGTAAGCATTGGTAGCACTCCATTTATATTCTTGGTGCCCCAGGTGCTTCCTGCCTCAACTCTGGGAATTGCAGAATTAGCATACGATGCATGTTTTAGAAAAGTATTTCATGTCGTGAAAAAAGGCTCCAAAGAATCTGGTACAGATTTTTTATGAGTTGAAATTAGGACTGCAAGAAAAACCAAGCATTTTGTACTTTTGTTTTCCATATCTATCTTTCATCAACTTCTGTTCAGCCATCACCGCTGAAGTCACTGAACTGATTTTGCACCACCTAGATCCTTGCTTTCAAATCCCTTTATAGTCAACCCCTCCTAATCTCTGCAACATCCTCCATCCCAGAGCTGCAATTCTGGACTCTTGGTCATCTCTGATTTTTATCTTACCACTACTGGTTTCGGTTGTCAAGGCTCAAAATCCTACAGTTCCTGCCTTAAGCCTTGCTATTTCTCTACTTTTTGTTGTGACTGACGAAACTGAGCCAAGCGGAAGCTCTAGCACGGAAATATAGAAGTCTTCATTCACACAGCAGATCTTCTGGAGAGAGAGCCTAAAAGAATCTCACTCTCCTGACACAATGTTTTATGCAGTTTAAACACAAAGATAACAATAAACAATTAGCCACAGTTTCAATAGCTATAATCACCTACTTTAACATTTTGAATGTAGTCAGGTAACTTTGCAGAATTACATATTTACAATGGTAGCACACCCAACTAGCAGAATATCTTTGAATATTCAGTACTGGTGTCTGTTCCGAAAGCTTCTGAGCACAAACTCCAGACACCCAAAATATACCCCTTTCATTGCAGTGTTGAGGAATGGCTCCCTGAATATACAACTGGCCAGAATATTAAGTGACAAAACAGACCTGTCCTGAACTGTGCATTAAGTGAGAGGGATATGCCTTTAACAATGTGCTAACACAGGAGATGGCCACTTAGTGCCTTCCCTGATCTCATTCTGAAGTTTTCAATGACCAATTAACATGAACAGAAGACTTCTGTTCACAGAAGTTCTTCTGTTCTTCTTCACAGAAGAAGTCTTCTGTGCGCAGTTTCGTTGGGAGAGAATCAGAATGTCCCACACCCAATGATTGGTTTCAATAGCCTTGAAGTATCATTTGAAGTTAAATTGTGAACAGGTTTTATTTCCTGAAGACTGGTTCTCATTTTAATTAATATCTGCTATCCATAATTTCATAGCTCCAGAATAATCCCTAACACTTTTCATTCCCTTTAAGATATTCGTTTAAAACTGTATCTGGTCAAATTTTGTGTCACCTGTACTAATTTCTGCTTGTATAGTTGTTGTTAAATTTTGTCTGATAAACTCCTGTGAACCACTTATGGGTATTTCAGCATGTAGAAGTTAGATTATCAATACAAGTTCTTGAACTGCTGGTGTTACTACCATACAGCTTAACCTGAGTCTTTTGTTGCATTATGTCTGCAGATTGGTTAGATTTCAAATCATTGCAACATTATTAGAAAAGTAAGAATATTTCATTGTAACCCGGATTGGATTCTAAGCAATTGATACATTTATAAAATTGAAAATCTAATTTATGCAATGCAAATTATACTTACAGATTTATTCTTTCCAATGTGTGTGTACTTAAAGTAATCCCAAAACTTTGCATTTAAATTGTTTCATCCTTAATTTCAAGCTATAAAGGAGCTGTTGTTATTAAAATGTAGTGAGGCAGCAGTGCAGTGATGCAGCAAGGGATATGAAGATATCTAATGTCAGCATTTGTATTCTAAGGTCCTGTAAATAAGATTCTTGCAAAAGAATATGCAGTGGTGTACATAGAAGATAACCACATTAATTCAAAACATTATCCAGAATATTTTCGGAATAATACAGCAAAAATTAGTACCAGGATCGCCATCACAGACTACAGTAATCGGAAGCACCTGCAAGAAAGAAAATGACATCTGTTCCATCTCACTTCTGATATGAACAGGAAACAATCTCAGCTTTTATATGCTGTGTTAAGAGAATGATTTGTTTTCAAATTACTCTACAGGAAATTGTTACAAATTGATGTTTCTTCCTCTTAAATCGTCCACTTCAAAGAGAATCAGAATCAGATTTATTATCACTGACACATGACATGAAATTTGCTGTTGGAGTTATGAAAGGGGAATCATATTAAATAAATTTATTGGAATTTTTTTGATGTTATGATTAGCAGAATATATGAGGGTCATACCAGTTGATATGTTGTATTTAAACTTCTGTGTAATGAATCGATCTGTACGAACGGTATATGCAAGACGGCTTTTTCACTGTACCTCAGCACAAGTGACAATAATAAACCAATAGCAATAGAATGCTCTGATATGTTGCCAAATATGAGATTATTAATGAAATTTAGAACATATGACATAACAGATAATATATCAGTGTGGATTGAGGATTGGTTAATGGATAAAAAATCAACAGCTCCCAGTGCGGCCTCCTCTACATCGGTGAGACCCTACACAAATTGGGTGACTGCTTCATCGAGCACCTTCGCTCTGTCTGCCGCAACAGCCAGGATCTCCTGGTGGCCAGCCACTTCAATTCCACATCCGGCCTCCTCTACTGCCACTTTCAGGCCAGACGCAAGTTGGAGGAGCAACACGTCATATTCTGTCTTGGCGGTTTCCAACCTGACGGCATCAACATTGATTTCTCCAACTTCTGGTAACTCCTCCTCTCTGTTTTTTCCCCACTTTCCTCCCACCTTTGTTTTTCCTCATTCCTGTGGTCCCTCACCCCTTCTCTTTCCCCTCCCCCATCCTCATGATCTGCCCATCACCTCCCTCTGGTTTACCACCTCCTTCCCTTTATTCCATGGTCTACTGTCCTTTCCTCTTGGATTCCCTCTTCTCTAGACTTTTGCCTCTTCCATGTATCACCTCCCAGCTTCTCTTTTCTTTTTCAATCTTTTTATTAGTTTCCAAATTAATACAGATTAATATATAACATCGATGATCGTACATGTAATACAAAGATCAAGAGAATAATCATGGCATAGATAATCATAAAGAATAATAAAATATAAAAAAAATCTTTAGATCTCACGATCTCTTGGTAGATGAATATAATATAAAAGAAAGGAAAAAGATTTATTGTGTATATAAAAGAAAAGAAAAGAAAAAAAATCCCCAAATCAGTATAAAAAATTGTAAATAATCAAACCAAACTAAAAAGAAAATTTCAAAAAAAAAGAAAAAAAAAACTGGACTGAAATTTCTCAATAGAAACAGAGCAATATTACGTCATCAACTCGTTCCTCTAAATTGAAAAGTTATTGAAAAGGGATCTATATCATATGAAAGTATTGAATAAATGTACTCCAAATGTCTTCAAATTTAAGCGAAGGATCAACAGTACCACTCCTAATTTTTTCCAAGTTTAAACATGACATAGTTTGAGAGAACCATTGAAAAGTAGCAGGGAGTATTGGATCCTTCCATTTAAGCAAAATGGATCGTTTGGCCATTAATGTGACAAAGGCAATGATACGGTAAGCAGAAGCAGATAAATGGCCAGACTATCCTTGGTAATCCAAAAATTGCAGTGATAGGGTGAGGTTGTAAATCAATATTCAATACAGTTGAGATAATGTTAAAAATGTCTTTCCAATATTTTTCCATGGAGAATTTTCTTCCATGTCTCTGTAGGTAAAGATGTCTGGAGTTCACTTTCCCATTCATTCTTAATTTTGTCAAGCGATTCTGGACGTATTTTCATAATTAAATCATAAATTATTGCTATCAAGCCCTTCTGATAAGGATTAAGACCCCAGCTTCTCACATCATTCCCATTCATCCACCCTCCACCACCCACCTACCTCCCCCCTCACCTGGACTCACCTATCATCTGCCAGCTTGTGCTCCTCCCCCTCCTCCTACCTTTTTATTCTGGTTTCTGCCCTCTTCATTTCCTGTCCTGATGAAGGGTCTCAACTTGAACATCAACTGCTTATTTCCCTCCATACATGCTGCCTGACCTGCTGAGTTCCTCCAGCATTTTGTGTGTTTTGCTAAAGAAAACAGGGTCATTTTCAGGTTCAGAGACTGTAACTACTAGGGTGTCGTAGGGATACCTGCTGTGGCCTCAGATGTTTGCAATCTTCATCAATGATTTGGCTAAGGAGAATTATCTGTAATATAGTTTGCTGATAGTGACAAAGCTGGGTGGCAGTGTATGCAGAGCGGCTTCAGGGGAATATAGAAAGGCTGAATGAACAAGGACATGGCAGATAAAATCTAATGTGGAATAATGGTAGATCAGCCACTTTGGGGGAAAAAAAATATAAAGAATTCTATTCTGCTTGGATTCAGAGAGATCTAGGTGTCCTTGCACACACATCACTGCAAGTTAATATGCAATTAGGAATGCAAGCAGTATGTTGGTCTTCATTGCAAGAGAATTTGAGTACAAAAGTAGAGGTGGACTGCACCAATTATATTAGGCCCTGGTGAGACTGCATCTTGAATATCGTGTTCAGGTCTGGTCTCCCGACCTGAGGAAGGAACTACTTGCAATAGAGGGAATGCAGTGAAGGTTTACAAGATTCAGACCTGGGATAGAGGACTTGTGGTAAATGGAGAGATTAAGCAGACTGGACCACAAGTCTCAGATTTTAAAAAATCAGCGACAACCACATTGAGACGTGATATTCTTATGAGCCTTGCCTGGGTAGTTGCAGAGTTCACAACATCCCTGGCTGGATAATCTTGAATTAGGGGTTACAGTGTTAAAATAAGGGATAAACCATTCAGGACAGAGATGAAAAGAAATTTCTTGACACAGAGAGTGATGAGTCTTTGGAATTCAAGCCTAATTGGGCTGTACAGCCTGAGAGGATGTCTCTGAGTACATTCAAAGCAGAGATCAATAGATTTTTATATATTAAGGGATTATGGGCTTAGAGTAGGAAACTGGTACCGAGGTTAATGATCAGCCGTTATCTTATTTAATGCTTACTCCCATTTCTATTTCTGAATAAGCTTACTTCTGTGTCTATTCCTTACATTGTTATACCAGCACCATAGTCCATTCTCCTTCATTTAGATCAACGGAAAAGAACTCTAGGTCTAACCTGACACACAGTGGGTGAATGTAGGGTACTGCTGCAACCTGGTGCCATCACAATGCAGAAGTCTAGTATCAGTGCAGTTGAAGAAATTAAAGTGAACAACTGTCAACAAGTTCGTGAATTTAGTGATCATGCACGCCTGTATGGAAATCCCCAAACTTGTTGGTATTTCCCTAAAAAAATCTGAACCAATATTTTTAACTTCGATCAACTTCAAAGAATTAGCTCATTTACAAAACAGCTAATTATTTGACCTGAAACCTACTGACCCAAAGTATTTACTGGGATGTTAACTATAGCCCAAACTTTTGACATTACAATTTACAAGTTACAAATAAATTTAGCACTATAAAATCTTCCTGAGGAAACTTAAATTTGCTACACTTAATTCTAAATGTATTAAGGAATGGTCATATTTATAAATGTTACTGAAATAAAAATAATAAGGGTGACATTTTTCTGTGCAGAATTATGCTAAGTATAAAGTAATATTTATCTATGGATCAAGCTTTAGCATGGTTTTGGAACAATATATGTAGTTCCATTTCCATCTAATATTCTTCCACCCTCCTGAAGGTTTCACTTGTGCTAGGTCTAAATTCACAGACACTGGATACCATCCAGTGCTTTCCACAAAGAACCATCCTTTATTCCACACCTTGCTAAGAGCCACTAAGCAAGCAATTTCATCATAGGAGAAGTACATCAAAGCCAAATTAAATTTTATTCTCAAAGGAAGTATACATATATGTACATTCAGCAATGAGGTCATTGTACTGTAAGAAGGAACAATATTTGAATTTTCTTTCCTCACCCAGAAATGCTTAAGTGAACCTTGATTTTCTAAAATCTTTCTGAGATAATGTTAGCTATCTCTGCAAAGAATGAGGATGAAGTTTGGAATCTTCTTTCCTTGTATTGATCAACAGCATTTTGTCTTAATGTATGGAATTGGTTGAATGGTTTAAAAAAATGGGCCAGATCTTCTGCCAAGAGCTCATGCCTGTGTCTGATTTTCCCTCATTTCTTTATGGAAGTTCCTAAGCACTCCCATTACTAATAACTTAGTGTAATTTTTTGACTACCTAATGTTTTTGAATATCTATGTGCATCAAAAATCAACATTCCATTTCAGTAATAGCTTTGATAGCTGATGAGACAGTGACAGGGTGTCACTGGCTGGTAAGGCCATTTTGGGAGTGCAGTCAGCTATTTGCTGGGCTATGCTGATGAGCTGAGAACTAGTTTTCCAGTAGAAGACCACTCCCAGAATCACACTTGATGAGTCAGCATGGTCCAAGGGCATGTAGCCAGTGACATCAGGGTCAGAGGAAGATGTTACCCCATTGTCTCAATGCATGGATAATTAACTATTGTCAAATCTTGCTTACAAGTCTATCAATGAGAGAGCATGTATTAATTTTCCTTGCAGGTACTGGTAATAGAATATAAATAGATGGAAAGTAATATATTTATGGAAAATGCATTCTCTTTTAACTTGGAATAATATATTTCTGCTCTGAAAAGTAAAAAAAAACCTTTATTCTTCAACTGATCATGTTAGAACATTTAAAATTATAATAAAAGCAGAATTAGGAAAATAGATTGAAAGAATACAGTTTAGCAAATGCTTAAAATATGAAGTTTAGTTTCAGTGTGCAGACATCAAAGCATTAGTCAATTTAAGTTGTAGCCAACAGCCACAACAATGGCTATACATGAAAGATCTATTTGCTGATTATGCTAGTAACGGCTTGGAAACTTCATGAACTAGATTAGAATGTAAAATATAAAATATTTTATATAAGCCTACAGGTTCATGATCAGAGTAATTTCAATTGCAGTTAGCAGAGACCAAAATGGAACAATAAATTACATTTTGGAATACTTCAATAGCAAATGTTGAAATGAAATCCAATGCTTGGACACATGACACTGCAAATGCTTTCCAATAGTTCCCCGAAACATGCTGATAATCATGTCATTTTTATTTTTCAACAGAGGCCCAAGAGACAAGAGCAGCACAGCATACAATGGCTATTTCATCTTGATCTGATCCAAAGTAAACTCAAGTTCCCAATAATGGTCCAGAAATGTCTGCCAAAAATGCAGCCAATTTAATGGCATTCACTGTTGCTGTGCAGATCATTCAGTGATGCAGCAAGGAAATGAAACATATAAATGAAGAATTGCTGGACTATTCACAATAATCTGGCACTTGTGTCATGAAATTGGTGTCCTGCCCTCAACTTTTCTGTAAGTTTCATGAACTTGCTGCATTTGCACCTTACTTGCCACAGAAATTTAGGGCTTGCACTTGAATCTAATATAACCATTCTAATTCACTCAACTTTGCCTTTTTCCTTTGTTCCTTAAATCTAATTTGTATTAAGAAATAGACCATTTTCACCTCATCATCCTCAGCATCCAACAACTTGTTTAGAGGGATATGGGCCAAATGTGGGCAAATGGGACTAGCTTAGATGGGCATCTATGTCAGCGGGGATGGGTTGGGCCGAAGGACCTGTTCCATGTTGTGTTATTCCGTGGCTCTGTAACTCTAACTTGTGGCAACTTAAGTGACAGAAACTTTCAAGGTGAAGGGACAAAGCAAAACATCCAATTAATTGAACTTGCCATAAGATATCCAACCCCCCAACCCCCCCTTAAACAGCAAAGTCCATCAGTATTTTTACTTTAAAATAATGGGCCCAGATTCCAGTTTGTGAAAGCACTGTCATAAAATCTACACATAGGACCTGGGAAACTCACTCTCTACTGTTCCCTGGAAACACAAGAAACTTCAGATGTTGTAATCTAGAGCAAAAAACAAACTGCTAGAGGAACTCTGCAGGTTAGGCAGGGACACAATGCAGGGTCTCAACCCAAAAAATTGATCATTACTCTGCCTTCGCAGATGCTGCCTGACCCGCTGAGTTCCTCCAGTAGTTTGTTTTTCTTTCTACTGTTTCCTATATTTTGGAAGAAAATTTAGGTTCTCTCTTTACGTAAGTCATTTTAAATCAATGCTTAATAATTCATGATAGTGTGTTGAAAGTTAGATATTACTTAGTTTTGTCAGGATTACTGCAAAAGCATAGCTTTAAAAGTGAACTTGCATGTTGGACTATGTATGCGCAACATTCTTTCCAGGACACAGTAAGCACACAATAGGTCTGAGTGTTATGAAAATGCAATTTCATCCCCACCGCAGCCGCTTCAAAGGAAGCATGTGGTGGTGCATGAAAGATCTCAGGGAGGGCCCTGTTCACCACTGGCCAAACATGGTCTTGGTGTTTGTTTGGAAGTTCCAATGATGAAGCCTTCTTGCAAATGACACTGATGGTCTGTTCAGGGAAACAGCCAACAGAATCCCCCATCTCCTTTTCCTTCAGGGCCTTGAGGACATTCTGTGCAGAAAACTTTCCTACAGGCTACAAAGTGTTATGGAATGACCAGAGACTCTGCAATGCACTACAGAAATACATGAATTTCTTTCTCGCACGGCAACAACAATATTGACATTTTTTAAAAACATAAGTCACGGTTCTAAGAGTTCAATGATATTACATATACAGGATTAAATTCTAAATTAAAGAAAAATGGCGAAGTAAAAGAATTACATTTCATACTGAGACCTGTCAGGGTACTTACATGTACATTTCAGAAATTTAGAACAGAAGAAATTAAAATCCAGGTGTACATAAAGATAATGTGCATTATTAAAACCGTATCAAGTTATACAAAATGATTAAAAAATTGAAGCACATGAGTCTTTAAAAAAATCTTTTAAAAGTCTTTTTTAAAAAAAGTTTATTTTTTTGTAGATAATTAATCTTTGGTCTGGGTATGCTGTTCTTTTTACCTAGAGCAGTCAGCAACTTTCTAATGACTCAGACTGAGTTACAGTTTGAGCCGTGACTCTTTAATCTTCCCATCCAAAAAGATTTTATGCATAGTAAAGCTTACCATAAAGTGGAAAATTCACAACTGGAGGTTGCTATTTACAATTACACACACATATTCAAATTGACAGTCAACATTTAGTAATCTCACGTTATCATAACCGTCATGGTATCTACCCGAATTGTGTAATTGCAACATAAGCATGAAAAAGTGAGAGAGAGTCAAAGGAAAAACAGAGAAAAGGCAAGTATGAAAGTGAAAATGTGGAAGGAAGAAAATAATGGCCTGGAATTTCTGCTAAAAAGTCAGCTGTTCTGCTGGCTTTTACCTCTATATCTGTATGGAAGCGGAGGACTCCCATGCAGATATGTGCAAATGTGAAAGTTAAGTAATTCTGACTACACTTGGGCTCAGGATGCCTCCAGTAGTATAGCATAAACTAATTTAATATTTAATGATGTACTGACCACAGAACTGCAAAAAAAGTAAGTATGCATACAAGAAACGTTTTGTGCATTCACAAACGCCAGTTACAAATTATCCTTGTCCATCAATCTAAATCATAACTTCAGTTCTTCAAAATTCAGAAGATAAATCCTAAATCAGCTCTGAAACAACTGGAGAAAATACTTGTATAAACTCTCAAGGCTTTGCTTCCCTTCAGTATTTTGGCCAGTTTACCATATTACCATTGGAATATTTCAACTATCATCCAAAACACAACATAACTGATTCAATACCTTTCATGGCTTGAACAAATTTGCAAAAAATTAAAGCTCTAAAGAGTGCCACAAGATTAAAATGTTTGTTAAACATACTTTATATTTCATATGCTAGCACTGTTGCTTCCAGACAAGCTCCAAATAATTGAATAGATTCAGACGTTATCACAAATTAATTAACACATTGTACCAGAAAACAAATAGATTGATATGATTTAATCATATGTAGCTTCAATATTTATAAATTAACATGATGGAGAGATCAAGTTCTCATAAAATGATGGCTAATAACTACAAATTAATATTTCATTCTTTTATGTATGAAATTATAATGTTACTCTGAACCTTTGTGTCTCATTAAAGCAACAATTATTTAGCCATCCTTTTCTTGTCTCTACTGTGGAACATGATCAAAAAATACTTACAAAAGGTGACTGATGAAATGATAGGTTTAGATTCTCACCTGTAAAATGAAAGAAAAAACAAACACAGTCAGGATGAATCCCAAGTTATTCCCATTCGCAAATGCTAAAATTGAACTCATATTAATTTTAAGCATAAGTATCTATCTGCAAAATATTTTTTTGTTCTTTTTCTTTTTACAATATTTTATTAATTCCGCAAAGAAAATACAGAGTACATGAATCAAAAAGGTAAAAGTACTACTAAATACATTGTGTTAAATCATACTTGAAATCACAATACTCTATATTAATAATCACACATGATAATTAATTAATAATGAATAAATTAGAATAATTTTATTATATAAAAAAAATCTAAACCCACTACCAAGACCGAAGCTGTTTAATAAAGAAAAAGGACAAGGAAGAACCCTTGACACATGGTGATACCAGCCAATATCTGTATTTTAGCCACCAAATCAAAGGTTTTGAAAATAATTCAAAAAGGTCCCCACAGCATTTGAAAGTCTAAGTTAGATTCAGAAACTGAACAGCAGATCTTCTCGAAATTTAGGTATGACATAACATCCCGTAACCATTGAGCATGAGTAGGCGGAGTAACTTCCTTCCATTTAAGCAACACAGCCCTCCTGGCTATAAGAGAAATAAAAGCCAGAATGTGTAGATCAGAAGCCTCCAAAGTTATATCTTTTTTCTCCAACAATCCCAAATAATGCAGTCAAAGGATTAAGTTTAAAATTTATTTTAAAGAGCACGGAAAAAGTTTGAAACACCTCCGTCCAATATTTTTTAAGACAAAATCTTTTAAATACGACAGTTAACTTGTGAAAATGCACTGAGTTACACTGGAATCAATGTGTGATTAAATCAAACTTGACTTCTTGAAAAAATGTTAATACTAACATTTGTCGACCTCACTCTAAAACTACTCCTTCCAACATTTAGAATTTACAGTTTCATGAATTTCAATTAAACAAATGATTGAGATCATCTGCACATAAATGCTTGCAAGTAACTTTCAGAGGATCAAAAATGAAGAACAACACCTGCCATCAAGAAAATTTAGTTGTAAAACAACCTTGGAAAAAACCAACATAAAGTATTATTCCGCAAACTATGAAGTTTTTGAACTAAAAAAAATATTTTTTGAATGTAAACAATAAAACAATATTGTGCCTTCTGCAAAATTAGGGTTGTACCCTGATCAATTAAAAAAGCAACGTTCCTCTGTATGAATATGCTGTTTTCTTGACAAAAAATTGTTGAGGGTATCTGAAGGAAGCAACAGAACCAGTGGCATTAGAGAGTTGATTTTAATTTTCAGAAGGAAAAGCTGGCAAAAGTTGGACTTACCCATTTCAAAAGCTTAGAGTCACAGAGGCACATAGCATGGACACAGACCCTTTAGCCCATAGACCGTACACCAACCAATCATTCGCAGTAATCCTATATTAATCTCATCTTTTATTCTGCTCATATGCTCATGATCTCATCCACCACCGCCCCCCCCCCCACCCCGTACTCCACCCACCAGATTCTACCACTCACCGATACAGCAGGGGAAATTTATAGTGGCCAACTAACCTACCAAGCTACGCATCTTCGGAATGTGAGATGAAACCAGAGCACGAGGAGGAAAATGACATAGTCACAGGTAGAACATGCAAACTCCATGCAAACACCACCCAGGGTCAGGATTGAATCTGGGTCTCTGGTGCTGTCAGGCAGTGGCTCTCTTGCATTGATAAACTATTCCTTATCCAAAATGAAGCTGTTGTTACAGATTCAACTGTAATTCCCTTGATATCACGCCTGATCTGACTGCTCTGTGTTGTCTCCCCATCACTTCAATTAGAAACTATTATCTACTGGGTCTCACCCGCTTCTACCTCTGTAACCTCGTGTAATCTGAAAACTCCTCACCAACCTTTGTACGCCTACAATTCTGCCCTTTTGTGTATTCACCTCATGGACCACATCTTTGTTGGCCGAGTCTTGACCTTTCAACATATCATCCTCTAGAATCCCCTCCCTTCATTTTTTCCAACATTCAATTCCCATAACAATTCGCAGCCAATATTGTTATGCAGGAAAATATCTAAATAAAATGTTTTCCATGATAAAACAGCAGCCACTTCACAGGAGGTGGTCATTCAGTGAATTTAATGCCAAACTCACTTCAAACTGAGTTCCTCTCCCCAGTATAACTCTGGTCAAAGTATTATGTATATTGTGTATTGTATATTGTCTGTGACGTTAATGGATTTCCTATAATGAATAGCTCAACCTTACTACTGCTATAATCTTGAACAAATTTATTGTAGCTTCTTACTTTTATACTCTATGTAAAAATCCATCTGTACTCACATTTTCAGAAGATTATTAATTGCACCTTATTTCTCTGTTCTTCCATCACCTGCAGCAGTTTCGTTGCATTTCTTCTCCCTCTCTCCTCATTTTTCCTTTAAAATTCATAACCTAACACTTTATAACCCTTGCCACCTGTTTTCAGATTTTACTGAAGAATAATTTGCCAAACCAACAGCTTTGTAACCTAAGTGCTTACAATGTCCAAATCACCAGCAAATATTTTGAGCTGAAGTGGATTTAGCACCTACTTAGTGTAAATTTTGCCATTCCACTGAACACATTTATCTAATCCTGTCAATGGATCAATAACCAATTTTTTTTTATTATTTAGGCTTAATTCCCTGCTCAGGCATAACAACAGAATATAAAAACACAAACAGCAGCAGCCATTTGGGCTCTCAAGCCTTCTTTGCCATTCAATAGCTGATCTGACCATGACCTCAACTCATTTACCTTTCAGATTCTGATAACTATTGATGCCTGTAAAGTCTAAAAAATTATCTGAGCCTTGATACTAGGCGCCACAGCTCTCTAAAGTAGAGAGTTCCAAAGATTAACAACCCTTTGAGAAAATAAATTCCTCTTCATCTCAGTCTTAAATGGGAAATGCCTTTTCAGAGACTATGCCCCTTAGTTCTATATTCCCAAGGTGGAAACATCATCTCAACATTTACCATGTTAATCCTCCTCACTATCATATTTCAATAGATCACCTATTATTCTTAATTCCAGACAGTTTAGACCTAATCTATTTATTTTTTCCACATAATATAACTCCTTCATATATGGAATTAATCTAATGAATTTTCTCTACACTGCCTCCAAGACAAGTATATTATTCCTTAAATGAGTATGAATTCTGCATCATGTCCTTCAGAGTTGTATGAAATTGGTGAAAGTTGCTATGCAATGTATATATTTCTCTAAAAAAATATTTCTGTCAACTATGTCTTGACTTTACTGAATCCATCCTGCCTCTCCATATAGTTCCAAATTACCACCAATTTGTTCCTGATTTATAGAATTTAAGCACTTAGTCACATCTGACATAGATGTGTTAGTCAACAATCATCGATTTTTTTCTGCCTACTTGTCAGAAGTAGTTACTTTGGCTATTCTGCAGGCACCAGTACAATCTGTATATCTATAGGATTGATTCATTGAGGTCAGAATCTCTGCTATCCATTCTCCTATTTCATCGATGGTCCAGGGTGTATGCCATTAGCTCTATCGTTCTGAACAACAAATTATTTTTCTATCACTATCCCTAGGCACTAATTTGCATTAGTAATCGCCACAAGTAATTTATTTAATGTCAATGCCATTTCAATCATCTCAACTCGATTCCCTCTGCCTTTGTCAGCAATCCTGCACTCACTTCAATTACATTTATTTTCAATATAGTTAAATAAGTTCTTATTATTTCATTCTTTATGTCTGTGGTTTTCACAGTTTTGTTACCTATCTTATTCCCAACTACACTTCATGTTTCTAAATTCTTCAATAACCCAAGTTCATACTTAACTTTAAACTCACTAATTTAGAAATTGAAATACATTTCTACCAGTTCTTTGTGCATATATTGAGAATAAAAGAATAATTTAGGACGTGATTTGAAGTGTTTGAACCTATTTCCTGTATAAGTCCCACCCATTGGGAAACTGGACTGGGCATTTGCTATTGTGATTTAATCTCATACCAATGTCATTGCTTCATCATATGTTGCATGTGCTGATTCAATGTATGGCAGCTATTAATAATATACTGTTGGAAATTACATCATATTATCGTGACATGGATCTCTGTTATTCACTCACAATTCAGCAAATAGATGAAAGTAATGAAAACTGGATGATGTAAGCCTCATAATTAAGTATTGAAAATCATCTCCTCTAATCTTTATTCATATAAAACTTTGTAGCCTGGAGTCCTTGGTATATTTTCAACCTGCTGCTGATTAGAAGGACTAAAGACCACTGACAGCCACAGGTGGATCGGCCCACCGCATTCTTGTGAATATGGTGTATCATGCAGTTAGTCCCCTCCACCTCCCCACCATACCCAACCCCCATTTGTTGTAATCTTCACCCTGCTCATTTTACCACATTGTGATCCCACGGATCAATACTCAAATGCTATTGCCCCGCAAACCTAACAATTGGCAGTGCATGTGAAATGCGCAAGTTAGATTTTAATATCTCTTAAAAGTAACTGAACAACAATGATTCTTTCCAAAAGTTAGAATGTCCCTGTTTCGTTATTTTTGTTTATAGATGGGGGAGAGGGGGTAGTTTCCAATTTGGTGTTAGAGCTCAACTTGGTACACATCTAGTGAATCACACGAGTGAAATCCAACCTCAGGGCACCTATTTATTCACATATCCTACATATCCTCTTCTTACCTTATGGTGATAGGATTGTTTTGTTTATTTGAAGATTCCTGTTCTGATCTGCTCAATTTTCCACAAGGATAATTTGAACCAGATCTCTTATCTCACTGAACTTTGTCTTTTTGCATTCCATTACACTTATTTTCAAGTCTTCATTATCCCTTTTTATTTTTAAATTGATCCTAACTGTGTCACTGCTGACAGATCTTAACTGCTTTTCTACACATGGAACAGTTATTTGCCTGCTTGAATTCATGCTAAATCCTCAAGGGACAAGAAACAAACTGATCTAACTCATTTAAGAATGCATTCCCCATTTTGACGATATTGATTGGCATTATCTTCATTACAACATTGTTGAAATCAGTCAGTATTAATGCCCTATCATTTTGAAAATCTTGTTGAACAGTCTACATTTCCTGTCTTATCTGGACTGCTTACTGCCAAATCATCTTTCAGCTACCTAAAATATTGTTTGCTTGAATCTAAAGTTCATATATACCCAAAGTCAACCAAAGCCTCTGTTATAACTTTTAAAGAACATTTATATCGCACCTTACACATGCCCTTTCCAACCTCCCAAAACACTTTACAGCAGAGTTTGCAGTGTTCTTATTGTTGTGAAGTAGGAGAGGTGGTAGTTCATTTGATAACAGCAATGTTCCACAAATAGCAATTTGATGATGGCCAGACAGACGGTTTCATATTGATCAGTCATCAGAAATCCCCTTATCTTCTTTGAAGTATTTTATGACCTCCTGAGTATATAGGCAGAGCTTGAATTTGATGCCTCAGATGAAAATAGCATCCCTAAAAGCACAACACTTCATCTGCAATAAGTCAATGAAATTACTCCAATCCTGCATGTGTGACTGGAATCCTCAAACTCCTGAAAGTGAGGTTAATAGGCTCAAAGGAGCAAATGGCTGATTCCTGGCTCTATTTCTTACATCATTTCTTCCTTTCTCACCTGTATGAATGGTTATTAATTTCCTTTCTCCACTAACTCATTCTACCTGTAGAGTGATAAACATCTGGAGAGTCCACAGTGGATAAGTCTGGAGTTTGTGCAGAATCAGATACATCCTGCCTGTGAGATCATCCTGGGTGCACAATCATTTCCAAAATACAGTGATCTAAAGATTCAGTTTCAAAACCAAGCTGTTAATTGTATATGTTTAGTCTGAAATATAATTACTCAGTTAATTTGTTCCCCAACTACAAATTAAAGGCTATTTAGGTCTCAAGGTAAAGTTTCCACTGAAGATACTTCTGGGTTTTTGGCATGTCATGGGTCTCCTGCTGTTTAAAACTAATCTCCTCCTCAAAATCAAATTTGTATGTTTAGAAATTCATGCCCCATCACAAGCACAAAGCCCTCTATTTACTAGAGACAATATGCGTACACTGCCTACAGGAGTCTCAAAAGGATACAACAATGCTTATACAGCTATCTGATAGTGTGTAAAGCACATCCCCAAATGGGAATGGATTTCTTGACAGCAGAAAGCAGACAGGGAATTAATCTTACAACAGGTCATTGATGTGAAGGGATAACTTTGTTTCCCTCCACATATACCGCTAGATCTGCAGAGTATTTTGCTTATGTTTCAGATTTCCAGCATTTGCAGCATTAAACTATTAGAAATTAGTTTGTAAGACATGCAGAGCAATGGCACATGGAGTTTAATCCTGAAAAAAATTAAGTGATGTATCGTACGAGGACTAATAAGAGTAAGAGGTACATAATGAATGGTAGGACCCTAGGAACAGAGGGAGCTTGTTGTATAATTTCAAGGAACCTTGAAGGTAGCAGCACAGGTAGATAAACTCATTAAGAAAATATACAGGATACTTACCTTCATTAGCTGAGGCACTGAACACAAGAGCAGGGAGCTATTGATACAACTAAGTACTGTATGCTGTTCTGGTCATCACACAATATGATGGCTTCAATTAAGAGGAACTTCTCAATTTTGAGGAGGAGCTTTCCTGGTTAAGTTTGTTTTTCTCGAGGGGAGGTACATGTGGGAACAGACTGCGGTAAAATACTTTTCCCCAAATGAGAAGTGTCAATAGGGGACATAGGTTTAAGGTGAGGGATAGGAGGTTTGCAGGAAAAGCGATGAAAATTTTTCTTCTTCGGAGACTCTTATATTTAGGAAATATCTAGCCCAGCACTTGAATCGCTTTGACGCAGAAGGCAACTGTTACGTACCAGCAAGAAAAGAAACACACCGAGTCATGCTTAAGTGTTAAAAACTATTTTATTGATAACTACTTATGATAATAAGAAAAAAATAAAAGTAAAAATGTTAGAATGTTAGAAGTAAAAATGTTAGATCTTAAACATTAACCCCAAAAACTAAATTCGAAGTGTGTGTGTGTGGCAAATTCCCAAACTCCAAGTCCAGGAATAGTTCTCAAAGTTCAGTTCAGCAAGCCATAAGGTGAAGCATGAGCAAAGGCTTCTGCAAAACCACCGTTGACTGAAGAGGAAATGTAGAGAGAAAATAGAGACTAATTACGAAATCCAGATGTTCCACGATGGAACCCATACGGCACCTCAATCACTGATGATCTCCATTCCTTTGTTCTGAAGTATCTGCCACCTCAAAAGACATCCGAGACGTGGCTGTCCACACAAATACCTGTTTCCTTCTACAGGTTAACAACAAAGTGGACTCCAGTGGATTATTCCAAAAATCCATACGTGGATTGTAGTGACAGACGCAGTTATTGTTTTTCATCCATCGATACAGTGACCAGCAGGCAGGTGTCTCTCTCCCTCTCTCTCTCTCTCCTCATCTCTGACTGACTGCTCCAAACAACGTCATCACATCCTTATCTCCTGTTGTCGCAATCACGCCCCACACACACACACACACACACACACACACACACACACACACACACACACACACACAACTGTGCTATGTCTTAAAGGGACATTCACCAATAGTAACCTAATCCCGTAACAGCGACACCAGTGCTAGAAAATGGGATGAATATAGATGGTCAGCATGGACATGTTGGGCCAAAGGGCCTGTTTCCTTGCTCTATGACAGTCAAAAATTATGTCAGTAAACTTAAACAAGTCAGGATGTTGGTGAATCCTGGTCAGGAGGATTCAAAACTTCTCAAGGTTCCTATTCTCATACTGAACACCAGCCAGTGTTAAACAAAAATAAAACAAAAATCACTGCATACCATCAAATATACTTCAGGTTAATATTTCACATAAAATCCAGAGTCTGAAAATTGAAAGGACACAGAGGATTATTACAGGCCTGTGGTTTTTTTAATGTTCGTTCAAAGGATGTGGGCTTTGCAGGCTGAGTCAGCATTGAATTGCCTAAGCCTAAATTGTGCTTGAGAAGGTGGTGGTGAGCTGCCTTCTTGAACTGCTGCAGTCCTTGAGGGGTGGGGGATGGGGGTGGTGTTCCAGGATTTTGGTCCAGCAAGAGTGGAGGAAAGGCAATATATTTCCAAGTCAGGATGGTGCATGCCTTGGAAGGCAACTTCCAAGTGGTGGTGTTCCCATGCTTTTGCTGCCCTTGTCCTTCTAGCTGGTTCAAGATCAAATAATGGTTCAAATAAAGGAAAATAACAGTTTTAGTTTCAAGAGTTGTATATCTACTTTCCCTGATAGGTCAGCAGAATATCAACCAAGATAGTTGTAAGTTCAAACCCTTGTCCCTCCTTAATCAGTACCCAAATATATGTATTAATTATCTGGGATGACAACAGATGTGAATAAAAACAGAAGAGCTGGAAATAGTCAGCTAGTCAAGCTGCATCTGTGGAAAGGAAAGATAGTTAATGTGTCAGGTCAAGGATCCTTTCTTAGAACAGGGGAAGAACGGAGGGTTTAGACTTTTCAAAACATAGCTGGAGGAGGAAGTGAGGTGTAAGACGAAAGACAATATGGAGATTAGGTTAAGTCACATCAGGTGAAAAGGAGCATGAGTACTGACTGTTAGGAAGGCATCTTTATAGAAATGAGGTGAGAAAGACACACAATATGATGATGAGTAGAGAGCAGATTAATTAGGGTAGTTGAGCATCTTGAATATCTTGAATACATCCAAAAGTAGCTCAGCCAGCACTCTCCCAAAATGACTCCTGCTGGAAAGTGCATAATAATGATGACAAGATTAATTTCAATGTGATGCCTACAAAAGTCAAACAATTTTTGGATAATCACAACCTAGTTCACAGAAGCAGAAAAGGAACAGACAAGGTGTAGAAGGGGAAAAGGTACAGGAAGGATCAATGAATTCTTACAATTGTAACACAAGCGATGGAGCTGCTGAAGCAGCAATTTTTTCCCAAAGGTTTACTGTGAAAAGACCCAACTATAAATGGGAAATAATCCTGGACCTTATTAGAAACATTCTCTTTGAATGGAGAAAAATAGGTTAGATTTTAGTTGGAAGAAGCCTAATCATGAGAAAGAACAAAAGAAATATTTTGCTCTTTAACTTACAATTACCCATTACTGACAGTTACTTAACTTAATCTAATCAAGTATATTATACACCAGTCCTTTGCCAGTTCTCCATGCTAGCTTTAATTACATCTGGAAATATTTAAATGTTATTAAAATATGTTTTTATTATCAGCTAGGACTCGTGTTTTTGCCAGAATTAGTCATTGCACCAGATGCCATTGGGCTTGGCTATGGAATTATTTTCTTCTAATCCTTTCCTGCCATACAGAGAAGACACTCCACAAAATATCAAAACCTGCAAACATCTTTTAAAACAGGACCCAGGTGCTTATCACTCAAAAGCAAGTATGTTGCAAAGCTCTGACAATACTCTAAAATACATATGCCCAACTGAGTTGCATTTTTTTAAGTGCCTGAATGACTTCACTGCCAAGATAAGCAAGGGCTGGACTAATCCCGGAGTCTTGTGTCAATGCATCAGTATGATAGGGATAAAGTTTTCTTCAGAAGTACAGAAACACAAGGGTGGATTGGAACCATGGGAATTAAATTAGACTAAGTGAATACAATATGCTTTTTTAAAGAAGTTGAAATGTTACTTGATGGTGGCTGGAAGCCAGTATACATCTGGGTTTGGATTTTTGTCGGTAAATTTCAAACAGGAATGGAGGTGAACTTTTCTGAAAACAAACTCTATGCAAAAAATATTCTATTTCATAACTTTCAAGGATCTTGTACCATTATTCTGCACCATTTTACAGATATGTAAACCAGCTGCATTCACTTCAGTTAGGCATACATTTCCTCCACCTCATGTACTGTGGTTCTATTGAGGACTGGCTAATTTTAAATTCATAATCATCTGACCCAGGAGTTCTCATGTGCCCAAAAGGTTCAAGTCTGGCTTGATGGGATGTGATGGCTTGTGCAGGGATTGGGAGGTGGAGTTGGGGAAGATTCATTGGAGCCCTATGCTATGGTGGGAGAGAAGGAGAGGAACTGGGGGTCAGTGTTTGACTAAGGGAGCTAAGAGGGTGAGGGGACGGAAGAGGGAAGACAAAACAGGCTGCAGATGCTGGAATCTGGAACACAGGACAGAACATAGAAAGAACTCAGAAGGTCAAGCGGTATCCGAGGAGACAAAGGTGTATGTCAATGTCGAAATGGGGTCAAGACTCTACATCAGGACTGAGGAGGAAGAGGAAAGATTCCCAATATATAGTAGTACAAGGGATGGTGGGACAGAGGCTGGTAGGTGATAGGTGGAGTCAAATGGGGGTGGGCATGAGAAAGGTGAATAAAGGGAGAAAAAGACGAGTGATGGGTGAGTGTGTATGGGTTATCTGAAATTGTAAAATTCAATGTTCGTGCCAGTGGGTTGCAAGCTAACCACAGGAATATGAGATTTTGTTTTCCCGATTTGTATTTGGTCTCACCATAGGAATGGAGAAGCACGACGACAGAGAGTTTGGTATCATAGTGACCACAGTGACCTGTCTGTCCTCAGCTTTCTCCATTGCTATGGTGAGGCCAAACACAAATTGGACCGAAGAGGGATTTTGAGGCCAATGTTTGAGTTAACAGAATGGTGGATGCTTCCAGGAAGAGGTTGTCTATGTTCCCCTGAAATGATCCAAATAAATGCTGCAAAAGGAATCATGCGTCCATTGTTCCCAAGAAATAAAATGCAACAGGGATCCAAGGGTGATGTTTGAAATTCTTTCCGGCTTGAAGTTGATGCTTCCCCCAGCTGGGTGTCTAGAACTGGAGTCTGTGTCACAAAATAAGGGGCTAGCCATTCAAAAATAGAGATGGGAAGAAACTTCTTCACCCAAAGGGGTGAAGGGAATAGTAGCTAAGTTTCCACAAGGCAGATCAATAGATGTTTTAGATATTAAGGGAATCAAGAAACATTGCTCCGAGAGAAAAGAGCAGCCATAATCTTACTGAATGGAGCAGACTAAAGGGGCAAATGGCCCAGCCTTGCTTTTATTTCTTATATTCGTTCCACTGACAAAACAAGCATTATACAATTAAATTTCCAGGCAACTTAAAATGGCCATCAGGCTCCTGATGCTGCTGAACAATTGTTTTCAACTCTATTTTTAAAAAGTCATATGATTATGATGTTATTCTAACTGCAAGGAAAATATTTTGGACATAAGTCCAAATATTTGGATCAAATATTTTGGACCTTTTTCATGGTT
Organism: Pristis pectinata; assembly: GCF_009764475.1. NCBI lineage: Eukaryota > Metazoa > Chordata > Chondrichthyes > Rhinopristiformes > Pristidae > Pristis > Pristis pectinata. Next base: position 37,005,206 of record NC_067410.1, read on the forward strand.
ATAGTTATACTTAATAAAAAATATGACCTACAAATATCTGTGAGAATTACATGTCAAAAGTATAACTTAAAAACCACACAAGACAACGTCCAGCAGGAAAGCAATGGCTGTGCCACTGTATCTTAACTAAGTTGCCCCTGGAGATACTAGAAAACGTATATAAGATTAAAATTATAAGTGTGATGTTTAAAAGGCTCAACCTATGAAATACATAAAGAGGAATGCATCTAGGAACAATGAAAAATAAATCAGAAAAACTGATGTGAGGTGTAACAACTTTGTGGCTTGCCTGTGTATAAACCACTTGTTGTCTACATCTATTTTACAGAAATGTAAAGTACAAGTTTCAGCACACAAGGATATAAATTATTGAATACACATAGATCATTTTCTCACTTTAAGTATCTATCAGATATTCCCATTGTGAATTGCAGTTGTAATTTGAAACAGAAAATAACTTCAAAAGAGACTTTGAAGGAAAGGGAGGTGATTATTTATGATGAAAAACTAGGCCTTCAGCTCTAGCTTGTCATTCAGTGCACGTCAAGTGAACTCTGACCTGTATTTTCACCTTCGTTTTTGATCTGTACCTCATCCTGTCCTGAGATCATCACAACTTTGTATATGCTTAATCCTATTTTAAAACAGTGTCATTTCAACATTAAAGGGCAGAGTCTGACTATTTGCAAAAAGTAAAGTTGTTACTCTTTAATATAAACTGTTTCCACTGAAATACTTGGCATTCATTTTGTGACCATCAGATTTTTAATTTAACAACATCTAACAGCTACTTTATAACCATATCTTCCTGATACACAAGTGTAAGTTCAATTTATCTCTTAAAAATAAATCTTTCCAACACCACTCTCCACAAAGATTGTCTCTATTTTTTTTGCAGCAAGAGGAACAAGTTCCAAACATGTTGTTTGACCGCCCTCTCTGCCAATGGATTCAATTAAATAAGCCTCACCTGGAAGCACAAGAGATGTGTCGGTGAACTAACCATGTTGTCCTCAAATAAATGTGCTTAATGTAATCTTGAATACCTTCACCTCTAATGCTGCCAAAATTTATTTTAAGGCTGTTTTATAGCCAATGAATAGTCTGTTGAGTCAACTTCAAAGTGAATGTGGAAGAATCTCTCCAGGATTCCACTGTAGACTAGTGCAGCTTCCCAAAGGGCATAATATAAATTCAGCCTTCACAGAGCCACACAATGGTTATAGCACAGAAAGCTTGTTGACTGTAAGAGCAATCTAGCTAGTATCTGGTAAGCAACTTACTTGGGCCAGATTTGTTCTCATCACATTGAAAATGTCACTTCCCCAGCAGATTATCCTTTCCTTAGAGTGCTCTATATCCTTTTCCATAGTTCTAGATATTATAATTGTTATTTTCTAGTTACTCTTCCACCAATACTTGCTCCTATTAGCTTGGCTCATTTTCTGAACCAAGTTCTGCAATGCAATCTAAAGTTCTTCTGAACACAATTCAGAAACTCATCTATCTTTTTGTCCCTTATGTTCTTACTACATAAGACTACTTCTAAATAGTTGACATTCTCAATTATCACTATTCCATGCTTTTTCTGCATCTTTGCAATTTCCCTCCAAACTTGTTCCTCTTTAGCCTCTGAACTAGATGGCAGCCTGCAGCATAGTCTGAGTCACATAATCACACCTCTGATGTTTCTTCATTCCACACAGACAGACAAATATGTCCTTCATTGTTCCAGAATACCCTCCCAAGCACCACTATATTCTCTTTGATCAATATTGCTACTCCCCCTCATGTCCTTATCCTTCCTGAACATCTAATGTCCAGGAATATTTGGAACAGAATCACTTTTTTAAAGCCATATCTGTTATTGTCACGTCATTGTAATTCCATATGGTTAATTTTGATTCCTGTATTTACATATATGCACTGTAATCCTATCTTAGATTTTCTTGTCCCTATTTCAGTCTGGTCCTATCTAAAGTCTTTCAGTTTCTTGTTCTGGTGTTAGTAATTTCCCCAGTTCTTTCTGTATCTTACTCTTTACTCTTTCCTGCACTCATTTTAAACTCAACGGAGTCTTTGTTTCTTGCACTCCTTTCGAGTTCACTGCGTCTGCCTCCCCCGTGCCATTTCTGCACAAGGATTCCAGTTCTCAAACTCCTTGAAACTCACTGGGCCTTACTCCTGCTTTCTTATCACTCACTGGGGAGCTATCTCCTGTGCTCCCTTTAAATATCTTTCACGATCACAGCAATTATAAACAATTTAAAAGTACTGAAATAATGTATCAAAACATTAAAACAAAGAAAAATAATTGACAAGCATAAACACCTTTACATGTTAGCACTTAATTAAAAATGTTAAGATTAAATAAATTAAAGAAAAAAATGGCTCTGCAGGAGACTGTGCTTTCTTGCACAGGGCTTCCAGCCCTTCACTTCAGCATATTTGTGCCTGCCCTTGGACATGATGTTGCATTCAGTGGTGGAATGGGAAGCCACATGTGCCAGCATTCAACCTCCAACGCTTTCCTAACCTCAGCACTGAGTGAGCCAACCCACCCTTTATCAGCCATGATCTTATTGAATGGCAGGGCAGACATAAGGGGCTTACTTCTGTTTTTATTTCTCATGTTGTTATGCAGCTAGCTGGTGGTTCTGTACACAACTACTGGATAGTGAGCAGCATGATGTGTCCCACAATATCTGCTCCACTGGTCTGAGACTGCAACAACATGAACTTTTTTTTTATAGCTTCACTATTAAGTTTCTTGAAAAACAAACATGGGAAATTGATCCACAAAAGACAGTTGAAAAATAACAAGAATAACTATTGCCCAAAAGCAATTTGACCTTCCTACAAATTAAAATACTAACTTTGGGATATCAGAATCAGAATCAGGTTTACTATCACTGACATATGTCATGAAATCTGTTGTTCTGCGGCAGAAGTACAGTGCAAGACATAAAAATTACGGTAAGTTACAAGAATAAGTAAACAGTGCAAGAGAGGAATAATGAGGTAGTGTTTGTGGGTTCATGGACCATTCAGAAATCTGATGGCGGAGGGGAAGAAGCTGTTCCTGAAATGTTGAGTGTATGTCTTTAGGCTCATGTACCTCCTCTCTGATGATGGTAACATGAAGGGAGCATGTCCCGGATGGTGAGGGTCCTTAATGATGGATGCCACCTTCTTGAGGCACTGCCTCTTGAAGATGTCCTCGATGGCGGGGATGGTTGTGCCTGTGATGGAGCTGGTTAAGCCTCCAACCCTCTGTAGCCTCTTTCGATCCTGCACATTGGAACCTTCATACCAGGCGGTGATGCAACCGGTCAGGATGCTCTCCACTATACATCTGTAGAAATTTGCAAGAGTTTTTGGTGACATACCAAATGTCCTCAAACTCTTAATGAAGCAGAGCCACTGGCATGCCTTCTTCGTGATTGCATCAATGTGTTGGGTCCAAGATAGATCCTCTGAGATGTTGATGCCCAGGAACTTGAAGCTGCTCACCCTTTCCTCCGCTGACCTCTCAATGAGGACTGGTGTGTGTTCTCCCGACCTCCCCTTCCTGAAGTCCAAAATCAATTCCTTGGTCTTGCTGATGTTGCGTGCGAGGTTGTTGTTAAGACACCACTCAGCCAGCCAATCTATCTCACTCCTGTATGCTTCTTCATTGTCATCTGAGACTCTGCCAGCAACATTGGTGTCATTGGCGAATTTACAGATGGCATTTGAGCTGCGCCTAGCCACACAGTCATGAGTGTAGAGAGAGTAGAGCAGTGGGCTAAGCATGCATCCTTAATAATAAAAATTGCAAATCATTTCAATAGTTAAAATTATTCTGATGAAGCTTTCTTACATCTAATTTACTGAAGTAATTTTCCTGTTCCTAGCTCTTCTAACAGTAGGTATTTGGTGATAATTTGAGGTTGACCAGATGACACATCACAAGATTCAGCTATTTTAAAGTGCCTCTGAATAATAGTCAGTACTATTATTTGGTTTACTGGTGATCTTAATACAACTGGCGTATATTTAATAAATAATTAAAATTAGTCTTATACAGTAGACATAATACATCTGGTAAGACAATAGTACCTATTCCCCTTTCAATGGTGCCCAATGGAGGCAAAGCTTGCACAATTATGTCCTAGTGCTGGAGAAAGGAAAGCTTCGGTCTTTTACAATGCTAATCACCTCTTACTTTCAGTATTTTCCTGGCAATAATTCATTCAATAAACTTTGGAGCTAGAAAGTTGGGTGGGAATTATGTCCAGATGCAAAGTACAAGTCAGTCAAGAGCAAATGTTTCCTTTAACCATCTTCCTCGATCTCTGACTTTTTTTTATTCTTTTCACTTTCACTTTAATACTGTACCTCATTCCTCAACAGAGAATGAAGACAACTACCCTGTTGTCTCCCACTCAACCCAGTTATACAGTTTACCAAAAGCATATAGCAGGGCAGTGTGGATTGACAACATCACCCCGGAGTCCCTTTCCTTTCAGGAAAATTTAATCCCATGCATCCAACCAGTTCAGAATGTATCACAGAGGGAGCTGTACTGGAATAACTAAGCACATATCAATGTGCCAAAACACATCATCATCTACTCTAAAATATAAATGAAATTGTCTTCACAAGTACAGACACATTAAACTTGTGCTTGTAGAAGCACTGTAAATTTTTGTGTAATTCAGACTTCAAGTTGGTTAATAGCAGAACTGAAGTATCAATACTATAGAAATATGCATTGTGCACCAGTGTAACATGGATGGTATGGATGGGCTGGGCATTGCATAGAGCTTTTTATATTTAATTACATTGTTGGCAATAGAATGAAATACTAGGCAGCGTGTGTGAAGGGTGAGCTATCCAATATCGCTCACTGTATGGCACGACTTAACTAGATTAGTCATTTAACCAGATTCTTTGCTCATATTTCATGGCACCCTACAAGAATTCATTTCTTTTTAAAACCTCATTACTTGAAATTTTGGAGTATTTGTATCATTTGGATAGATTCTAGACATAGGCTATAGTGTGACAGAATTCAAAGAGATTAATGCCCAAAATGTCATTGCCTGCATTAACTCTACGCTGAAGGCTAATTGGTTATCACATATCATTGACCTTCTCCAAAGGTGTATTTAAATTTTGAAGTCAAAAACCTAAGATGTACAAGAAAATCAATATCTTCACATTTTAAATTTTGATTGGTTTGAAAAGACCACATTTTGACTCCTGTTCCAAACTTCACATTCTTGTCACAAAACATATTCCCTTCCAGACACCAGTATGATGATGCCTTTGCTTTCAAACAATGAGCAAAAGAAAACCTAATGACCAAAGTACACTGAAAGTTGTAAATTAGAATACCAATGGGAATTGCATCAGCAGTTTTTCTTCCCCAACATTGTCATTGTATGCACAGCAAACTGGATGAGCTAAATACCTCGGGATACTGGCAGCATTACCTACGGCATTTATTTTGCTCTTAGTCCGTTCTATTTTTTGTGTGCTGCATTCCCAAGTTCATTACCATTCTGGGGTCTATTTCCATTGAGATTGGGATGATATGATCCTGAGATCTGCTACATTAGCAGGGCAAGATGACTGCTGTAGACTAATCTGAACCTATCTGGAAGGGTGGAAGATTAGCATCCTGCAGGGTCTTGTCTGGAACCTTCTCTCTCCATCTGCTGCAGATTCTAACAAATTAAGAGTTGGGAATGGTGTTGGGAAGTGAGGGGGGCAGAGTGCAAGAGGGGACAGTGGTTGGTGGGGGGGGCAAGGAGAGGGTGAAGTAGAGGGTGACCAGGGGCTGTAAGTGGATTAGTACCAGGTGTGATGGCAAAACAAGATATAATCTATGTAATCTCCAGGTATGTTTTTGCATTATCCTGCTCTTGACCTGCTCACACGTGTATTGGGTTTATGTGCTCAGCTACTGTGAGTACACCGAGAGCTTTCCTCCTGCTCAGTTACTTTCACCCACAGCACTGATGCTCTTCTGATCTACACTGACAGAGTTCTGAATTGCAAATACCTAAAACTATTTAACAAGAACAGAAAAGAAAGGAACTCCAGTATGAGGTATTCTTGTTGATGTGGTTACTGCAGAATGGATCTTACGAACTGAAGCCAATGGTTCTATTAGCTTTTTGAGTTGCAATTCACTGAGACAATTAACTAGGATAGAGCTGCCAACAAGACATCCTTTACTGAACTAACTTTAGTGACCAGCATATTACTTGCTATGTACAATTCTTAAAGGTAAACTCATATTCATATATAAATGTCAATATTTAATCATTTAAATGGAAGTAGGCATGGGACTTCCAAGTATGCAATGTCAAATGGGGATGTCCCAGGTGTACTGACATTCGGAATGCCAAATCTCACTGCTTGCTCTGCCACATAGTTTAACATGGAGAACATTGGCTGCCTTCAGTGTCACAAAGTATCCTCAGCGTATTGCTGGAAGACCCCCTCCCAAATGTCATGCCAGGTTAGACAAAGTAAGTTGCAATTTCTAAATTAACTTGCTATTGTTTAGTATCTTTGAATACAGAGCTGTTTTAAGTGCGTTTACTTAACCTCTGTAAAGGATTGATAATTGAGCTTTAACTATTTATTTCAATTTTAATTGTTTTTATCAAGAAAGAAAAACATTAACATAAGAAACAGAAGGAGGAATAGGCAGACCCTTACATTTGCCCTCCGTGCAATATGATCATAGCTGATCCTTCAGCTTATGGACACTTTCCTGCTCTGTCCCTTTATACCTCGATTCCCTTAATATTTAAAAACATGCAGATCATGTCTTGAATATACTCAGTGAGAGCCTCCAAAGCCCTCTTCGGAAAAGAATTCCAAAGATCCACAACCCCCAGGTGAAAAAATATCTTCTCATGCCTGTCCTGAATGGCTGACTCATTATTTTGAGACTGAGATCCCTGGTTCTTTACATCTCATCAAAGGGAAACATCATTCTCACTTTATCCTTCTCTTATTCTTCCAAACTTAAGGGATACAGGCCGAGTCTGTTTAATCTTTCCTCATATGACGCAACCATTATCTCTGGAATCCAACTGATGTACCCACTCCCCACATTTCATGTGCATCCTTCACTGAGTAATAAGGCCAGAGAGGCATTTTTCAGATGCATTCTCACCAGGGCTCTATATAATTGAAGCTAGACTTTTCTATTCTTGTACACAAATTCCTGTGGCAATAAAAGCTGGCATATCACTTCCTAATAGCTTACCGTATCAGCATGTTAACTTTCAATGGTACATGGACACACAGGTCCTCGTGAATATGAAAACTTAAAATCTCTCACAATTTAAACTATATTGTTTCTTTTGTTTTTGCCATAGTGGATGACTTTGCATTTTTCATATTATAGGACCAAATGTACATCCTTGCCCACTAACTTGTTCATAACCCCTGAAGCCTTTCTACGTCCTCCTCACAGACCACACTGCCACTCATCTTTAGATCGTGAGTAAATTTGGATACATCACAGGTACACTTTGAATCTTGCCTATTCTATACTTATTTTCCTGCTTCCACTTCCAAATTTATATTCGCATTTTCCCACCAACTAATGTCAGGCTAATTGATGTGCAGTTCCCCATTTTCTCTCTCTCTTCTTTCTTAAATACAGAGGTTACATTTGCTATTTTCCAATCTGTGGAAACTGTTCAAGAATCTCTGGAATTTTGGAAGATGAGAAGGAGCGCACCCACAATCTTCACAGCCACCTCCTTCAGCACTTGCAGGTTATCAGGTTGAGGGGTTTTACTGGCTTTCAATCCTATTAATTTCTCCAATACTTTATTTTAAACTAACACTTGATTTCACCTCTTCATTCACTGTCGACCTATAGATCACCATTATTTCTGGGAGGTTTTCTGCATCTTCTTTCATGGACATAAAATACCTGCTTAGTTTCGCTGCCAATTATTCCCCAATATAATATCTCCTGTCACAGTCTGCAAAGGACTCAATCCTTTTCCTTTTTCATGCATCTGCAGAAGATTTAACAGTATGTTTTTAATGTTTCTCACAAGATTCCTCTCATACTTTACTCTCCATTTTCTTATCATTTTCTTGATCATCCTTTGCTTATGCTCTTTTTTGTCAAAATTATATCTTTTTCTTGTAATCTAGTAATATCTTTAATAGCTTTTTTTCTTGTTACCCTAGCTAGAACACTCAACTTTTGTGCCCTACAAGACAAATATTTTTGCTGCAAACTATGCATTAATTCTTTAAATCTTAGCCTTTGCTCATTTACTTTTTTAATGTATTTTCCTAATCTACCGTAGCCAAATCACATCTCAAAACTTTCTCATTTGTTTTGGTTAGATTTAAGGTCCTGGTTTTGGAATTAACTAATTTCAATTCTATCATAAATCTTCTCTAAATGTCCCTGAACCACTAAATGATGAATTAACCTTCTCAGCTTATGAAGTTGGTGTAGGTGGGTGAAGGGGTTTGCCATCTCTCAAAGCTTTGCTGCTAAAGTCTGGGAATCTTTAAGCCAATGATGGAGGCCCTTTGTATTGGGGACAGGAAAGTATGGATGTGGTGAAACCATTTGCAATAGTTGCAGGAGGGGGAACTGGTTGAGGACTGGTAGTTACAGTGCACAATGCCCCACCTGCAAACAAAGAGGAAGCGGCCTTCAAGCCCATTACTGGTAATCTCCTCTTGTCACCAATCTCCTCTTGTCACCTTAATTTCCTTCTTTCAGATATTATCTCCTTTCTCATCAGACTGAACATTATCTTTATTTCAAATAAGTTGTATCTTCCAATTGGACAGTGATGCGTGACTCCCAAACAGTAATCCCAAAGTATTTACAGCATGTACACCATGATGTCACGCAAAATCTGATAAACAAACCAATAATTTGCTGAGACTGTCATCCTCAACAGATTCACTAAGCTGCTGGCCCATGGACTTAGCCATGGATTTCTTATGCGCACCAGCACCAGGATTAGGGGATGCAAGTGTGCCAGCCCCTCCAGTTTACTCCTGCTGCATCTGGGCTGTGGGCAAGAAGCAATCAGCAACAGGAAGGGGAGACAGATTACAAAGAGAGTGGTGTGTTGTGTCATTCCACTGTCATGCATCTTCCAGCATTCATCCTTACAGCAGTACTAGTGGAGAAAGAGAAAGTCAGCACAGGTGGGATGTGGTGCAAGCACGCTAAGGGTGTAAAAAGTAACAAAAAGAATTACCAAAATAGAGTCTTACCTTAGAGTCACAAAAAAATGAACCTCAGAAATTGAAGTTTTTGGCTTACACAACATCAAATCAACAATATGCCAATAAAGGAAATCTAATGGAATAAAGCTGCTGTATTAACACCAATACACTGTTTTAAATCCCAGAAACTCACAGCTGGTAGCACCTGTTTAAATGGCGGAGAGAAGAACCTGAACTTTGAAGAATTGTTTATGCTTCAATAAAGCTAGGATACAGCAAGGGTATTTAAACACTTCAATGACAGAACAGCAAAAACGTTCATCATAAGGCAACATCACAAGCGCAGCAAACACCAGGTGCCATGAAAACTGAAAAAGTCTTGGTTCTGAAGCATAAATGCAATAGGATAACAAAGTGTTAACAGAAGTTGCATTTAGTCAATGTCTAAATATGAGTCAGACGTTCCAGTTGGAAATACATCATTTCTCAGTAATTAGTTCAATTTTGCAAATTGATTTCAGGCTATTTCAACATAACTTGCATGATTTTCTAATCTTAGACCATTTGATATCAAGCGTTCAGATCTAATTGAAATGAAAATAAAAATGGCAGTGGAGTAAATTTTGTGAAAATGAAATAATTAAAAACATATTTGCCCTAAACAATATTAATGTACCATAGCAAAAAAACGACATGCCTATTCCACTGAGTATCTTGAAACTAAACCACCAAAATTTTTACTTTGTAAGGCTATAGAGGTTATGGCTTCTGACTTATTAAAACATTTTTCAAAAAACAGGGAAAGTATATTGCTTTCGTAATGTCAGAATCTCAGCTGCTAAATGGTAAACTTCCAACCTTTGGTACAAGAAGAGTTATTTCAAATTACCATTCTCAGAACACGCCAGCCAGCCCTTAAACAAAAGCACAGAAACTCTCTTCACATATGTTTGCAGAAGTAATTCACACCATTCTGATCAGCAAAGTTAAGCTAACATCAGGGATTAATTAGTCACATACCCAGCAAAACAGCCCTAGAAGAAACTGACTCAGCTTCAAAATACAGATGTTATAGGATACTGATATTTTGTATTTTACAGCTTTTCTCAACCACATGGAAGAGAATTGCAGAAATAAATCAAACACACTTTAAGCTAAAAAAAGTCTTTACTGCTCTGGAAAATAATTTTACAATCATTGTTTTAGACAGTGCCACTTATATAACACTGTACCAATCTAAATTATTTTGTTCGGCCATGCTGTTTTCTAACAAAAAGGTCACTTCAAGGCAAGTTTGGGATTGATGTCTGGCTGACTAAACACATCATCCATGTCAATAAGATAACCAAACTACCGTAAGAATTGTTTGACATTCTGATAATCCATAAAGGTCATTATATAAAGGTATTAAAAAAACAAAATATACATTACGTTGTTCAGGGGGTTAAAATCATCTGGATATTAAGACCTTTACTCTGGGACCCAGGCAAGGTACTGTCAGGGACACTTGTCCCAATTTTCACTTAAGGTGACCAGATTTGATATACCAAAAGTTTCTGCAGGGCTTGCAACATAAAGAATGCATGCAAATGATAAGAAACAGCTTTACAGTAGAGCAGGGAGCAGAACCTCTGCCCTCTAAATATTAAAAGGAACAGGCTAGAACTCCAGGCATAGCACTGATTAGTTCAGAGTGGGATTTCTGAGAGACAACCCCCACCCCTGATCCTACCAACCATCACCATGCCTTTGCAATGGCCCAGCCTGGCTCTACTCTCTCAACTAAAGTGGAAGACACTTCCCAAGGCGCAGCGAACATAAGAAACCATGACTGGGCTGTGTGAGGAGAGCAGGCACAGGGGAAGAGGAGAGCTGCCCAACTCTGCTGATGTCTGTAATGTCTCACACACATAAGGTTCACTGTGAGATATGTAGAGCACCCAAGTTTGGCCTGATCTTACCTCCCTTTCTCTCCTTCTATCTTGTTGTTTACCTTACTCAGCTTAATCATGAGAAGGTACAGGTGGCAGCGCTGGAAGAATGGCCAAATGTTGCACACCTGAGTTTTAGAGCTAGGGACAGGGGCGGGTTTCTATGGAGGCAACACATATGGAATTGAGAAGATGGATCAGAGCAAAGGTTTGGATTCTGAATTCCAAAGCAGCAAATGATTTTACCTGTTTGAAATCACCATGCTACAATGTGAAATTCTTGTTAATTACTCCAAAATAATCTTAATTAATGAAAATTGGACCCAGAATGAACTGTGAATTGCCCTTTGTGGAACAGATTTCATTCTTTGAGCACCCATGTTGAACAAACATTGAAGGCTCCCAAGTCGGAGTGAATACTTTTGTAAAGTGTAAAGCCAGCTGTGCTTCTCTCACACACTCATTTGTCTCCCCATGAAAGTATTTAGAGAATCTACTCTACACTTTAGTTGTATCTTCTGTTATTCTCAAAATTATATCTCCAACTGTCCCACATCTACCACCCTACTTCAACTCCCCCATCCCCACCCATGGCAACAGTTTTCTGACTTTTCACACTTGTTGTCTTGTCACCCTCATCTGGCCAGCCCCTTGAATGAAGCAACAGTTGGCCTACATTCCAAAACTATCTCACATAAAACCAACAGGTCTAAAATCATGATCTTACAAGATAATGAATTTTACTGCAATGCATACACAATGCACAAACAGACATGCACACACAGACACAGACACACATGGACCCTTTTATTATTACTCGTTTTTTTTTTTAAAATAAGGTTACTCAGTTTTGCTCACCTTGGCTTGTCTTACGAGTAAAAGAATTTTTACTCTTAAGTTTTTTTTCTTAGTTAACTTTTGTTGAAGTACCTGGAAGTAAAATTTAGCCATACAGTAATGAAAAAGTTACTGTAATTTATTGGTGCTAAGATCATGTTCCCAATTATGAACATACTAAGTAAGCATATTCACAAGTGTTACAATAATTCATGTTTGCATACTCAAGCAAAAAGACTCCAACAAAATAGTTGATAAAGAAGACGTAGAATCCCAAAACTTAAATGCGAGCTAACCAGTCTGGAACCCATAAGCTCTTTTCACATGACAGTGTTTATCGATTGGAGACTGAAGTCTGGCCCTTCCCATTGCTCCTGCATGTTATAGAGACACTTCAGATTCACTGATTTTTTTTGCTTTAACCCAATGAAAGAACTAATCCACACTCATAAGCATTCTGCAAAGTTCATTTTAAATCCAAATTCAAAATCCTGTGGTCTGCCATAAAGGTGAATCGATTAAAGCAAAACTGAACAACCAGACCTAAAGGCAATCGCTTTACTGCTCTCGTCAGTTCTGTCATACAGTTTCATTGTTACCTAAGGTTAGCTACAAACTGCCTTATTGTTTACCTAAATCATTACCGATGGAAGAAAAAGAGTTAAAAACCAACCAGTTCCATTTCTAAATCTTTAAAATATTTGCCTTTTCACGAATAAAGATTCATTACAACCTGTCAGTAATGTTATAAACATCGGAGTAATTTCCAACTGGCTGAACTCCTCCTGTACACTTTTCTATGTGGAAGGTTGCTCAGGCATGTCTTATCCTCAAGAATCTAACCTGGTCAATTACTGCCCCATCCAGATATCAGCCAATTATGCATCATCAATGGTACCACACAGTTATCCTTGAGCACCAAGAATGTGCTCACCAGTGTACAGATCAGGCTTTGCCTGAATCATCTAGTACAATAATTATCAGAGCCTTGGTTTATTTTTGCATGCAAAGTCTAAATGCCAATAGAAGAGTGACAATAACTCTCCCAGAAATGCGTGGAATTGGTTTAAGCTGCATTATATTAATGACTGTCGTTAATGGTCCAGGAAACAGATTTCTGGGAGAGTTAGCGCCAATCATTAATATAACATTGAACTTTTGGTCAGATTTTTGTGTGCCCTGGCATATTTTTCTCATTTGTAGCCTGCCAGTAGTATAACACTGACATTACCAGCAGTGCATCACCCAAAATTCATCCCATGGACATTTTCAACCACTGGTTTTAAGTCATAACTGACACAGTTCACTCATAAAAAAAAGCAGAACTTAACAACACTGAACACTTAAATTACACGTCATGTAAAGAATCAATCATCAGTCTCTTATAGTCATGAGCAGTCTGCTGCACAATTTTCTATAAAACAAACCTTTAGTAAACTGACACAAACTGGGATCACAGTCATCACACCTGGTTTTCAGCAGGGTTCCCCAACAAAATTCAGTGGTCAGAAATGGCAGAAGAAATCTTTCCACAAGTAAAATGGTTCCATATTTATTAGCTCAGAGTGAAAAAAGGACATCCAACAATGACACTCCAACCTTTCTTCATTTCTCTGACCTCAGGAAGTTATTCTTAAAGGACCACAGCACAATGCAACCACCATTTTTTTTAGTTACTGGGGAGCACTGGCTGAGTGCATGCTAGAATGACAGGTGGGGGTGAAAACTGCTAAGGAAAACTGCCTCATTATAGGAAGGATGTGGGAGCGTTGGAAAGGGTGCAGAGGGGATTTACCAGGATGCTGCCTGGTTTGGCGAGTATGGATTATGAGGAGAGACTAAGGGAGCTAGGGCTTGACTCATTGGAGAGAAGATGAGGGGAGACATGATAGAGGTACACAAAATATTAGGAGGAATAGATGGAGTGGACAGCCAGCGCCTCTTTCCCAGGGCACCAATGCTCAATACAAGAGGGCATGGCTTTAAAGTAATGGGTGGGAAGTTCAAGAGAGATATCAGAGGGAGGTTTTTTAACCCGGAGAGTGGTTGGGGCATGGAATGCACTGCCTGGGGTGGTGGCGGTGGTGGAGGCAGGTGCGTTGGTCAAATTCAAGAGCTTGTTAGATAAGCATATGGAGGAATTTAAAATAGGGGTAAATGTGGGAGGAAGGGGTTAGATAGTCTTAGGCGTGGTTTAAAGGTCAGCACAACATGGTGGGCTGAAGGACCTGTATTGTGCTGTACTGTTCTATGGTTCTATAGTTCTGAAGTACAGATTGCTCAGGAGGAAGACTTGTGCAAAGGACTCATGGCCAGATATTACCATGGAGACACCTGTAGGAGTTCAAGTCCCTTCTTTGAATGCTTGTCCTCTTGGAAGCTTTGAAAGACAAAGTCCCTTCCAGACATGAAAGCTAAAGTCATATTGACCAAAGTTAAAGGCTTCATTAATTTCTACAATACAGCAATAAACACTGTTATACATGGAACATCAGCGGACACAGCCTGCAAAGATCCTGTGGCCATGTTTCTGAGAATGTGTGTGACTTTGTGGGCAGTGCAGGCACTTGTGTGGGCTTGTACTTGTGGTTCTCAGAGGTCACAGGGAAACCTCAAGTACAAAGTGGTTGATTCTGAACTGCTGTATTCCTAGCGTCAGCCTTGTCAGCAAGTCTGCATCCCATGAATAGAAAAAACTATCTTAGCAGTTGTATAATAACCAGTGAGAGGGAGAAATGGTTACTCCATGAGATGTCCCTCAAAGCATCAACTTTATAGACACTGTGCTGGATCTTCTAACCTGAAATCAGTATGAATATGCAATGCCCTGCTGAAGTTCTGGTTTTCAGCACTGGCATTGACCAAAAATGAAGGTGATATCTTCTTCTGTGCTACATTAGGGGAAGATGTCAACCTGGAGCAGTGGATCAGCAAAGCAACAGGAACTTCCATTGATTTTCTAGCTCTCAGGCTGAGCCTGCACCTGGGTTTAGCAAGCATAGCAGTCTCATTCAAGTGAATGGAAGAAATCTGCTGCTAGACAGGAAAGTAGAACTCATTTTACAGGTTTCAGTACTTTTACATGTTTGGATTTCAGGTGTGCATACTTTCTCATGTTTATTTTTGCTTTTTAGCACCATTTTTACTTTTTGACAGCTCTTAAGTGGTGGTCAATATGGCAAATCTAAAATGACAGTCAAAATCTTCAGTGGCCCAATCACATTGACAGCTTCAATTGCTGGTAACCTGGGGCACCATGCCAAATTAGCAGAGCTGGGATCCTAGATAGCAACTGCATTGGGATCATGCTGGAATAAACAGTGTTGCCTAGGGGCAGCTGGCCAGTGAGTTCATGGGAACAAAGATCTGCTTTAAAACATTTCTAAATGTTATTTATGAGATGTTTGGAGATGCTGGCAAGGCTGCTTTCATTATCAATGCACTAGAAAGATGACAGTGGGCTAAATTCTTGAACCATTGCAAACTCATGATAACCAAACAAACAGTAAAAAGCGAAATGTAAAACATTCCTGTGATGAAAACAATACACTTGAAAGAAAAAAAATGAAAATGTGCATCCAATTTGTGAATGCAATTGTCATTCCTGGTGAGGATGTCAAGGGTTGGGAGGTACCATCAAGATAAGCTTTGTGCAGTAAGGACCTCAAAAATGCACAGACTTATTTATCAACCTGTTCATTCATGAAGAATAGTTATATGGGCAATATCTTTAAGAGTTGCAATGCCCATGGAACTGTAATCAAAAGGGAGCACCATCATAATAGGATTGAGAAATTTGTGAGTTAAACTTCACTTTCTTTTCTTGTTATGGTACCTTTACATATTTGGCAGTGACTGGTCTGAAACATGACAATGCAGCTCAACAAACTTGGTTCAGACATCTATCTGGGATCTGAGATATCAACAGAAGACGGATCTCTCCGCAGGCGCCTTCACACTCGGAATAGATGGCATCACCCAGAGCTAAGGAGCTTCAGAGAATCATGCAGCACAGAAAATACCAAAATAACAGTGCTAGATCTTTGCAGCAACAATCCAATTATTTCCTGCCTTTTATCCAATACTTGTAGTTTTTTCTCTTTCTCTTGTCTCTAATTAAAATCCTTTAAAAAAGTTACTAATAAATCTGATTCTCTTAACGTTTTAAGGTGTGCATAAAAAAGATTCTCTTCATTGCCCCACTGGTCTTTTTGACAGTCATCTTAACCATCTTCTCGGATTAGTAACCCTCCAGCCAAGAGAGACAATGGCTCCCTCTCTGCTCCACTAAAATCCTTTGAATATTTCAACCAAATTTCCCTTAACTTTCTTTGTTCCAAGAAGAAGAATCTCAGCATTTCTAATTTCTAGCATATTGTCTCCCATCTCTGATTTCATAGAATGACTTGACACAAGTAAATTTCCTCAGCACACACTACTGTTTATTATGTGGCTTTCTCAACTAGTCTCTATGGCGGAATATTTCCAGGAAACCAATGCATTATCTGCATGATCACAGACAAAGCCATAGAATCATAGAGAGATGCAGCATGGGAACAGGCCCTTCGGTTCACTGAGTCCACATTGACCATCAACCACTCATTTAAAATAATTCAACATAAATCCTACCACGCCATTTTTCTTCTGATAGACAATTTTAGTTCATTCTCACAACTAAATTCCATAATATACTTTGGAATGTACTTCATACAATGCAGGTAGTCTCCAACAACAATAACAACTGCAGGAGAACAGGAGCTTAAAATCAAGGATGCGTACTTGATTCTGGTCCAACAGCAAGGCACACCAACATGCGATACTCACGTGATATATGTGTATCATGATGTCATTGCCTTCAATACCACCTGATATATTTACATATTGTACATAACTAAACCACATTTTTCACTGTTGAATGACTTCCTATTATCTTCCAATTTAAAGCATCATCATGCAAATTGCGATAGTTGATAGTTGGTACAAATTATCGTTTTAACTGGCAAATAATGACAACATCCAATAAAACAATTGCAAAACCTGCCATCTACTGAATCAGTCCACCAAATTGTGAAGTGATACACACTTACTACAAATAGGCTGTATAAATCACAGCCATTTATAAGTTATACCCTCTTTTTGGAGCATCAGTTTCAGTAAAACACACTTCACAAACTGTTACCTGTAAACATGACTGAAAGTTGCTCATTTGGTACACAGTAGGTATGACGGGAAATGAGAAAACTTGCTACCACATCACAAGGTTACAAAAGCTTGCATCTGTACCTGCAATCTGGAGATGTCGGCAGAGTAGTCAAATACCACAGGCCTTCACTATGGAGGCAACACAAGTGGCTACACCCCAGGGAATTACGTGGAGAATTATGCAGAGTAAGGGGTGCATAGTGACAAGCTATATAGATGCTTTTAGTTGGGTTTGATAGGGTAAGGAGTGGAGGGGAGAGTAGAGGGGTTGGGGAAGAAAGAAATGGTGCTGGAGATATGCCACTTGATCTCATGCCCAAGTCCCTTCACTCCTCATGTCTCTCAGTCTCTTCCAGTCTGGCTGGGTTAAGTGGCTGGAGTAAATTTACTTTGATGTAGGTAAGCAGCAAAGGAATCAGGAGTTGAGGAGCACGTGAGAAAGAATGAATTTCAGGGTTACAGGGAAATAAGAAAGAAAATGTGACTATGTGATTGCTCTTCTGGGAGCCAGATGGACCCCTTGGGCCAAATGGCCTCCCATCTGTGTCGTAATAAGTGAACAAGCAAAGGTGCAGGTTTAACATGAGGAGAGTGCTCATATCTGTTTTGGACTCTTTAAAACAAAATTCATTGAAAATTTACATGTACTGGATTTCATAGTACCTGGTCTGCATACTTATCACAAAGAAACTACATAATATGAAGGCATAAATAAAAAAAGCTGGAAAGCAATCATCAATTTAGATGGGATCAATGGGGAGAAAAACAGGGTCAACATTAAGAGACAAGAACTCTGCATGGTGGGATCCAATCAGAAGGGGTAATATAGCTAGACTGAAGTCCAAAGTAGGAAAGGGGGGTTTAGGTCACAATTTTCAAAGTTTAGAATTCCAGACAAATAAAGATACAACTGCATATGCTGGAGCAAGTGTTGGAGATTGGGGCAAGTACACTGGAGGTCAGAAATTTGAGTAAAATCGTTTCAGAGCCTATGGTCCAGAGTAGGTTACAGAACATTGTCGAAGTTGTGCGGATGTTTTGAACACAAGGATGAGAATGTTTAATTTAAATCTATGTTTTCCATTAATTTTAAAGCTCCTTGGCTGCAAAAGCTCAAAACTACACAATACTCAAAGAGAAGTTAGATTAAGTGACATGGAAAGAGGGAGTCTGGAGGAAAAGATGGAGTCAAATATAGAGATGATAGATAAAATGAGGGTACAAAGAGCTTCAGGGGAGTCAAGGAAAAAGGAAAAACAGAAAATTTATAGGAAAGGGACTGAGTTTTTTTTAATGCTGAATGTAGCAGAAATAAATTAGAACATTGCTCAGTGTTGATTAAGCAAGCAGCTAGTATTTCTCAAAATGGAATAAAAAAAACTTGTTATGACTAAATTGGTTCACCACAGAACCCATCCCTAACAAAGCTATACATATTTGTATAATGCTAGTGTGCCTATGGCTATAGACCTACCAAACCCTGTGTAAGATTATATTTTTATGGTCAGCAGCTGTTTTGAATAAACTGAGGCAATGAGAAATCTAAGTGGGAGGCATAAATGCACAGCCATCTTTGTTTCATCTCTTCTGTTCCACTGTCCCCCTGTCAAGTTTCCCTCAATAAACATCTTATTTGCACAGATAATTGCTAAAAAGCTCATGTGCTTTTCCATTAAAATTACTAAATGAAGAGCAAGATGTGGACAATTGCCTGTGCAACAGAAATCAGGTGGATCACATTATTGGATGCAGTTACTGAGGTAAAATCATACCCTTACAAAGTAAGGCACAGACATAAGCCATTCAGCCCAGTGGATCTTGCGGCTTCAAGATCCATTTGAACTTCCTCCCACTCTTCTTTATCTAAACGTATTAATATATTCATTTTACTTCTCTCTCCCTCTTGTGCATCTTTAACATTAACCTTAACTACTCACAGTAAAGACACCTATGTTAGACTATTGTTTACTGACCACATCTCTGCCTTCAATACTATAATTCCAAGCAAGCTCATCAACAGACTCCGAGACCTGGGACTCAACACCTCCCTCTGTAACTGGATCCATGACTTTCTGACCAACAGACAGCAATCAGTCAGGACAGGCAACAACACATCCAACACAATTATCCTCAATACTGGAGCCCCACAAGGCTGCATCCTCAGCCCCCAACCCTACTGCCTATACACTCATGACTGTGTGGCCAGAGTCTGCTCTAACTCCATCTACAAGTTTGCAGGTGATACCACCGTAGTAGGCCTTATCTCAAATAACGATGAGTTGGAGTACAGGAAGGAGATAAAGAGCTCAGTGACATGGTGTCATGACAACAACCTTTCCCTCAATTCAGCAAAACAAAAGAGTCGGTTATTGACTTCAGGAAAGGGGGTGGTGTACATCCACCTGTCTACATCAATGGTGCTGAGGTCGAGAGGGTTGAGAGCTTCAAGTTCCTGGGAGTGAACATCACCAATAGGCTGGCCTGGTCCAACCATGGAGATACTATGGCCAAGAAAGCTCACCAGCACCTCTACTTCCTCAGGAGGCTAAAGAAATTTTGGCATGTCCCCTTTGACACTCACCAACTTTATTGATGCACCATAGAAAGCATCCTATCTGGATGCATCATGGCTTGGTATGGCAACTGCTCTGCCAAGTCTACAAGAAACTGCAGAGAGTCGTGGACATAGCCCAGCACATCATGGAAACCAGCCTCCCCTCCGTGGACTCTGTCTTTACCTGTCACTGCCTCGGTGAAGCAGCCAGCATAATCAAAGACCCTATCTACCCGGGTCATTCTCTCTTCTCCCCTCTTCCATCAGGCAGAAGATATAGGATCCTGAGGGCACATACCACCAAGCTCAAGGACAACTTCTATCCACTGTTATAAGGACTATTGAACAGTTCCCTTATATGATGAGAGAGACTCTTGATCTCACAATCTACCTGTTATGACCTTGCACCTTATTATCTACCTGCACTGCACTTCCTCTGCAGCTGTGACACTTTACTCTGTATTCTGTTATTGTTTTTACCCTGTACTACCTCAATGCACTGTGTAATGAATTGATCTGTATGAATGGTATGCAAGACAAGTCTTTCACTGTCCCTCGGTACAAGTGACAATAATCAACCAATACCAAGTTCCATATTCTAACTACTTTTTGGATAAATGCATTTCTCCTGAAGTCCCCATGGGATTTATTGGTAGCTACCTCATATTTCCTGCCAGTAATTCAGGCTCACCCACTTCCCAAGTGGATACACCCCTCAACAACCACCACCAACTTGAATTTCTACCACATATTTAACAAAAACACATCAAGGCATTTCACATAAGTGTTAAGAAAATAGTTGACACTGGGGGCACATGAGGAGATATTGGGACAGATGACCAAAAGCAGGATGATAGATAAAGGTTTCAAAGAACACCCTGGAGGATGAAAAATGAGGTTGGAATTCCAGAAGTCATTGCTTTGGCAGTTAAAGGCATCGTTGTCAAAAGTCAAGTATTTCAAATCAAAAACATTTAACAGGCCACAATTGGAGAAGCACAGACATCCGATGGACTGTCGGCTGAAGAAAATTAGATGGGGAGACATCTTTATCCTGTGATGACCTTTCGTTATCCTATTAGCTCCTATTAGATGACAACTTAAGTCTTCTACTTTCTAGAGAGAAAGCCTCTTGCCTGTTGAATCTCTTCTCCCAGTTCTTATTTCATGAAATAAAATCATATCCTTAGCAAGAAGTGACATCAGATCAGAAGATGTAGCGTCCCTGTGGGTAGAGTTAAGAAACTGCAAGGGTAAAAAGACTCTGATAGGAGTTATATACAGGCCTCTGAATAGTAGCCAGGATATGGAGTACAAATTACAACAGGAGATAGAAAAGGCATGCAAGAAGGGCAATGTTAAGGTGGTCATGGGCCGATTTCGAAATGCAGGTAGATTGGGAAAATCAGGTTGGCAATGGATCCCAAGAAAGGAATTTACACAATGTCTACGAGGGTGGCTTTTTAGAGCAGCTTGAGGTCAAGCCCACTTGGGAAAAGGCAATTCTGGATTTGGCATTGTGCAATGAACCAGATTTGATTAGGGAGCTTGAGGTAAAGGAACCCTTGGGAGGCAGTGATCATAATATGATTGAATTCACCCTGCAGTTTGAGACAGAGAAGCTAAAATCTGATTATCAGTATTACAGTTGAGTAAAGATATGAAGAATGGGAGGCATGTCTACAGAGGCATGAGAAAGGAGCTGGCCAAAGTTGATTGGAAGGGGACCCAAGCAGGGATGATGGTAGAGCAGCAATGGCAAGAGTTTCTGGGATTAATTCGGAAGGCACAGGATCATTTCATCCCAAAGAAGAAGAAGCATTGATGAGGCAACCATGGCTGACAAGGGAAGTCAAAGACAGCATGAAAGTAAAAGAGTAGACATAAAATATTGCAAAAATTAGTGGGATTCTAGAGGATTGGAAAGCTTTTAAAAACCAACAGAAGGCAACCAAAAAAGCAATGAGGGGAGAAAAGATGAAATATGAAGGTAAGCACGCCAGTAATATAAAAGAGGATACCAAAAGTTTCTTCAGACATATAAAGAATAAAATAAAGGCAAGAGTAGACATCAGACTGCTGGAAAATGACGCTGAAGATGTAGTAATGGGGAACAAAGAAATGGTGGAAGAACGGAATACATATTTTGTGTCAGTCTTCACTGTGGAAGATACCAGCAACATGTAAGAAGTTCAAGAGAGTCAGGGGACAGAAGTGAGTGTAGTTATTACTAAGGAGAAGGTGCTTGGGAAGCTGAAAGGTCTGAAGGTGGATAAGTCACTTGGACCGGATGGACTACACCCCAATGTTTTGAAAGAGGAAGCTGAAAAGATTGTGGAGGCATTAGTAGTGATCTTTCAAGAATCACTAGATTCAGGAATGGTTCCAGAGGACTGGAAAATTGCAAATGTCACTCCACTCTTTAAGAAGGGAGGGAGGTGTAAGACAGGATATTATAGGTCAGTTAGTCTGACTTCAGTAGATGGTAAGATGTTAGAGTCCGTTATTAAGGATGAGGTTTTGGGGTACTTCGAAGCACATGATAAAATAGGCCAAAGTCAGCATGGTTTCCTTAAAGGGGGATCTTGCCTGACAAATCTATTGGAATTCTACGAGGAGGTAACAAGTAGAATAGACAAAGGAGAGTTGGTGGGTCGTTGGATGTTGCTTACCTCGGTTTTCAGAAGGCCTTTGACAAGGTGCCGCACATGAGGCTGCTAAACAAGAATAGAAGCCCATGGTATTACAGGAAAGGTACTAGCATGAATAGAAGATTGGCTGACTGGCAGAAGGCAAAGAGTGGAATAAAGAGGACCTTTTCTGGTTGGCTGCCGGTGATTAGTGGTGTTTCCGCAGGGGTTGGTCTTGCGTCCGCTACTTTTCACATTATATGTTAATGATCTGGATGATGGAATTGATAGCTTTGTAGCCAAGTTTGCAAATGATACAAGATAGGTGGAGGGGCAGATAGTGTTGAGGAAGCAGGGAGTCTGCAGAAGGACTTGGGACAGGTTGGGAGAATGGGCAAAGAAGTGGCTGATGGAATACAGCATAGGGAAGTATGTTCAAGCACTTTGGTAGAAGGAATAAAGGAGTAGACTATTTTTTAAACAGGGAGCGAGTTCAGAAATTCGAGGTGCAAAAGGACTTGGGAGTCCGAGTGCAGGATTCCCTAAAGGTTAACTTACAGGTTGAGTCGGTAATAAGGAAGGCAAATGCAATGTTAGCACTTATTTCGAGAGGACTAGAATATAAAAGCAAGGATGTAATGCTGAGGGTTTTTTGGGTGTTGGTCAGACCATATTTGGATTATTGTGAGCAGTTTTGGGCCCCATATCTAAGAAAGGATGTGTTGACATTGGAGAGGGTCCAGAGGAGGTTTACGAGAATGATCCTGGGGATGAAAGGGTTATCGTACGAGGAGCATTTGATGGCTCTGGGCCTGTACTCACTGAAGTTTAGAAGTATGAGGGGGGATCTCATTGAAACCTTCTGAATATCGAAAGGCCTGGACAGAATGGATGTGGAGAGGATGTTTCCAGTAATGGGTGAGTCTAGGAACAGAGGGCACAGCCTCAGAATAGAAGGACATCCCTTTAGAACAGAGAAGAGGAGGAATTTGTTTCATCAGATGGTGATGAATCTGTGGAATTCATTGCCGCAGACGACTGTGGAAGCCAAGCCATTGGGTATATTTAAAGTGGAGATTGATAGGTTCATGATTAGTAAGGGTGTCAAAGGTTACGGGGAGAAGGCAGGAGAATGGGGTTGAGGGAAAAATAAATCAGCCAAGATTGAAAGGCAGAGCAGACATGATGGGCCGAATGGCCTAATTCTGCTCCTATGTCTTATGGTCTTAATTCTAGTGCTTCTATACTTTTTATATGGTATTAGAACTGCAGAAGCAACATGACCTGTATTTCTAACATTCTCAGTTTTTAGATCAGATTTCCAATATCAGCTGTATTTTGTGTTTGTCTGGTTGAATTATATTAGCTAGGGCTCCAGGTTAAGCAAAGCAGCTGAAGCAGACCTTCAGAATCTACTGATTCACAAAAATCTTACATTGGTATTCCCCCAGTATGATATTCTAACCAGTGTCAGCAACTACTGCTGTAGAGGAAGGTTTTTTTTTTAAATATTTGATTTGTAGAATTTGGATCATTTTGAAATAAAACACATGCTTTCTAAATATGAACCATAATCTTCCATAATGAGGCAAAACTGCAGCCTAATTCACATCTAGGGTGCTTATTGCATTCTGAAAAAGTCACATGTAGCGAAGTGAATAAATTGAAACTTGCAGCTGGAGAATTTTAGACATTCTGTTAAAGTGGGAAGGCTCTCACACCAATGTATTAAGTACATGGAAAGAACCAGGCTGGCAAGGAGGCATTGTTTCTCCAAGGTTAAGAAACCATTATGGAAATAAAATGTAGGAGCAGCAAAGCTAAAATTACATGGAACAGGAAAAGGATCAAGTCATCAGTAACATTCAATGAAGTGGCTTGAGAAAATTCTCTAACTCCACTCGCACACACTAGCTATTCCATGATTTCTAAAAGCTCTTTGCAGTTCCTTGCAGAATGCCCAAGGCAGAAATAAGGATCACAAAAGAATGGACATTTAATTATAGCTTGCAAGCAACAGCTGGTATTTTAGTGGCTGATATTGACAACACAATAAGCAGCACAGGAATCAGCCATATGGCCCCTTAATCCTTCTCTGCCATTCAATAAGATCATGGCTGAAATCACTTTGCCTCAATCCATATTCCTGCCTGTTCGATGTTATGAAAATAAAAAAAGCTGTAAATGTACATCTGAAATAACCGATGAAGGTTCTTCAACCTGTAAGACTAATTTGGTTGTTCTCTTATTATTCTAACTGCCAAAGGATATAGGCCCAGTCTGCTCAACCTTTATTCATAAGACAACCCCTTCACCCCAGGAATCAACTGGTGAATCATCTCTGAATTGCTTCCAATGCATGTATTGCCCACTTTAATGAAAGAGACCAAAACTAATATAGGCGACCCCCAAAGTACAGCTGCTTGCGTAACAGAAATTTGCCTTTACAGAATTCACAAATCACCACCCAAAAATTTTAAACGCAGAATAAAATGCACTCTCACAGAATTTATGTGAAAAAAGGTAAATAAATAAACAAAACTTATTTTCTTTTTCAACTTGCATTTCTTGACACATGCACAGGTGACATGGCTTCACGTGAAGGGAAAGCACAATACAGGCCATTTTCTAGGTACACAACCGCTCCATAACATGGGGGTTATCTGTACTTAGTACTGCAGATAATGTTGCACTATTGGCTTGTACTATTGTAACAAGACTTGCCATCCCTTTGTAATAAAACCCATGATTCTATATGCCTTCAAATATGTTCCTGCATGCTTTGGTTCATGTTCGAGAGACCCTTCTCTTCAGTAGCATTCTATAGTCTCTCTCCTTTTAAACAAGATTCTGCAATTATCAAATGTTTGACCACTCATTTAACCAATTTATACCCCTTCATAGATTCAGCATCCTCCTTTTTTGCATCTGTAAGCAATTTTCATCATGATTTGTTGAGGCAACTTTAAATTAATACCAATTCTTGTGACATACACACCCAAAGCAAGTGAGAATGGAAAGATGACAATAATGTTTGTGCAATGCTCATTTCATGCCTCCCCTGCCACAATGAGCCACATATGTTTTTGAGCCTATTGCAAAACATGGACCACCTACTGGAAAATAGGTCTGAACAGCAGCCAATAGACCCACACCACCGCTAGATTAAGGGATGTAGCGGTTAGCGTAACGCTATTACAGAGCCAGCGACCAGGGTTCAATTCTGGCCGTCATCTGTAAGGAGTTTGTACGCTCTCCCTGTGTCTACGTGGGTTTCCTCTCGGTACTCCAGTTTCCTCCCACATTCCAAAGACGTACGGGTTAAGAAGTTGTGGCATGCTATGTTGGCGCCAGAAGCGTGGCAACACTTGCAGGCTGCCTCCAGAACACTCTATGCAAAAGATGCATTTCACTGTATGTTTCGATGTACATGTGACTAATAAAGATATCTTACCTTACATTATCTTGCTTGAGACTATGTTGTGGATTTGAGGAGAGCTTGTTGGATGCAACTGTCCAGCTTGCAGATATTTTTTCTAAGTGAGACAAAGGCTAAAAAATTTTTGGTAAAATATTGGTGTTTTGTTATTGGTCCCCTGGACACCAGCAGGAGGAAAGAACATGCAGCCATAGAAGACCAAAGCAGGATGGCAAAAGTATTCAAGAGCGAAGGGCTTATCCTCCAACAATTATGCAGGAGCAAAATTTCTTCTCCATGTCTCAGGAAACAATGTTTCCAAAGCCAAGGATTTTCAAAGCAACTAATCACTGAGTTCTGTTGACTGCCGCACGTCAAAATCCAAATGTGGACCTGTGCCTGGACGATTCTGCCTATGCAGGTGAAGGTTAGCAGAACCTGAAGCTTGTCACGTTTTAGAGTGTGCAGCATACCACAATACTTGCAATGCTCTGGATAATCATCTTCTTATCCTGAAGTAGAGAGCACCAAGAAGTGCTGGAATGCAGTTTTATCCAGAAAGTGAGCTTTCCAATGGTTCAGGGACTAACAGACTTGAACTATACATCAGTAATGGCTATAAAAGTGAACACTGATCTGTTCAACTTGTAAGACTGTTGCTCCCATTGATGTAAGTAGAATGTGATTATGGTCAAAAGACCCTCGTGTTCAATGTTATGCATGCAAGAAGCTCACGTGGCTCTTTCATTCTAAGGACGTTCATATTGCTTGCCATATATTAGACAGGTGTATCCTTCTAAGAGAACAAGGATTATTCAGACACTGCCTGACCTGCTGAGTTCCTCCAGCATTTTGTTCGTTGCTCCTTATTTCCTTGAACTACTGCTTCATGGGATTGTGGAAATGCTGGAGAGCATAATCACATTTAAAGTCATCGAGTAAGTCGGAATATTATGGATACTGCTATTAAGTTCTCAGAATGAGATTTTACCTTCTCTGATCATAGATATGCAGAAGTACACCCAGGAGCAGCTGATCACTGAGTCTTCATCTGCTACGATCTTGCATTACTGAAGCATAGCCCTTGCTTGCTATACAGGAGGAGGTGGAGGTGGTAGAGGAAGAAGATCAAGACATATGGCATCAGAGAGGACCTTTCTCTGGATATCTTGTCAGGATACACATCAGCATTCTGCAGTTTAGCTCAAGATTCCATTCTTCTGAATGCAGGTTCAAATGAAGAAGCAGTCTATACCCATATGCAGTAACACCTTGCTAACAACCAGTGTAATGACGTTCAGTGTCAAATGACCATTGTGTCACACAAATATGAGGCCATTACGAACAAGAAGATCACAATGGAGGTTGTGTATTCTTCAGTGAGAGTCTCAGCTCCTGTATCTGCTGAGACTTTCATTTCCTTACGAAATATAAGATGATATGGTTGAAGAATACACTTCAACAACCTCTATAATGCAGCTCTAAGGGCACTGGAAAAGCTCTAACTCACTCAGCACACAACATCCCACTGCATTACCACCCCCTTCAACTATGCTGAAGATTTATTCCAGTCCACTATTCATGCAAAGCCTATAATCTGTGTCATGTGTAAAAACGATGGCAACGATTCTCCAAGTCTTCCTTGCTGACACACAGCAAAAGCTTCAACCCCTGCCACCTAGAAAGACAAGGGCAGCAGTTGCTTGGGTAATCCAATACTTGCATGCTTGATTCCAATTCACACAGCATCTAAAGCTGGACATCTTGACTACCATTCATTCATTCATTCACTATAATGGGGCTGTCCGCCAATTTGAACGATGTGAAACCCTTTCATGACAGGCACTGCAGGAGGTCAGAGATGTGGTTCCTTCTCAGGGACTATCAGTATGTGGTGATACCCCAGAGATACATGTCCCACCAGTGATTATAATTCAGAGAAATCCAAATTCCACCGCTGACAGTTACTACACAAAATTCACTTTGATGCTAATCAACTCAATCCTCGAGCACAAAACCTTATAACAAAAAGCAATCAGATCAATAGACCAAACAATTTTGCACATTCAGTCAACACAAAACCACATAGATGACCATCCATCCTTGTGTATTTCCTCAGTGCCCATCTCCCACATGTTTTTACTTTGCTGCTAAATCCATTTTATGTGCGGTTCACCTCAAAAGGCCCGGGATTTGCTAATCTACCACACATTGAGAATGGAAGAATGTTGCTCCCCTATGGTCTCATCCTAAACTCATCATGGGTTTGAAAGAAAAGTAACTGTCACAGAAATGGTTACTAACATGTTGATTGTTGCTTGTGGAAGTAATATGATACCAAATTACATTACACACAGTTATCAGAGCAAGCAGAAATCCAGGCAGGATCACCACCACCACCCGTAACAATTTCAATTATGCCTTTAACTATAAAAGAACAGTTCAGATATCATTGCAAAATTGCTTGCTGTAACCACACTGAACCTCATGCACCCACATGCTAACAATATAGTGCTTAACTAATCCTATCTGTTACAGCAGGCACCATTTGGCGCATCAGAAGACAATTAACACAGATGCTTAAACTTGAGCACCAGGATCAGCCACAGTGTCAGCTGAAGCTGTCGCATATCAAGCAGCTATGGAGCAGCTCCAACTAATCCCAGTGCTTAAGTTTAAGTTTCTAAACTATGCCTTGGGGGATAAATCAGACAGCTCCTTATGACAGACAAAATATTTATGCACTAAGCAGTCTATTACACGCAGATTACATTCCAGTTGCACAAGCAGTATTTCTGCAACTGAAGCATTTATTTTGTGACATTTACTTCATTGTGTAAGGTACACCAGAAATAACTGCCCATCAAAGTTATAGGCTATGATTGAGTATCAGTAATCATGGGAATGGACTGGACTGAACTGAGTCCCTTGACTTAAGGGATGACATTTTTGTAAAGTTCATAGCCATTTATGCAGAGAAGAAATCCAGGATCCACTTGTGCTTCAGGGACACGTGCAGCTGAATGTGTCTGGAGAGATGACTCAAGAGATAGGCCTTCAGATTTCTGAAACTGTTTCTGGTGCAGGTGGGATCGGGATCTGTATAGGTCACGTGGGTTATACCTCACCAGCACTGGTACCAATAAGCCTGTAGGGGAAGGTTTTCTTTTGGGGAGCGTTTTAACCAGCTTGACAGGGATACAGGAATATAAAAAATTCAAGAGGGAAAAAAAACAAAGCTGGAAATGGATACTAAAAAATGCAGTGAGCAAAATTATGAAGCAGTGGAAACAAAGGCAAGCAGCAAATTGGGTCAGTATGTAGAAAGATTTAAAAGGTTCAGCTTGAAAGCACTATATCTAAATATACACTGTACCCTCAACAAGGTAGATGAATTAATGGTGCAAATAATTGTAAGTGGGTACAATCCAATTGCCATTACAAAACATGACTGCAGGAAGACCAAAGATGGGAACTAAACATTCCAGGATATTCAACATTTAGGAGGGCAGGAAGAAAGGAGAAGAAGGTGGGTAGTGCAATTATAAGGTATGACATCAGTATTAGAGTTAGAAAGAATCTTGGCAGGGCAGATTGTGAGAAATAATTAGTATCAGTTTAACTGGAGCTAAGCAGCAGCAAGGGAGAAAAGATAGGCTTCTTGTTAATAGTACTGATGAGGGGCAAGATATAATGCAGAACTAATGAGGGAAATTTAAATTTAGTACTATAGAATGAAAGAATTAATTGACAATTTAGTTACAAAGGAGCCTCAGAAAGAACAATTGTAGTATAATCAAGTTTTACCTTTAGCTCAAAGGTGACATAGTCCAATCTGAAACCAGGGTTTTCAGTCTAAACAAAGGAAACTATGAAGGTTGGAGGAGTTAATTGGCTGTGATAGACTGGGAAATTATATTAAAAAGTACGATAGTGGACAGGTAAAGGCTAGCTTTCAAAGAAACAGTACATGATTTGCAACAATAAACATTCCTTTAAGGCACAAAGTCACAAAAGTGATCCAACTGTGAACAACAGAAGTTAAAGTTAGTATTATATCTTCGAAAAAGGTTTATAAATGTGTCGATAAAAGCAGCAAGCCTAAGGACTGGGAGTATTTTAGAATTCAACAAAGATTGACCAAGAAATTAATAAAGAAAGGGAAAATTAAATATGAGAGTACACCAGTGGGAAACCTGAAACAGTTTGTCCAATTGTCAGGTATGCAAAAAGAAAAAGACTAGCTGAGCAAATGTGGATCCTTTACAGACAGAAATGAGAAAATTTATAATAGTGAATAAGGAAATGACAAAGGAATTGTACAAATACATTGTGTTTGTCTTCTCGGGGAAAAAAACACAAAAAACTCCTTGAAATACTCACGAACCAAGAATCCAGTGGAAATGAAGAAGTAAAAGAAATTAACAGTGGTAAAAAATACAAGAGAAGTAATTGAGTCTGAAAACTGAAAGACTCTAAAACCTGATGATCTACAGTCCAGAGTTTTGATAGAAGCACCTGCGGAGATAGGAATTGATTTGGTTAACAGCATCCAAAATTTTATAGATTCTGGAATGATTCCTACAGATTGGAGGGAGCAAATATGACTAGCTATTTAAGAAAAGAGGGAGAGAGTAAACAGAGAACTATCCACCTGCTAAACCTTTCCTCATTTGACAACATACCCATTTCAAAGTATCAGTTTAGTAAACCTCCTCTGAACTGTTTCCAATGCAATTATATCCTTTCTTAAATAAGGAGACTAAAGACATACAGGCTGTCACCAGGTAATGAAAGGGTTTTTACAGACGTCCATAAGTCAATTTTGTCTAGTAGTCAGAAACAAACAAAGACAACCATATCTCCACAGTATTGTAATAAATGGCATCAAAAGCACATAAGACAAAAAAGAAAGATTTTTCCGTTCCACTGATGGCTGTGTCTTCAGTTGCTCAGTCAACTAAACTCCCGGATTGCTTTCTCAACACCTTTCTGCCTCCACCTCTCTTCCCTCAAGAAATTGCTTAAAACTGACCACTAAGGTCTACTAATTTGCTTCAGTGTCATTTTTTTGTCCAACTATGCATCTCTGAATCCACTGGGACATTTTACTATGTTAAAGGTGCTAAATAAACAGAAGTCATTGGGCCTGCTTTTGTGAGTGGAAGTTGTCATCTGCAAAACATATACAACTCTCCTGAACTTACCTCATGTGCATACCTGAAGAAGAACCTGTTTAACAAGAGCTTCATGGACATGATTGACAAGGCCCTGACCAGCATCAGGGGACTCATTATACCAGGTGGGTAGGCCAGAAAAAGTTCCAATTACAAAACTCTGAGGAAAACTTTTGACAGATTCCCAGCTTTGGCATCTCTCAAAGCCATCAAGCATTTGGAAAGCTCCTGAATGCCACTGACTTTCAGAAGCTATCAAAAGCTATTAAAATAAAATAAACAGTTGAAAAATATGAAGAAACTTCAAAAAGAAATTATCTACACCCATCTAAAACCAGTTAAATAATTAAAAAAACATTACTACAAACACAAATAATTACAAACTTGCTGTTTACTTTAAACTTTTATTCCTTGGAATCCCGAATACATCCATGGAAATGAATGAGCTCATGGAGCAGACTTCCCAGTGTAAATGCTGAGGAATTCCAGCAGGCTCCTAAACTCGTGGTGTGGTGGACCATCACCAGGAAACCAGCTGAGCTTGGCAAGCGAGCTTGGGACTTCAATATTTGTGCAAGAAGCTTGAACTTTCCAATATTGACAGGGAAAAACATTCAGATTTTCATGCAGAGCTCCCAGCAAATTCAGCAACCCAATCCTTATGTTTTTAAACTCACCAGCAGGGGAGATGTACATTTTGAAGAGGGCACAATTATAAAAATTAACAGTTTTTATTCAATGTTTATAATTAGACTGGATGATGTGGAGAGGAGAAACAGGAAAAAATCTTTAAGAAGTGGTGCACAGCAAAAAACTTGTACTGAGCCAGCTTTTGTTAATGACTTTGGTTTACAGACCTAAACACAGTGATACTGATATTTTAATTTAGTGGGCTCCAATGCCAGTCCTTCATGTTAATTTCCAAGTCTAACTTGGTCCAACTATAAATAAATTGATTTCAGCCAATTCAAGAATGTGGACATAATCCCATTACTGGAATGCACTGTACAAGTTTTACCTCCAAATTTTGCAAAAATTTCAATCTCAGTAAAATCCTCTTTGGAATGTGGATTTGTGAAGATCAGTTCTCCAGAAAATACATTTTAATGGAAAGAATTAAGCATTGCTTTGTTGTAAATATCACATTTTAATGAGAAACAAAGGTTGTGAAGCTCTGCGGCTAAAAATATGTTGAAATCAAAACTAATCAGATTTGGTAAAAATTACACTATTGTGAACAAATTAAATGATTTGTAAAAGACTTCCATGAGAATTTCTGTTATATTTTGAGAACGATCAGCTTTTTTCAAATATTTGTTAGGACTTTACTGAGAATTTAGAATTTGCTGAATCAAAATTATTGTAACTTTACATGTTCCTCAAAGAAAATATAGGAAAGCATACATATAATGTGCAATTTTTTAACAAGCACATCAAAACAGGTAGATATTTAACAAATACTAATCACTTAAGGTGTGAAATGTTTTCTCTTTAAACAGCAGAGTTTTGCTTGACCAGTTAGTGGGTATCAAAGACAACAATCGTTTAGAAACTCACCAATGATTAAATTCAGAAAACACTCTTACTGAATTCTAATGACTAGGTTTGAGTACTGGCACAAATATACAAACCAGTTAAGACCTTTCCCAAGACCTTCACTTTGGATTTTACTTTCTGAAAAGTCCTTTGCATATTGTCTGGATGGCAGCTTCAGCAAACTCTACAATGCTTTATCGCTTCACTGGAAGCTTAGTGTAATCAAGCAAACATAGGCAAATTATCATTTTAACTTTACTGTTGAACACCCAGGATTGTCACCTCAGTGCTAGCAGACTCAGACATTATAGACAACACAACATTAAGTTTAATTTTCCAAGCTTCTGCAATCAATAGTCTTAAAATTGTATCCCACTGCTCCAACAAGAACTCTGATAAAGTGGTTTGTAATCTCATCTGTTGTAGAGAAAAATTTCTTCCTGTAACTTGTTATTTTTAAATCAGATCTTAATTATTTCAACTTTGAGATGCAAAATGCTGCAGAGCCACAAATAACTTAGCCCAAGTATGAACATGTGCATTTGCAAGATTTGGAATGCACCATTCAGTTAAAGCATGGAAATGTGTTTTCTGCTTCATCTTTGTTCAAAGTGCTTTCAGCAGCACCAAGTCACATTCTCAAACCACTCCGGGATGACTGTAGCCCACTCATTCCACTGTTATGCTACATAAGTACTGCCAGATGGAAGTTAACCTTCAATTTGAATTACGATGACAATGGCAAAGACCAAGTTAAAGAGGATAAACAATAACTTCTCTTGCATACTATTCATGTACTATGATGTTATGTAACTAAATAATGTATTAATGCATCAGTATGAAGAATTAAATAGGCATGCAGAACTGAACAAAATCAAAATAGCTCAGCAAATGGCTTAGAGTAAGTTTTCATAATACACCTACTGAATATTACTCCAGTATTCAAAAATTAAAAATAACAATGAGACTAAGTACCACGAAATTCATTAGGCCAATGTAAATGTTAGGGATTGTTAGACATGGGGCACCCATCAGGAATTATGTGGATAAGCAGGCATTAATATAAACCAGAACCAATCTTCAAAAAAATCCCTGTTTTGAAATTAAAAGGACAGCTTTGTAAACAAACAGTACTGTCTACAGAGCACAGGCTACTGGGGCACAGCAGGAGGCAGCTCAAGAGATATGGTTTGTAAATTGACATGACCACAAGATGTTCTTATTTGCATCAGCTAAACATAAGACAAGGGGATGTGTTAACGAGGCTACATCAAACCAAGCATCAGACGTCTTCAGCTAAGTTATTTTGCATTATTGTCACAGAGATCAAGGAAGGTTCCAGATCAGACTTACCAGACTCCTCACTTAGCACATCAAGCCTACTCTGTTTATCAATAACAGGGTGGTCCCTCATAACACTAATTTTGGGAATCTGGGGTCTCTGTCCTCAGAGGTTTACAGACCATCCATGTGAATTACTCTGTCCCATCAAAGGTGTTTGAATATCAGAGGTGTCTTGTCAGTTACAGTGTGCTCTCATTGTATGTATGAAATTCAATGGAACCATTTGTTGGACTCAAAATATTCAAGTAAACAATGTCATTGTAGCTAATGAAATTGTATTGAATCACCTGCTATTAAAATGTACTTTGGGTTTGGGGAGATTCTACTGTGTTCCTCCAGAAAGCCTGCTTGTTGCGCCAAATAAAGATCTTTTATATCCACCAGCTTCAGTCTCCTGAAAATTATTCACAGTCACAACATATGAGGCCTTGTCCAAGATACTCTTTTGATCCATTATGTGGCCAGCAATGTGGTTGGGTGTGGGGTGAGGGGGGGGGGGGGGGTGAAGTGGGTAGCGTGGGAAAGGCGTATATACTCATTCAGTGGCCACTCACAACTGAGGGTGGGCACAACCGAGAATGCACAGTAATGTGGGTAATGTACCATTTAGGATGGCAGAGAGGTGCATATATACTAATTCGGGAAACCTTACAGCGGTACACTTGTTTCTCAGTGTGTCCCTAACTGTTTGTGTGAAAAAACATAGAAACAAAACCCAAGAGGGACACAGCGGTATCATGGGCTCGGTTATAGGAAGGTGAGAACTCACAGAGTACATTCTCCATTAACTTGAGAAGGTTGAACGAGGAATGGACAAAGCTGGGTGGGTTAAGACCTGGAGCTTGGAGGAACACTGGCACTGTTGGAAAAGGGAATCAAAAAGGGAGATAAAGCAGCAATCATTTTATGTCATGCGTCCTTGCAGGAGAGAACAAAATGTCAGGAATCTCACAGTGTACAAATAGTAAAGCTGTAGCTGGAAAGGGACAAATACAGATAACAGCAAGATATCATGCTAGCAGAGCAGTACAGATTGAAGGAACAGTTGGAACATTTACTGAGAGAGAGATACGGGTAAGCAATAGGCAAAAGAATGAGAACAATACAAGAATGAATTACTCAGGGAAGCAGGCAGGTGGGAATGCGCTTATACTAGCATTGCCTTTCTGGGATGGGACCTATTGAGACTGGACAATGACAGGCTCAGAACCCTGGTGACTTCAGCCAGCCACTCACATTGATTATCCATAAACCCTTCACCCCAAGAGGGGAACATTCTGTCTGAGCTGCCCTCGCTTAGAGTTGCATGTGGTAATGCAGAATTTTGGCATAAGTTTGAAGAAATGATCGAAATCCACTGGATGCACACCTGAGACATATATGGTTTGGTTAAAGCTAAATGACCAAAAATATATGACCCAGGGGGTTCAGGATGGTACACGGATAACTAATGGGAATGTCAGTCATAAGGAACTTTAAGGGGGAAGTGATACAACGGCTGGGCGGAGGTGAGAGTAATTGAGGGGTGATACTCTCAGTTACTCAGAAGGCTGATGAGTCGGCCATGGACCATGCGGAACGAAAACACTGGGCCCATGAGGTATACTCAGGTTGGCACAATCCAGAGAGGGATTGTATAATCTTGAAAATACTGAAGAAAGGCCTGAGCTTAGCCCACCAGGAAGTCTTGGACTTGGGGAGAGCAGTGGGGTCTACCTACGCTGCAATAATTTCATGGGCTGGAGAGATAGACCAGAGGAGAGGGAAGGGAGGTCATAAGGTGGCTTCAGTGGATGCTGCCCCTGTGAAGACACAGAGAATGTTTGGTGCACCAGTGACTTTTCAACCATTTATTTTTCACCTTAACACTGCTTTTGTACCATTGCCCAGAATATTTATTATCCAGTGAAACTGGCACTTAATAAGTTAGATACCAAACATTACCAAATGAAACAGCAGAGATACATAATTTTCAAAGACCACACACACTTTAAAAAATCTGCATTGTTTCTTTACTGAAAGGATGAAATGCAAAATTAAGAAAAAAGTTTATTTATAAATAATGGTTCTGTGCACGTTTACTATCGTTATAAAACTATAACATTGAAAACCATTTTTCTGAGCTTGGCAAAAAAAGCAGTACTTAAAATATAGTGAATATAGTAGTCAAAATTTAGTGGATGAATTTAATTAAAATGCAGTAGCTATAGATTGTTTTCATGGGTCATTTGCTTTGGTTGTTAAATTACATCATTAAATCATTAAATGAAGGAACTGTATTTTATGCTAAGGGTACATTATTATTTCATATTTTCTGAGAATCTCCATGAAACTATGACACACTGCTTCAAATAATGGTAAAAATGAGGAAAAGAGAGATTATGAAATAGCATGGACTACAAATGCAAAGTTTGCCCCTTCTATGGCCTGGATAATGAATGCTTTGAAATCAGCTGCATGTGTGCAATCAGCAATGACTTGAACACATGCAGCTGCTTCCAAAATGTTACTTCAAATTTTGCTCTGGAACCTTCCGGTATCACACCTGTCGACTGCATTCTTAAGGGTCAAATAGGGGCTGAGGCTAAATGGTGCTCTTCAGAATAGTAACCACAATCACCAAATGGGTAATTCCATCAGCTGCTTTTATTTCTTCTCTGACAGAACAGAAGTCTTACCCTAAATGGGAGAATTACTTGATCTTATTTGTCTTGAAACACAGGTCATGAAGCTTGGTTAAATGAGGTCTCCTATATACTAAGACAGTATAAGCACAGAAATTGCTGCTGTAATGTGATCTTAAAATTGTATAAACTGAGTGCATCAAAATTCTTTTTCCCCAAAAAAAGGTGCTAAACCATATACAATAAAAAAGCTGTGATGACGGAGATTCCACTGAATGATTTTTCTGTCAGTCCACATTGATGGAGACAATTGAAACCAGCAAGAACTTGCCTCTAGACACATCCATTGGATCGATAATAAGGTTCTCACTGGAAGAGCAATCAACTTTCAACTGGAAATCATTTAAAGCATTGTATTCACCAGAAGGAATATGTGCTGAGTTAAGGGCAAAGGAATGCTGTGGCTTAGTGGCATTTGCCTGAGTAAGTGGTTAGAAGGAAAAAACTTCTTCTCATCATTTTCCTTCTTCTCATCATTTTCCTTCTTCTCACATTTTGGCAAGCCCTCTTCGCGATTAGGAAAATGGCTCCTGGCTTTTAGCAATGTCAAAACCATGCCAAACCTTTGCCAAAGTTGGAAACAGAATTCATCTGAGAAGACCATCTCAGCAGCCACGTTAAAACAATTATATGCTAAGCCAGGGTTTTAATTAAAATATAACACAGCATTCAAGAAATTATTAAGAAATTCTGGACTGAAAAACTCATTTACACATTTGAAAGGTGATCATTGAAATCAATAGCAATACTTCCTATCCACAACTGAGAGTTTGAGTCTACTGGTTGAGGTAATACAGAAGATTGGACTAAAAGAAACTACCAGGTTTCTGGACACACACTAAGTACTGAATGGAAGTTGACCTGTTGTCAAGAATGAGTAAGAAAACAGATTTGTGACTGATTCAAGTAGAATTTAAAGCACTGACAAATGAGTTCCGTAAAAAAAATGTTTGGTGAGGAAAAATCAGGGAGCATCTGTGCAGATGGCAAAGCCCATGATTTTCCTTATAAGCTTTCAGTGATTTTGACCCCAGAATCCAGGAAGGCACCCAGACGTGTGAAGGGGTGACCAGAGCTGGCTAATGCACAGCTGGACACCACCTTAGTGATCTCTATCCTTCCATACTTGGCTCACAGTTGCTGCGGGCTGTTCACAAAGATAAGGACCTTCATGTATGCTGCCTGCTTTAGTATAACTCAAGGGGACTTTCCTCAACAAGTCCCAGCCCAAGGAGTCAAAAGATGGGAATCTCCTGTGGTAGGTTTTCTATGTTAAGAAGTCACAACAGTCTAGATTCCCACTTCCACCCCTAAACTACTGTTCTTGATCTGGGTTAAAATTTAGATTGAACCCCTCCAACTAAAGAGAAAAGAAAACTACAACACTTATAGTCAACTCAATTCTTGCCTTCGTGTGGTATAACATTTTGATTTTTTTAGCTCTTATTTTTCAACCTCTTGCTTTGGGTTGCTCCACTAACGCACCTTCCTCTACCACTTCGCCAGATTAACAAGTTCTAACCTCTGTATTCTGTTGAAAGGGGCTTGGGTGAAGTGCACAAATATACATGGTGAAATGACACAAAAGGCAACAAAAGTGTTAATAAATTTCATTTTGCAAATGCATGGATTTCAAGCATAGAACACATAAGGTATTACAATTACAACTACTTAGTTTGTTTTCTAATGCAAAGAACTATCTTCTGTATCCTCCTAAATCCTTGAACTAATAAGTAACAGACCATTAACTGGTTCTGTACTTGGTCTTCAGATGGGATTGCTGCTTTTGCCTACCAAATAAGGGCTGTCAATTTAAAAAAGGTGATAAAAAGACTCGTACTTCTATTTATCTTGATGAACAGCTGGAATGTTTTGTATAAATTTTCTATGTCCATTCACCATATTGGGACTGGAATTGAAAGCAGCATCAGTTGATTCACTTAGTCATTCACATACTATGTCCTGGATGGTCCTTTCAAAATCTCTCAATTTTCCAAACCCAAGATGTATTATTTATTAGGAAGGCAGAAGAAAAAGAGGGACATCACTTGCTATGGTCTTACAATTTGCTTTTTCAAGCTCAATGGATGGTTCAAATTCAAAGTAGGAAGTAGCACTCTGCTCAAAACAGATGAGTGTGCCACTAACACAAGTTAACATCACTGGGTTATTTTCACTCTTTCTCCTTCACTTAAAGTTGGAAATGTTCCCTTCTCTGTTGAAAGGAAAAAGGACAAAACAATCTTGATTTTTAAAAAAGCTTCATTAATTGTGGTCAAAAAGCAAAAGAACAATGCAGATGCTGAAATTTTAAACAAAAACAGAACATGCTAGAAATAATAGGTCAGGCAGCATCTGTAGAGAAAGAAATGGCATTAACATTTCTGGTCACTGATCTATCATGAGAATTAGATATGAAGAAAGGTCATTGACCCAAAATATGTTTTCTCATTCCACAGATGCTACCTGGTCTGCTAAATAATCCATGCACTTTCAGTTTATACATAATTAATTGTGGGTCCATTTCAGGCAAATAATCATGATATTTAAATCTTTGCAGGCCACAGGTGAGATGTCAGATGTGGTGTATTTATTTAAGAACTATAGCAGGGAAACCAGGTAATTATAGGCCAGTTTGTCTAATGGCAGTGGTGGGAAATTATTGGAAAAAAATCTAAGGGACAGGATTAATCTGCATTTAAATCAGAGATTGATCAGAGATGGTCAGCATAGATTTGTTAGTAGGACATCCTGTCTGAGTAACTTGGATGAATTTTGTGAAGAGGTAACTAGATATATTAATGAGGGCAGTGTGATTGATGTGGTTTACATGGACCTCTGTAAGGCTTTGACAAAGTCTCACGTGGAAGGCTGGTCGAAAAGGTTACAGCCCATTGGATCCATAGCAAGTTGGCAAATTGGATTCAAAGCTGGCCTGATAACAGGAGACAGAGGGGGATGGTGGAGGGTTGCTACTGTGATTTGAAGCCTGTGACCATTAGTGTACCATGGGGATTGATACAGGGACCCTTGCAGTTTGTTATCCACATTATTGACTTAGATGTGAATGTACGAGGTATGATTGGTAGGTTTGTAGATGTTATGAAAATTGATGGAGTTGATAGTCAGGAGGGTAGTCTTAGGCTACAAAATCATATTGATCACTTGGTAAGTTGGAGGGGGCAATGCCAGATAAACATGAGAGTGGTTGCAATCTGGAATGCACTACCTGAGAAGGTGGTAGAGGCAGGTAATCTCACAATATCCAAGAAGCATCTGGATGAACACTTGAATCACCAAGACAAATTAGGCTACAGACTAAGTACCGGTAAATCGAACTTGTGTTAATAGGTACTTGATAGTCAGCATGGACATGGTGGGCCAAAGAGTCTGTTTCTGTGCTGTATGACTCTGTGATTCTATGTGTTTTTTTAAATACAAAATTAAGTCACAAACCAAAATGGAGAATAAAACATGCCTTTTTCTGGGACCCTTCTGACCTGAGACTGAGTAATGCACAGTGAGCCAGGCATAAAGTATACCATCCTGTAGGAATTTGTTTAATCCCCTTTCGCAAACTGCACAGCTTATTTTTGACTATATTTACTACATCCCAGTATTTATGGGCATTGCCAGACTCCTACAGCTGTCACAGTGATTAAATCATAAATCTATGTAATTAGAAACACCTCCAACTTTCCCACAGCCAGAAGTTTACCTTAACACTCTTTCACTGCCAGTGTGTGTTTGCAATTAACTCTTGGGTGCATTTTGAGGAAAGACTGCTTGTGGTTAATTTAAAAGAAGAGGGCTTATATTTCACTCAACAAGCAAATCATGTAGATCAATAATAGAACAGTTCAGATCATCATCACTCAAGAGAGATCAGCCAATTTCCACCCTGCCAACAGTGATGGAAAAACATAGGCTTCATTCAGCCTTGCTGCATTACAAACTTTCACAAGAATACAAGAAAGTAGAAACAGCAGTCAGCCATCAGACCCTTCGGGCTTGCCCCACCATTTTAATATGATCATGGTTGAAAATATAATGCTGGCCTCAACTCCTCAATGCCATTTCTCCATACCCCTCTATTCCTCAATCTATCAAATATTTAATGAGCTCCGCTTTAAATACTTCCAATGATTCAGCTTCTAGAACCAGCCAGAACAGAGAATTTCAGAGATTCACCACCCTCTGCAAGAAGCAAATTCTACATACCTCTGTTTGAAATGACTGGCCCTTATCTTGCAGTATTGTCCCCTTGTTCTGGACTCTTCCACCAGTGAAAACTTCCCAACATATACCCTGTCAAGCCCTCTCAGGATCCCATATGCTTGAATAAGGTCATCCCTCAGTCTTCTAAATTCCAGGCAATAGTTACAGGACAACCCTCTCATCCCAAGAATTAGCTTGGTGAATCTTCTTTGTACTGCCTCCAATATTATAATATCTTCTTTTAGGTAAGGGAACCAAAAATGTATGCAGTATTCCTGGTGGGGCCTCACCAACACCCTGTACCATTGCAACAAGACCTTCTTATCTTTAAACTTGAACCCTTTTGCAGTGAAGGCCAAGATGCCATTTTCCTTTTTAATGACTTGTAGGACATGCCTGCTGGCTTTTCTTGATTCATGTACGAGAAATCTGCAGAGAGAAACTAAGAAGGTCATTAGGAAAGCAAAGATGAGTTACGAAAGGAAGCTGGCGGACAACATTCGGAAGGATTCTAAGAGTTTTTTTAAATACATAAGGAATAAAAGAGAGACACGGGTTGACATAGGACCAATTGATAACGGTGCAGGAGGTATTATAATGGATGATAGTGAGATGGCAAGGGAATTGAATGAATATTTTGCATCGGTCTTCACCGTGGAGGACATAAGCAATGTGCCCATTAGTCAGGAGTCTCACGAATTGGAGCTGAGTTCAATTGAGATTAATAGGGAGAAGGTGCTTGGAAAACTAAAGGGGCTTAAGGCTGATAAGTCTCCCGGACCGGATGAGGTGCATCCCCGGGTTCTGAAGGAGGTGGCTGTGGAGATAGCGGAGGTGTTGGCGATTATTTTTCAGGAATCGATAGATTCTGGCATGGTTCCGGAGGACTGGAGGGTAGCGAATGTAGTTCCGTTGTATAAGAAAGGTGGGAGGCAGCACAAAGGCAATTACAGACCTATTAGTCTGACGTCAGTGGTGGGAAAATTATTGGAGTCTATCCTCAAGGAGGAGGTTAACGAATACCTAGAGGCGCAAGGCAAGATAGGACCTAGTCAACATGGTTTTGTGAAGGGGAGGTCCTGTCTGACCAACCTATTGGAGTTTTTTGAAGAAATCACAGGTAGGGTGGATAAGGGAGAGGCGGTAGATGTTGTGTATTTAGACTTTCAAAAGGCCTTCGATAAGGTGCCTCACAAGAGACTGATTAATAAGATGAGAGGTCATGGAATTATGGGCAGGGTAGCAAAATGGGTGGAGAATTGGCTGGTTGGCAGGAAGCAAAGGGTGGAAATAAAAGGATCTCGTTCTGGTTGGTTACTG
Organism: Pristis pectinata; assembly: GCF_009764475.1. NCBI lineage: Eukaryota > Metazoa > Chordata > Chondrichthyes > Rhinopristiformes > Pristidae > Pristis > Pristis pectinata. The sequence goes on from NC_067410.1 coordinate 37,047,282, forward strand.
GTTACTAGTGGTGTGCCGCAAGGGTCGGTGTTGGGGCCTCTCCTTTTTACCTTGTACATCAATGATTTGGATGATGGAATAAATGGTTGTGTGGCTAAGTTTGCGGATGACACCAAGATAAGTGGAGGAGTAGGGAGCATAGAGGAAATAGAAAGAATGCAGAGGGACCTAGACAGTTTAGGAGAATGGGCAAGGAAATGGCAGATGAGATTCAATGTTGAGAAATGTGCAGTTGTACACTTTGGAAGTAGAAATAAGCGGGTAGATTATTATCTAGAAGGAGAGAAGATTGATAGTGCGGTAGTACAAAGGGACTTGGGGGTACTCGTACAAGATACCTTAAAAGTTAACCACCAGGTTGGATCGGTGGTTAAGAAAGCGAATGCTATGTTGGCATTCATCTCGAGAGGTATAGTGTATAAAAGTAAGGACGTGTTGATGAGGCTCTACGCGGCGCTAGTGAGGCCTCATTTGGAATACTGTGCGCAGTTTTGGGCCCCACATCTTAGGAAGGATGTGCTGACGTTGGAGAGGGTTCAGAGGAGATTTACGAGAATGATTCCAGGAATGAAAGGGCTTAAGTATGATGAGCGTTTGTCGGCTCTTGGACTGTACTCGCTGGAGTACAGAAGGATGAGAGGGGACCTCGTAACGACATTTAAAATGTTGACAGGTAAGGATAGAGTAGATGTGGCTAGGCTGTTTCCCTTGGTGGGCGTGTCCAGGACCAGAGGGCACAATCTTAGAATTAGAGGGTACAGTTTCAAGACAGAGATGAGGAGAAGTTTCTTTACCCAGAGGGTGGTGAAATTGTGGAACTCCTTGCCACGCACAGCAGTGGAGGCCAGATCAGTGGGGGTATTCAAGGAGGAGATAGACAGATATCTAAATAGTCAGGGTATCAAGGGATATGGGGATAAGGCTGGCAAATGGGATTAGAATAGTTTTTTTTTTCTCTCTCTTTTTTCCCACCCCATTTCTTTTTCCCTTTTCCTTGGAGCAGACTCGATGGGCCGAATGGCCTGCTTCTGCTCCCTTATCTTGTGATCTTGTGATCTTGTGACTTCACTCATCTTCAGTCTCTCTCCATTTAGACAATAATCTGCCTTTTGATTTCTCCTACCGAAGTGCATGCCCTCACACTTCCCCACATTAAACTCCATTTGCCAGTCTGTTTCCCACTCACTCAATCTATCCAAATCCTGTTGCAAAATCACAATATCCTCCTCACTACATGCCCTTCCATCTACTTTTGTATCATCGGCAAATGTGAAATCCTTTCATACTGTTCCTTCCTCCAAGTCATTAATGTAAATAACAAACAATTGGGTGCCAAGAAGTATTCCCTGCAATACTCCACTGGCTACCTCCTTCCAGTCTGAAAACTCATTTACTCCAACTCTGTTCTCGATGAGCCAGTTTTCAATCCATTCTAACACACTTCCTCCAATACCATGGGTTTTTAATGTATGCACCTGTCTCCTCTGTGGCACTTTATCAAATGTCTTTTGGAAATCTAAATAACTTAATCTGTAAATCCTTCTCTATCAATTCTCCCTGTTACGTCCACAAAGAATTAGAACAAATTTGTTAAACATGATTTACCTTTCATTTAATCGTGGTGACTAAGTTTAATTGCATTTAGCTTTTGAAAATGATTATATATTTCCTCCATATTAACTCAAGTATCTTGCCAATAGTAGCTGTTAAGCTAACTAGCCTGTGGTTCTCCTCCACTGAACAAGGCAATCACATTGGTCATTTTCCAGTTTTCTGGTACCCTCCTGGAGTTTAGTGAGTTTTGAAAAATTTCAACCAATGGGTTCACTATCACTGCAGCCACTTCCTTTAACCCAAGCTTGCAATCCATCAAGTCCTGGTGATTTGTCCACTATATTAGCTCCCCGAGTTTCTACTCTCCACTGGTATTTTCATCCACATAAAAACAGATAAAATAGTGATAGTTTCCACTGGAGGTATAGTTGATGCAATACCTGTGGCTTTATGTGGTATGTTTGTTCATTACCTCGTACTTTGTCAGACTTTGCCTCAGAGCTGCAATTTAGTAACTCTGCACAGATACCTTCAAAATGTAGGTTTTTAACCAGTCAGTGGTAATTTAATCTACCTGAGTTTAATTAAGAGTCTATATTATTTGTATACATGCACTAAATATCATTGACACAACTGCAAGTATCTGAAGCAGAAAGGGAGTTTAGGTAAATCAAAAATGCCAGATAAACTCTTCTACTCAACTCATGTGTCACAGCTTTCTTCTGTTCAAGTTTTTGTCTCCAAGCCAGGACCAACCTCTTAACTGAGGCAGAGGATCGAATCTTCAAGAAGCAGTGCCTCAAGAAGGCAGTATCCATCATTAAGGACCCTCACCACCCGGGATATGCCCTCTTCACGTTACTACCATCAGGGAGGAGGTACAGGAGCCTAAAGACCTACACTCATCATTACAGCAACAGCTTCTTCCCCTCCGCTATCAGATTTCTGAATGGTCCATGAACCCATGAACACTACCTCATTATTCCCCTTTTGCACTATTTAATTTATTTCTGTAGTTTATAGTAATTTTTACATCTTTATCTCTTGCACTGTACTGCTGCCATAAAACAACAAATTTCATAACATATGTCAGTGATAATAAACCTGATTCTGGCTCCGATTCTCAGGTACTGCCGCAAGTCTCAATTGCCAAGTCAACTGAATTAATCTGAATTGAATTACTGATTTCCACTCAAAATCCAACCAAGTTCAGAATACTTGATCCTAGTTGTCATATCCAGAAGATCTTAGAGGCCATTTCAGCCAGGTTATAAAGTACAAATCACTCCTTGTCGGATGAAGAGAATTCAAAGAGACCAAAGGCGACATAAGTGCACCCCTACTGAGAAGCTTCAGGGAATGATGAAGCCTCTGCCTGAATTTTTAAAATCTTAGAAAATTCCTTTTAACATCTCTGAATACATCACTTTCTAAGTTATGCCCACTTCAGAAGAACAAACTTACAACCTCTCATGCCACTGCAATATTTACTTACTTATTAAAGAATACCCCTTAAGTATAGTCAATGTAACTACGACCTCCTCAGTTGGCCTGTTCCAGAGTGAAAAACTTTCCCCTCAGATCTCCCTTAAATCTCATCCTCACCGGAGCATGCACAAGCAGTGGAATAAATGCACAACACCTCCAACTACCCACACATCCCATCAGGCATCACTTATGGCAGGCTGTGCCTGTCGCACATAAGGCTCTTCAACCACCTCATAATCCAACGAACCTGAGTGGAAGCAAAATACCCTTGGCACTGAAGAATTGTGAAAAAGAAAACTATTGCACTTACAGCCTCAAACTTCTTAAACTTGAAGAAACGTTTGGTCAACTTCATCCTTAAGAGGGTACCGCACTCCTGCATGTAAATTTAAGTAAGATATACAGAGGTTTCATTAAGTACGAGTCCTCCCCAGATTACAGTGTGGTTCCATTCTTGTGAACTGTTCATAACCTGGACAGTTCTCAAGTCAGAAATGCAGCAGCATACCAAGTTCCTGCATGGCAGAAGATGCCAGCAGCCCTGCAGCAGCCAGCAAATCCATCCCACTGGTCTCTCAAATGCTCATTTGTATGTACGGGCTGTACATGAATCAGGTGTTCATAACTTGGGGAGGACCTGTATATAAAAAAAGCAAAGAATTTCTTTAAATGCCCATGTTTAAACTGAAGAATTGGAACTGTCACCTGGGACTGACTGAAAGATCATTATCTCATTAAGAAGGTCAGTGAGGTAAATCAACTATCAATTGTATAACCTAGTAAGACAAAAACACTCTGAAATGAGGTGTCAGCCTCAAAAATCAATACAGCATTCGTACGATGTTTAGTTTTATATGGATTGATTATCAGCATTCCACTGATTATGAATTTGGGAAACACATATTAAGAAATTCTTTCCACAATTCCAAAGAAGTAGGGCTATGCATTAAAACAATTGGCATAACCTGGAACACAACAATTTTGTGCATATTTCTGAGTGTCTTAGCATCTGTCAGTAGAATTGAAGTTTTGGTATCTTAGTGCCTTTTTTTCTGATGTAGAGCTCCCCCAGATGACATCAACAGTAATTCAACACACAAAATTCATTTGCCATGAGTTTTTCAACCTCACTGGTCTGAAAAATGACAGTTCTCATTTAGTCACAGAACAACAAGGTTTTACTCATCACATTATTCCCAAAATCATGCTAAAATAGCCAACACTCAGATTGCCTTTTCTGTCCTCACTGAGATGTCGAACCTCAAATATAGTCCCACATGTGCCTTGACTGCTTTGTACTTCGAGGTCAGGGTCAAGGTCAGTCTCAGCTTCCCAGCCTCTGAATCATTCCAGGCTCCTGCTGCTGATCTCATTTTGCTTCTTACTGTTACATTAGGGAAGTCAGCCAAATTGCATAATCGACGAGAAGAGACTTGATCAACTCTTCCTTCAGCCCACAAGACAGTGCAGAGCAAGCACTGGAAATTGTTTTCAATGCAGACTTCCCCAAAATACAAGCATTCACAGGCTGCATTTGTGTTCTGACAAAAACCTCCCTGGCAGCTTCCACCAGGTCAATCTGTCTACAATCCCGGAGATTCTCTCCACTTCTCGACATACATTTCTCCTGCTGGTACTGTTCTTCATCACATTGTTTTGGTACCAAAGATATGTCCTGGAGATCAATGATTAAAGGCTGGGGAAACGTCTACTGTCCTTATTTATAACAGCCACCAGAAAACATTTCATAAGGTCCTCGTGAAATATGACAACAGACAGAGTCTAACACAGTAGACAGGCACAAACTAGCAACTGCTGATAAGTTGTGTCCATCAGGGATATATGTTGGCATCTCGACTATTCACTGTATTAATTATTAACCTTGATAACGGTACGGGGAGCTAAGTTGGCCAGTGCCAGAAAAATAGGCAAAATGGTGAGCAGCATTGAACATCCACTTTTGACCCAAAATGAATAGAATATCTCCAAAATCATGAAAAGCCAGAACTAGAGGAGCTCAAAAGTGACAATGAACCACTGTACATAGATCATTGCACTGTTATAGATAAATCAGAGGAAAATAGAAAACTGGTGATATCTACAAGGCTGGAATACAAGGGAGTGTAAAATAATGTTCCAGCTATACAAAGACCACAAGTAAAGAACTGTAGGCACCACCTCTCATTGCCCTTGGAGAACAGGCAGCTCAGCTTTACAAGAATAATATCCCTGGACTCTCAAAGATAAATTATGAGAAAAGAATGCACTAACTGCATTCTGGATGGTGCTGAGGAGAATTAATCATCTTCAAGCTGTTAAGCAGAACTAACATAGGAGATAGAGAATATTTCCACTAACTGTGGACTAGTTGGGCAGCAGAACTTTGGAACTCTCACCTGTAAATGCTAGGTCAATTATTAATTTTAAATGTGAGATTTATAGATTTCTGTTAACCAAAGATTAAACAAAAAGGGTCAGGGTAAAGGCAGCTGCATGGAATGCACTCACAGATCAGACTTGCTCTGACTGAATGATGAAGGAGGCTGAATCAGATATCCGTATCTGATTGGTTTAAATCTCAATTCAAAATGGTTATTTGGAAAAGTGATTCTTAGGAACAATTTACCACCCTCCCCTGTCAACCCTGCACCTTCCACCCATATAAATATAAGACTAGAAATTGGATTTGAGAATACAAACCATGTGCATCTTTTCAATGCATTAATCATGCATAAGAAGCACTTTATACATCTTTGTAGTGTTTGCACCCACTTCTGAGGGTGAGAAATTGGACTAAAGGCTTTTTGCCATGATTCACCCTACTCCATAACAAAGGTATTATGGGTACTCCAATAACATGGGGGACATTGTCACCCAACACTGAGCTGTTTAACTGTACTCCGCCCCAATTTCCAATCCCTGATTTATTGCCTCCCACTCCACTCCTCACTCTGTCCCATTTTCACTCATCTTATTGGCAGCCTATGTGGCTGCCATGAAGAAAGATCTTTTATTGTAAAATTCCCCTTCCCAGCAAGCTGTAGAGCGATTAGACGACAGCTGCCAGATCTGCGAACAACTTCTCTCTGTGAATGCATAAGTCGGCTTCTAGCCCTTTCAAATGAGACAAAGCCACACTAACCAATTTCTTGAAGCAAGGGTGCCCCAACATAGTGATTTTTCTGGGCGACACTCAATTTGGTGTAAAGGAAAAGTGTCATGTCCATTTAGCACACCAAAAGTGGGTGCAATGGACAATTTATCAGAATGTTTGGAACTCTACAATAACAGCTGTCATGATTCTTAGATCATGGAAAGGAAAATTATTTACAGAAAAAGTTGCAAGTGCTACATAAACCCTTTTCCTGAACAGCTCCAGAAACAAGAAGCTGCTGAATAACACAGATTCTAACTAGGAAGTCAGTCAAAATGTTAAAGGACAGAATATGGAGATGGCAAAGAAGGTGCAGTAGAACTGAGGTGGCGAAGACATAAATGAAAGTTTCAGTGTAGTGGAAGTGATATCAAAACACATAGTTTGAGTGGCAGGTTAGAAGTGAGATTTGAAGCTTAGCATCAAACAGAACATTGAGGTTGGGTACCACCAGCAACCTGTCAAAGCATCCAGTGAAGGGACTGAATCAGGAGAAAAAGTGTTGAGCTTTTGTTGCAACTCAATTGGTTGCCTTTGGTGTTGTCAGAGTTGCGTAAGGCTGTTGCTGTTTCAAGAATCAATGGCACAGGATCTGTCTATGTAATGAAAGCAAAACTGTTAGCGTTCACTTTCACTTGTTTGTGAAACTGACGGCAATTACAGGTATGAAAGCCTAAACAGTAAAATGTGGTAATCCAATGCATCTCCTCCATAGGGTGGTGGATTGTTGGAGTCTTTTTATATTAAATCCACACAAAATCAATGATTTTATGTGAAGTTCATCTTTAAAAAAAACAATGGAAACATGAGTCATTTTGAAGGAGGTGTAATTGAGTTCTTAATGGCATATGGAGATATAATTATTGCTGAATAAGCAATCTGGCACAGAAGAACTAACTTTCTGTATCTGGTATGTCATTCTCAGAATAACATTTAAATTGTCTATGATGTAAATATGATAATTTACTCTTTAAAAAAAATCAGTGTCTATCTTAACTTTGTGTGCCAGTTATGAATTTTATTCCATGTTCTGTAAAATGTTAAATAAAATCATTCCACTTTACTTTCTGGTTTGCTGCCTGTAAAAATCTATCAATCTGATCTAACCAGCTTGATGCAATCACTGACACTGCCCATCAGAGGAGAGCGGGAGTGGTGAGACAGGGGCCAGTAGGTGATTTGTGGACAGAAAATCTGTCATCCTTCACCTATCCTTAGCCCACCAATCACCTACTGACCCCCATCTCACCACTCCCCCTCTCCTCTTTATACTAGCTACCTTCCCTCTCCACTCTCAGTCTTGATGCAGGGTTTCGACCCAAATTGTCAACAGTTCCTTTCCCCCAACAGAGGCTGCTTGGCTTGCTGAGTGCCTCCAGCAGATTGTTCATTGCTTAGATTCCAGCATCTGAAGTCTCTTGTGTCTCCACTGCACATCAGAGTACCCCTTCAGGTGGGGATTGATCGCCAATCACAGGAGAAAATGTTATTTTTTCTGGGCAGATTTTTTTATGTCAGAGGCAAACACTGCCCCTTTTTCACATCTGAAAATCTGGCTATACCGAATTAAGCAAAACTGTAGAACAAATAACTTAAACTTCTTTTCTGTTCATCAATTTACTATACCAAAAACAACTGAAAAGCTGATGTGACTGCATGAGCAGACTGTTTGTGCCCAGGGCAAAATATCTATTTTTAAATAGTTTTTAAAAATATTTCAAAATGCATATATGCAATATTGTTATTGCCATCTGGGGAGTGATCAAATGAAAAGCCCTCCAATTTTGTTCATTTTTGTCTTTTTCTCCCCCGCTTCAACTACAAATGTTCTCAAATATTTTTGGAATATGTAACTGTAATATTAAAAATGAAACCTTATGGTCCCTGTAAATAAGTACTCAATTATTTAGCTATTTCCTCTTCAGAATGCAAAAGCCTAACATACATGATGCATTTTTGTCATTATTGTAATCACTGAACAAACAAATTCCATAACAAATCTGCATTACATGTGACTTGTAACTCAATGGTTTGAAATCAATGTTTTACACATGGTACAAACTACTGGACCATCTCACACTACAATGGTCAGAGTAGTAGACTACAATAACTGTCCTCTGAAATGGAAGGGAAACATGAACAGGGTCCCACTCCAAAATATTATCCAACCACTGCAACTGGATAATGTGTTATTTCAGAAAACTCAGCTCCAAAGGCAGCCCCTGGTGGTAAAACTGTCCACCAGAGAGATCGGACCCACAGAACATGACGTGTCACATGGATAAAAAGATGGCAATGATGTTGATATAAAAAAAAGGTCAGATTGTGCAGGTTGTACCTCGCCACCCAGAGTTGCAGTTCACAATCCCCTTCCAGCGACACTTGTTTAGTCCAAATGTGCATCAGTAACTAGACCTGACAGGGCCTTGTCCAGAGGCCCCTCACAACCTTTAATGGAAGATAAATCTGAGGATAGATATTTGCCCTTTATAAAACTGAAGCACAATCAACCCCAAATATTAAATCTATTTCTCTCTCCACTGATGCTGCCTGATCTGATGAGCAGATTTAATAGTGTTTAATAGTGTTTAAATGTCTGTAACAGTCAGAAACATTTAATAACTATTGAAATTGAAGTAATTATTTTTACAATATTTACAAATAAAGATTTAATTAGGAACATACAACACTAACAATAGAAAAATAAAGCAAAATAATTTAAAAATCAACAACTTAGTTCCCTTTTAGCCTCCTGATTCATCAGCCAAGAATCTTCACGCACACCAGTGGGGTCTCAGATTCTGCATAAAGGTCTGTCTTGGCAAAGAAGCTGAATGAGGACTCCCTAGATTTTGGCATGTCCCATCAAGACTGAACTCTTCTGTTGGACTCCACTGTCACTGCTTGTCCCTCAGTAAATGCTGGGACTTCTGCACTCAGCTTCACATGCACAGAAATTCAAGACATACTGAAGTTCAACAGCTGAAAGCTGGCAACTTGGATCACAGCCAGACAGCAAGATTCAGCCCAAAAGAAAAGAGAGAAAATACTTTTATGCCTATGTCAATTCACACGTAAGTGATGTCATACTTGAACATCGAACCAAGTCAAAACATAACCACAAATAAGAAGTTTAGAAGATGTTAACCAAACTGCACGAGAACTGATTTACTTAGGTTACAACAGCACAAAATAGTTTATTTTTTTCTGTAAACTGCAGACACAAAATGAACAATAAAATGAAATGGAAAATTTGCTAAATTAGTTAAGTAGTTCATAGTGTCACCCCATACAAATCAAATGGACCACAGTTAGTTGTATTTTTTGGCTCAGAAGTTCAATCTTGGAAAATACAAACTTATCTTTTCCAGATCTATTACTGTCAACTAGTGTTCTGAGACCAGCCCAATCCTAATGGTAAGGACCTGCAGGGTGGCAAGGTCTGACTGCGTAAATGCCATCATATGCAGGGCTAGAACAAGGCCCACCCACAAGACAGCCAGCTAAGCCACATCCTCTGGCTTAGCCAGCTATCAAACACATCAGAATTTTCATTTAAAAACTATTAAAACAATTTATTATTAAACCAAAATTTTAAAATATATTAACTAAAACACAAAACACACATAAACAAAAATGTATTAAATTTAATTTAATAAAATATTTGGCAATGCACATCTGCATCTGCAAAGCCATTCTCAGCCATCCAAATTAATAGAGACAATGGAGACTTCAGATGTGGAAATCTAAAACAAAAACAGAATGCTGGAAGAACTCAGTGAGTCAGTCAGCATCTGTGGAGGCAAAAGATGTCAGTCAATCTTTCAGTCAAGTGCCTGGGGGCTAAGGACGGAGAGGAAACAGGAAAGATTGCCAGTATATAGCAGTACAAAGGGGGATGGGACAGAGGCTAGAAGGTGATAGGTGAAGCCAGATGGGGAGGGGATGATGAGCAGTTGGAACTAGGTGGGGGGAGCAGATAGGAGGAATGAACAAAGGGAGAAAAAAATAGGTGGGTAAGTGAGTGTGTGTGGGAGGAGAGCATGGGGTGTGGGTTATCTGAAATTGGAAAATTCAATATTTATACCATTGGGTTGTAAGCTACCCAAGCGGAATATGAGATGTTGTTCAGGACTTCCTGGTTTACTCGTGCCTCCCCACCCTCACCTCCCCATCCCCTGGCAGTTTCTCCTGCAACTGAAGGCAATATAACACCTGTCCCTTCACCACCATCCAGGGACCTAAACAACCCTTTCAGGTGAGGCAGAGGCTCACCTGCTCTTCTTCTAACCTGGCTTACTACATTCAGTGCTCGCAATGTAACCTCCTCCACACTGGTGAAACCAGGTGTAGACGAAGTGGTTGTTTTGTGGAGTACCTGCACTCTGTCCGCAATGGCCATCTCCCGCTTCCAGATGCATGTCATTTTGGCTCTCCTTCCCGCTTCCACACCAACCTGTCTGTCGTCGGCCTTATCCACTGCTAAATGCAAATTGGAATAACAGCTTCTCATATTCCGTGCTCTTTCCCCACACACATTCACTTATCCATTGAGTTTTCTTCTCCCATTGCTCTATTTATAATGCCTTCAGGGATTCAATTATTTCCCACTGAGATAAACTTAAGCTGCCTTGGATGAATTTATAACACAATAAAACACAGCAACTTTATAACTGTAACTTAAAACAGCAAATGTTAATGAGCAAACTTCCACAAGCATGAAATCAAATATGCTAAGTCCAGTGGCATGAGTTTTGCAATGACTTTGAGCTGCTTTGTTTTACAGATTGGATCTGCAATGAAATACTGTTTTGTTTTTTGATCTGCCTTTTTGCTTGCTGCAAGACTATGAAACAAAATTAATTTTCCCAATTTCAAGAGGACCAGGGCACACGAAAAACTCTCTGGAAGAGTGGAAGACATTTCCACGTGGAAAGGCCACAATCAAAAGTCTGGGAAATCCAAATGCTGTTCCAAAGGACATTCATCTGAGATTTGGCATGAAGGATATAATTAACAGAGAACAAAGGGAAACCGTAATCCAGCTTCCTCCCACACAACCACCAGAGAGTAAAGGTAATTATTGCTGGCATTCCACATCTCAATTTGCAGTATATAATGAGAAGGGTATATTATGTTGAATCTTATCCAAACTACATCACTAATAAATTAACCAACTTTTTCATGCAATGACTGAGAGGCAAAGAGTTCCACCTACCTCTAGAATTCTGTCATGGATCTGCAGTCCACCTTCTTTGTCTGTGGGTCCATTCTCCACTATTTTTGACACAAAAATCCCCTCACACGCTGTGCCCTCTTGATTTTCCTTATGAAAAAATAGCATCACAAGCAAAAAAAAAGTGAATTTAGTTTTTAAAATGTAGACCAGGAAAGAGCTTCAAATAAATCCAAAGAGATTAATAAGAGGGCTGGCATCAATTTGCAATGATCTAGGAGATCTATTTTTTCTACCATATTCCCCTATTTCTGTCTGTTGCCTCTCAGCAAAATCTAAAACATCAGCATCATGTTTCACATTTATACTGAGACAACTTCGCGTCGCAACTACTTCTCGTGATCTTTCAGTGCCTCAAAATTATCTGACTGTTAGTGACATCCAGCACTGGAAAAGAAGAAATTTCTTCCACCTGAATATAGGAAGGACTGAAATCTGCATCAGAATCTCTGTTCCCAAGGCACCAACACCATCCCTCTAGATGAGTCAGAGTTAAATCCAACTCCTGGCTGAATCTTCCACCACATCTCTGCGCACTGGTAAGACCAGTTAGCTCCATCTCTATAATCTCTTCCAATGTCCAAGATATTTATCTCCTCCATTATTGAACATTCCTGAGTTTAATCACACCAGCACTTGTGGCCATGCCTTTGGTTGGGTCGTCCGGAAGTCCCGCATTCCCTCCCAAAACATCTCTAACATTCTTTCCCATGTACGTGTTCCTTAAAACTCACCTTTCTGACAGATCTTTTGATCACCTTAATCTTTTGATCTTTTAAAACAGAAGGGTTTTTTTTCTAAATTTGATAACACTACCATGAAATGCCTTGGGACCTTTATACTACATTCATGGCACAATGTGAATGGAAATTATTGATTCGTTTTAATGTGACATTCAACACAGTGAAGTAACTTTCGATGATAGCGTTAAGATTGCTGGGCTGGAGGGGTGATGGTCACAGTTGACAGTCACCTCGCAGCTGGGCGCTAGTATATCTCAAACAATGTAACCTATTCCCTCCACGTCAAATGAGCAGGGGCTGCCAGGGATATTTGCATGCGGTCAGTTTGAATGACATTTACGTTGTGCAAGGTATTTTAACACTACTAAAGGTCCGTGTACACTTCTTCCATAATGGGCATTAGAGAGGTCAGACAGTGCAAATCCGATTGAAAACCTCCCACTCATCGCAGCACAAGCAACGGTGCACATTCCTACAAAGGCATATACTGGGAAATCATAGTGATAAATACTGAACTGTAAACATACCGCACAAGGTCTGCCGCCGATAATATTAAATCCCAGAGAACCCGCGTCTCGCTGCATAATGATGGTCAGGGTCTCTCCGCCCTAAAAGCAGATGAAACGACAGGTGTTGGGTGGTAGGGCTCTAAACAACTGTTAATGAGCGACTGGCAAGTGCACGCAACGAGGCAAAAATGGAAAATACCGACTGCTGTACATAAAAATAACAATTGCTGCAAAAACAGCACTGGAAACTTACACCAAACTTGTGCATCGCAACCGTTCAGCGACAGCGGAAGGCTGGTCTGTTCTCGCAGAGTCTGACGCCACAGTTAAAGCCACCACTTCAATATACAGCCCTCTTTCAACTCATAAATACCTATCCTGGACAGTTCGCTTCAAATAATTCATTCCAGGACAATGTTTTGTGAAATAAATCATAAAATGGACAATATGTTGATAATTAACAAAAAAAAACCAAAAGCAACCGCACTTTTATCCGGATAACAAGCACATTAGCAGGCTTAGATGTTGTGCACAGCACTTAAAACTAAACTCGAGGTTGCAGGTTATCCCCTCCCTTCATGAACAAACCAATGATTCCGAGGGGAAGATATCCCAATAACCCAACCTAAAACAGATCTGCGGAGGAGCGTGTCCCAGGGGAAGGTTTCTAATTGAATCTTTTCGCTGCCTCTGAGGGAAGATGTTTGTGTGGATGTATTTCTGCACGGGTCGTCCCTTGGAGTGCAGAAGATAGTAATTGCGTGCGAGTTGTATATTTGTTAAATATCTGAGCTTCTACATGTGTCGGTCCCGGCCACTCATTGTGTGAGTCTATGGAAGCGTCTAGGTCGTGAGGGAAACTTTGTGTGTGTGTGTGTGTGTGTGTGTGTGTAATACCTGCCGAGTGTGTCTGCGCTAGGGTCAATGTCTCCCGTGTCTCTGTACGGTCTGTAGTTTGTCGACGACTCTCTTTGTGTCTCTGAACGAATCTACGTGTCAGAAAGAGAGACCGTGTGTGTGTGTCTGAGAGAAAAAAAACTTCAGACCCTGCCCATCAGAATTTTTATCCGTATTTGTTAAAGAGAGGGGGCGAGAGAGAGCCTAAAATCTGCATCTGTGTGAAAGCCTGTATTTGTGAGTTTGTGTGAGAGTCTGGGATGGTCTGTGATTGTGTGTGAGATAAACAGAGATACGGATATGCCGGAAGTCCCTCTTTGTGAAGTTCCTGACAGTGAATGAAAGAGAGTCAAAGTTTGTGAGTGTATCCGTGAGCGAGATTCCCGGGAGGTATCTCCCTGTGAAGTTTGTGACTGTGTGCGAGAGTCTCTGTTGGTGTATGTGAAAGAGGGAGAGCTAGCCTTCTCTCTCTCTCTCTCTCCCTCTCTCCGTGCACGCTCTGTGACTGACCCTCCACATTCACACCCGTCTCCTCGAAGTCGCGCTCACCTTCTCCCCGAGCACGAGCCCAGAGCGCGCGCGCCAACCCCTCATCAGGCTCGCGCAACAACTTCTCCTCCCCACCCCCAACAACCCCCCCCCTCCCACCCCGCACCCCAGCTTCTCACGCAGAAACACTGAAAAAACAAGACAAGAGGGTGCGGGCGAGGGAAACCGAACAAAACTCACATTGCACTGAGCAGGGAGGCTTTTGGTCAGGGACCGTATCCTGGCGCTGTACTCGGTGAATTTCTTCTGGTACTTGAGAGCTGTCATCTGCACCTCGCTCTGCAGGGCTGACAGCTGCGAGAGCAGCGACTTCTCCCGCTTGCCCGCCCTGGCGCTCTGCTTCTTCAGCTCGCGCTCCAGGCTCCCGATCTTGCCCTGGAGCGCGTGGCCGTGCGCCTTGAGCGCCTTCAGGCAGCAGTGTGTGCCCAGCCTCTGCTCGCCGTGCACCAGCATCAGGCCGCAGCCGCGCTGGCAGATGCCGACCGGCCGCTGCTCGCAGCTCTCCCGCATGTGCGCGTCCACGTCCTTCAGGTTGAGCGACTCGCCGCAGCCCTTATTCCTGCACTCGGCCGGCGAGTAGTCGCACATCTCCGTGTGCTCCGCCAAGTGCTGCAGCCGCACCACTTTGTCGCAGCCCCTCTCGTAGTTGTCACAGCGGATTTCCAGTTTCAGGATGAGGTTCTTCAGGGGCAGGACGTGGTTCAGCTCCTTGGTGGCGACCCTCCGGCATTTCACCGGGCAGTTGCCTCGCTGCACGATCCAAGGCAAGAGGCAGCCGGCGCAGAAGACGTGTCCGCAAGGGGTTGTGAGAGGATCTTCCAACACTTTATTGCACAAGTTGCATTTAAAGTCGGGATCCACTTCCTCGCTGAAACGCTCCAGGTCGAATCCCATTTTCGAAAGCCCCTTCACCCCACAACTAATGCTGAAAGTTTTGCACCCTCTACCGCTGGTTATCCTCACTCATTGGCAGCCGGCTGCTGGGTCTAAACTGACGAACCTAATCGTCTGATACTTCCTTGAGAAGGGTGCTGAAGGACCGCCTACCGTACCCATTATCCAAGGAGAGCAAACTGGAAACAAATGCTTCGCTTCCCCTCCATCAAAACAAAAAAAAATGCTGAGTGGTTTGGATCGGTGTCGGCCCGCAGTTGGCAACTCTCTCCTCAGGCAATCGATCGGTTCGACATTTGCTCTGGTTTGTGTTGTAATCAATAAATAATCAACAGATCTTCCGTGGCTGAAGTTATGGAATGCCTTTGGATGCACAGGGACGTGGACATACTTATCATGGAAATTGGTTCAGACTTCCGAATCCAGTCATTTTTAGGTTGAAGGGAACCGCGGAATCAGCACCTCTCTGCGCCGCTCCCGTGACTGCAGCGCCGATGCCGGGCTGTTTTTACACAGCGGGGCATGATAAGTTGCGTTACTTTCATCAGTTACACCCGTGATCAACTCCAAAGTTAAAGTATGAAGTAGATTAAATGGTACCTGGGAATGCAGAGTTTTGCCATCGACCAGCCACTTATTGTATCTGAAGTCAAGTCATCGCAAAGCGTTACCTAACTTGCGGGATGAACATAAACAAAATCATCTGAATCGCAGACAAGAGAGACAAAACTGAGGAAAAGTAATATTATTTTTTATTAATAGAAATTTGCAATAGTAGCAGGCCTATTCGTTTCTCGGGGAACATCTTGTTATTAGCAGGTATAAAATGTTGTCACATCTTAGGCGATGTGACAACGTTTTATACCTGCTAATAACGATGTTGCTTTTGATTCCTGCTCCCGTCCCCCAGGCATGACCCATCATTCTTCAAGGAGGAGTAAGCGGGGCGTCACACTGATGGCCTGGAATGGGGTGTGGGACTGCTGCTTCACTCCCTGTCAAACCCAGGCTGGGGAAGCACAGCCCTCACTCCTGACCCAGTAACAGGTCCCACAGGACTCTGGTCGCCCATCGCCGGAGGGTTGGGCTTACTCCCCGAAACTCCGCTAATTTTTCCCGTTCTCTGACGGTTATTGACACACCCCATACATACCCCATACATCACCATAAATGACTCTACATCCTCTTTATTCCAAAACTGGCGTCCAGAATGGTGAGACTAAGTGAGTGACCCCATTCTAAATGAGGCAGCACTTAGAACAGCCCAAGCCAAAAAATTGCACTATAGGTCTGGGATCACAAAGTCGCCAAATTTCAGCAAGATCAGAATTTGCGTGGATTCTTATTCATCGTGTTTACATCTGTTTACTGAAGTCAGCATGGACAACCCTTGCTTACCCAAGTCTCAGTACTCCCAGAGACTTCTGTCTTGGAAGGCACATCGAGTGTTGAAATAGAAGAAATGATGGCCTCACTATATATTAAGCAGGTATTCTCACAAAAATTGGTTTCAACTAACATACCCGAGTACTGAAATCATTAGTCAAAGGGCCAAATTGAGCAAAGTGGGGTACAAGACAAGTGAACACAGCTAGATGTGGGGATCAATAAAGGAAGGGGAGATAGATGATTATGCAAAAAATGAAAGATCATAAAGAATACTGGGAGATGGGCAATAGAGGGGAAGGAAAAAGAGAAAGGAAGCACATGGGAGGGGAAAGGACTGAGTGTGGAGGGTTATTCCACATGTCTCCTGATATCACAATATAAGAACATAATAAACAGAAACAAGAATAGGCCTTTGTGGCTGCTCTAATATTCCATAAGATTTTGCCTTCTCCTCCCAGACAAAGCAACTTCAGAGTTCCCCTCATCCTCACCTTCCACCCCAGCAGCCTATGCATTCAATGGATCATCTTTCACACTTCCTCCCAGCTCCAACAAGATTCAACCACAGAACATATATTCCTCTCCTCTCCCCTTTCAGCATTTCAAAGGGGTTGCTCCCATCGTGATTCTCTGATCTGCTCTTCTGTCCCTCACCTGGCACTCTCCATTGTATGACAATTTCTCATGCAACCACAGGAGGTGCAATACCTTCCCACCATCCAGGGACTCAAACTGTTACAACGAGGCCCAACCTAAGTTCAAGGCATGTTGCAGCCTGCAAAACTCAATATTGAATTCTCCAATTTCATCTAACTTGCTCTTACCTTCTGTTTGTATCAGGACTGGTCAGGAAAACACACCAGTGCCTCTACTTCCTCAGGAGGCTAAGGAAATTCTGTATGTCCCTGATAAGCCTCACCAATTTTTATTGATGCACCATAGAAAGCATCCTGTCCAGATGTGTCACAGTTTGGTATGGCAGCTGCTCTGCCCAAGAATGCAAGAAATTGCAGAGAGTTGTGATCACACCCAGTTTATCACAAAAATCAGTCTCCCCTCCATTGACTCTGTCTACACTTTCCGCTGCCTTGGGAAAGCAGCCAACATAATCAAAGACCCCTCCCACCCGGTCATTCTCTCTTCTCCCCCTCCCATCGGGCAGAAGACACAAAAGCTTGAAAACATGCACCACCAGGCTCAAGCTTCCATCCTGCTGTTATAAGACTCTTGAACGGACCTTGTACAAAAAGACAAATTCTTGATCTCTTAATCTACATTATCATCTACATTACCTGCACCTTATTGTCTATGTGCACATTTCTATCTCTGTAACTAACACTATATTCTGTATTCTGTATTGCTTTTCCCTTTGTACTACCTCAATGTACTTACGTTTGGAATGATCTGTTTGGATGGCATGCAAAACAAAATTTTTCACTGTATCTCAATACGTGTGACAATAATAAATCAATTACCAACATGCACTATATGCCCATAGACTCTCACAGCTATCGTGCCTATACTTCCTCCCATCCTTATACTTCCTCCCATCGTACCTCTTGTAAGGATTCCATTCTGTTTGGTTGATCCAGAAGATTAAGGCACATGGGATCCATGGATTCTTGGTAGATCAGATTAAAAATTGCCAGGCCATAGAAGACAGAGGATAGTGGTGGAGTGGTGTTATGCTGACTGCAGGTCTGTGACCAGTGATATTCCACAAGGATCAGTGCTGGGACGTACATGATATGGACAAAAATGTAGGTGGGCTGATTAGTCGGTTTGCAGATGACACAAAAATTAGCAGAGTTGTGGATGGTGAGGAAGGTTGTCAAAGGATACAGCAGGATATGGACCAGTTGGAAATGTGGGCAGTGAAATGGCAGATGGAGTTTAATCCAGACAAGTGCAAGGTATTTGCACTTTGGAGATCAAATTTAGGAGGAAAGTACATAGTAAATGGCAGGACCCTTGGGAACATTGTGTACAGAAGGATCTTGGAGTGCAAGACCAAAGCTCCCTGAAAGTGGCAATACAAGTAGATAGGGTGGCAAAGAAGGTGCACGGCATAATTGCTTTCATTGTCCAGGGTGTTGTCTATAAAAGTTGGGAAGTCATGGTGCAGCTGTATGAACTTCTGTTAGGTCATATTTGGAGTATTGTGTGCATTTCTGGTCATCTCATTACAAGAAAGATGTGGAGGCTTTGGATAGGGTGCTGAAGAGGTTAACCAGGATGTTGCCCGGATGGGAGAGTATGAGCTTTAAGGAGAGGTTAGACAAATTTGGATTGTTTTCTCTGGAGTGTGGGAAGCTGAGGGGCAACTTCATAGAAGAATAAAAAATTATGAGAGGCAATGGGTAGGGTAGATAGAGTCTTGAGAAGGCATAGCTTTAAACGGGGGAGAGTTTAAAGGAGAGTTACAAGGTGTTTTTTTTAAACACAAAGAGTGTTAAGTGCCTGGAATGCACTGCTAGTGGAAGTGATGGAAGCAGATACAATAGCATTGTTTGAGAGGAATTTAGACAGACACATGAATAGGCAGGGAATAGAGGGATATAGACCTTGTGCAGGCAGATGTGCAGTTTAAATTGGCATCCTGGTTGGCAGAGACACAGTGGGCTGAAAGGCCTGTTCCAGTGCTATATTGTTCTATGTTTTATGTTTCCAATTCGTCTGTCCTTGATCTGCTCTGATGATTAGATTTTCTGCAAAGGTGCCTTTGAAATATCTTTCTTCTTCCTAAACTACTGCTTTCCCTCTGCCATAGTGGACAGAGCCTTTGACTACATTTCAGCTATTTCTTGCATCTCTGTTCTCACCCACCCTCCTCTTGGACAGAACAAGAACAGAGTTCACCTGGTCCACATTTTCCATTGCACTAGCCTTCACATTCAACAGATCATACTTTGTAATCTTCACCAACAAGAACCCACCACAAGATGCATATTCCCTTCCTCTTCACTTTCAACATTTTGATGGGGTTGCTTCCTTTACAATGTTCCTGTCCTTTCTTCTGTCCCCACCAACCACTCCTTGTCTTATGGCACTTTCCCATGCAATGGCAGGAGATGCTACACTTGTCCTTTTACTTTTTCCTTTCCCAAGTTCCAGGGATGCAATTCTTTCCAGGTGCAATGGTGATTCACCTGTACTTCTGTCAATCTAGTGTACTGCTTTCAGTGTTCATAACATGGTCTCCTCAACACTGAAGAAACTAAACACAGATTAGGTGATTGCTTTGCAGAGTATCTGCATTTAGTTTGCAGGAGTAACCCTGAGCTTCCAATTGCCTGTCACTTTAATTATCCATTCCTCACCCACTCTGACCTGCCACTCCGGCCTCCAGCGCTGTTATGATGAGTGTCAAAATTGGCTTGAGGAACAACACCTCATCTTACTTTTGGACATGTTGCAACCGTCCAAGCTCATCATCAAATTCTCCAGCTCTTCCTTGAGCTGAAGAATGCTCTTTCTTTCAGTCTATATCAGACCTGGCCGTTTCTGCCAGCAAGCCATCTGCAATTTTGCTTGTTATTTTCTCTCTTTCTTTTGGTGTAGCTGGACCTGCTGGGCATGTCCCACAATCATAGCAAAACATAGACAAAAAAGCATAGCTCTCTTCTAGCTGCCACATTAACCTATTTGGTTTAATCTATCAGAAATATTCTGTTTGTTTTACTCATCCCTTCTTCACCTTCTCTGCAACTGAAAACTGACTTATTTTCTCTGACGTCCATTTCTGATTAATTGGACCTGAAAAGTTAACCCTGTTTCTCTTTCTCCAGATACTGTCTTACTTGCTGGTTGTTTCCATCACTTTCTGTATTTTAGTTTAGATTTCTAGCATCTGCAAGTTTTATTTTAACTTTCACATATAAAACATCTGAACTTTTATGAACTTATAAGCACAGAATACAAGATAAAGAAACAAGAGGCATACTTGTACAAAGCCAAATGCACATTTTCTGTAGAATTCCAGAGAGACAAGACAGAATTAAGATTTAAGGAAAATGTACCTGGATTGGCTTTCAAATACAATATTGTGCAGGAACATTTTAATAACACTGAGAATGCTTATCTTTATGGAACTCTGATAACAACATTGTACATGACCTTTCAACAAACTATATCTAATCAATTGTTATTTCCAGCTGCCAAATGTGATTTATTTATTTGAAAGCAAATTCAGTTTTATGCCAGAATCCTATTTAGCATGACTAAATCCTATCTGACTAAACCTATTTACAAAGATAAGCAGTCATTTATAGGTTTATATTCACTACATTAACATACGAATCCCAATAAACTCTATTGCATTAAGTCTCAAACTATTAATTTTGCAAGTATCTAGGTTGAGACTCTACTGCAATACTAATGGAGTGCTGCAATGTCAGATGGGCTATTGTATGAGTGAGAAATTAAGGGTACTTCACTCTGGTCCAAACTAAATGATCCTTTTGAAGAAAAATAGCAATATTATTCCTTGTGTCCAAGCCAACACTTATCTCTCAACTAGTTTTAACAACAAAAGTTGATGACCACATGGCTACTTCTATGTTGTGAGCAAGTTTAACTCCTGCATTTCTGAGGTTACAGCAATGACTACACTTTAAATACTTTGTCCAGGAGCCGAACCCATATTTTCTTTCCCTTTAACTTGCTGTTCTAAGTGGGTTGAAAAGACACAAACTTGAAGTTATGGAACCCTTTGTTCATTATGAAAATCAAAAACCAACAATTCATCAGGTTGCAAACTGGAATTTTAAATGGAGGCATGCAAAGGGTGAAGATAGCAGAAAGTGGAACCACAGCCAGAAGAGACACAAACATTTCTTTAAGCTTTCACTGCAAAACTTCGAGAAGAAAGCCCCACAGGAATATTAAGGTCCTACCCTACTCCTCGTACTCACCTCAAAACCTTGTGGCATAGCCGGATGCCAATGATCATTTATTTGGCCTTTGGCTCACTGGCTCAAATGCTGTTCCTCATCAATTTTCAAGTAAGACTCATATTATCAAAATTAAAGGCTGTTGAAATTCATCTCAGACCCTATACCCTGCCAATTCACAACAGAGATTAAAATTGGGCCTCAAAAAAGAGAAACTTAACTAAAGCATGGAGATACATTGGGCTATAAAGCAGTATCAGACTGTTTTGCTCTCTGGACTATTTTTTCCATTGATGTTGAATTTTATCCACTTAACATCTTCCAGTAAAAACTGAGTCCAATCAACTTTATTTAAAGAACATGAGACATGGACAGATAGGATAACTCATTTTTGTGGAATTTCTGAGAGGGAACTGTGCATTTGTCAGACATTTGATTTGTTACAAACACTTTTTCGTAAAGGGTGTGAGATCCTTTTCATTGAGCTTACATCTAATCTTGCCAGTCAAATGAGCTACAAGTTTGTGTGTGTGGTGGTGGCAGTGGGGTGGGCCATGAACTTGCTCAAATCAATAATTTTGCAAAAAGAGATGATGTGACTACAAGATAGAAGAATAATAAAAAGAGGACTTTTCACTTCTTAGCTGGAGCTTGAATGTCATGCTGTTAGAATTTCTCAACTGGTTAATACCCCTTACAAAACTCAGATCAAGGATATCTTCTAATTTTCTGTGTTATTATTCTGATTATCCTGTTAATTGATTACTGATAACATTCCTATTCAACATGTTGTTTCCAATTCTGGACTAAATTCAAAGATTACCTATTATTGGAAAGCAACCTTCAGGCTGAAATTAGAATACAGGTTTGATGTACTGAATCCCATAAACACATACATTTCTAACAAATTTTACATTTTCTTTGTGGTTTGTAAGCAATGGATCTGATTATGTACTTGAATCAACAGTGTTTGTAGTCATTACACAATGAAAATGAAAACAACTTCCAGGGTATCTTCAGATGTACTTAAGCAGGGAAAGCTATATATTTATGCCCTTATATGGGATATCCTACTTTGCAGCCTTTTCCAATGACGTCTTTGAATGTAGTGATCTGGCAAGAATGTCAAGGTTTCATGTAATACTTCCATTGTAAAATATCTGAAAATTACTGCCTCATGCCAGATATTTTAATGGTGTTCCTACCTATTGTTGTTTCTTAACAACCTCTCTAGTCCTAAAATACCAATCTTATATTTACAACTCTTCATGTGATTGGTGGCACACCCATCTAGATGACAGCATTGATGCTGGATGCAAGGGATCCCTTAGACAGCAACCAATGTCAGAAAAATGGCAGTCCACACCACACACATCACTGGATCTTTGCGTACTTGAGTGATCTACCTGAAAATATCTGCTGGATATTATCTGACCAATTAGATTGAGCAGCTGTGATGGCAGTAAATGCAACTCAATTTGAGTTCAACTATTGAAAGCATAATATTTAATGGATTCTGCACAACCAACAAATATTGATGTATCAAAGGCTGCCACAAGATTTGGTGATTCCTGGTTGCTGTGAGGGCCAACTGGGACATGACTTTATATGGGAGGAAGACATATTCTGGTGGCATCAAGGAGCCATTAATGGTAGTTGCCACAAAAATACGCAACAGGTTCTTCGCTCTGGGATTCATTGTCATAAGTGGTTTAATGATCTTGGTGTATATATCTCTTGGTTTATAGGTGGTTTAATAATTAGGAA
This sequence comes from Pristis pectinata, assembly GCF_009764475.1. Classification (NCBI taxonomy): domain Eukaryota; kingdom Metazoa; phylum Chordata; class Chondrichthyes; order Rhinopristiformes; family Pristidae; genus Pristis; species Pristis pectinata. The sequence goes on from NC_067410.1 coordinate 37,070,354, forward strand.
GGGTGAGCAGTGGGACATACATTTATTCTTTAACATGGGTTTCCAACCCTTCACTCTATCCTTTTAAAACAAATTCAGCACAATTCTCCTATCACCAACTGATCTCACAGGTATACCCAATTTTCCTTTGGCACTTCATCACATCTGTACAAGTCCATTCACCATTGACCTTCAACCTAATTTTAACACTCCATCAAGTTTCTCTCTCATAATCACTTTTAATAAATGTTCTCTTGTCATTTATTCAATCTATGCCACTACTTTCAATCATGGATCTCACCCCGCCCTTCTCACAGAATGAGAACACAAAAAAAAAGCAAAGAAACTAAGAGAGCCTCCTAGTTATCAGCCAAATAACACTTGTAGAGGAGCGAGAATGAGAGGAAAGTAAACCGATGTAGATAGACAATGGTGCTTCAGAGTTAGCTGATGATCTCATCCAGCCACATTATAGTACACACTCATCTCAATTAACACAGCAGTTAATAAATAATACTCTGCTTAACAATCATCTTAAACAATCTTAACAGTTCTAATTAATTTCTTTGCTCTCCTCAAATGATTTCAACCATCTCAGGCCACAGGACAATGAGAATAATCCTTCTCAGCAGAGATTATTCATTCTAATGACACACCATTACAACACATGTGCCAATCATACGTCAGCTCAGATACTCATATATCTGTCAGGCCAGCAAGAAAGAAACTCTCTGATCATTAGGAGACAAGTGAGCAGGGATGGATGGTGGAAAAAACAGGAATGACAGTGGAAAGACCACAACAGAGAGTAAAGCTCTTTTCAGCACCCAGATACTGCACCTTGGGAGCCATTGATGAACACATCACTTCTGGAGCAGCAGCAATGAAAATCCAATACACTGCCAGGCATCCAAGCCACACTGTCCATACTTGTATATTGTTGCAGGTCCTTGTGATGATATATTCAAGAAGGAGCGATTGTACTCATGAAGCATCAAATCACCATGGGCGTGCACACTAGGAATATCATTTTGAGTGAGACCCAAGCCATGCCTGTTCAGCAGGCATCAGCAGCAGCAAAATAGTTCCTGCCAATGCAGTGCATTATTTGTTGATACCACCTCCTGACAGTGACTGTAATCTATTTTATGTGGGTTTAGCTGTAGGGAGGGTAAGGTGGTTTGGCATCTAGAGGGACAGACCAATTGAGTGTAAGTTGACCTCCCATTAATGAGGGCATCCAGGGCAAAAATGTTCATTTTTCCTCCAGCATTGCCTGAATTTTACCCTTCCCTTTCTTTACATCTTCATGTGAAGAGACTCCATCCTCTCCGGCTTGTGCCTCCAGAAGTTTCAACCTTCACTGCTGTATAAAATCATGCAGCTTTACTGCAAGGATTGAAACTACAGAAGGAAGAAATCAGCGAGGACAAAGTATATTCAGATGAAGAGACTTCGCTGTCAACTACTTAGCCTACAATGAAATACACTGTGGTTTCCCTGTCGTTTCACTGGGGAATTATATCAGATATAGGACACTTGTATGTAGTGAAATTAAGTCCCTAACTCCTGTTCATGTCATTCTGAAAGAGCATTTACCATGTTGCAATTGCCAATCCACCTCTTGAGAGTTTCTCATATATAGCCTGATGTAATCTGGTTAAATGTAGAGGTCAGTGGGTTGGCCATGGGTTTCCTACATTTTTCCCAAACCACTTACTCACAGGGGTTAAAATTTCCCCCAAGATCTTGAAAAATCATTCCCCACTACTGGGGAATTCAAGTAAGTTTTCGTGATACACAAAAATAAAATTGTTCAGAAATTGGAGTTCCCCCTTATCTGGAGCTGTATTTAGTGCCAGTGTACAGTTGGAATAGCCCATGAAACTGGAAAAATGAACTTTTTAAAAAACCAATAGCGTGGTCTTCACTATACGTATTGCATTAAGGCATATCCCGATAGGAGCTGCCTGCAGACATTACTAGTTTGGTGCTAGTGATGTCTGCAGGCCATTTGTTGTTTTGGGGCAGCAGTATAGTGCAAGACATAAAGACATATAATTAACTATAAGTTACAAAAATAAATAAATAGTGCAAAAGAGGAATAATGAGGTAGTGTTCATGAGTTCACAGATTGTTCAGAAATCTGATGGCAGAGGGGAAGAAGCTGTTCCTGAAACATTGAGTGTGGGTTCACAATTGGTGGGATGCTAATGTCACTACAAGTTAGAATAAACATAAAACAGCTTTTTGAACAACTTACAAGTGCAGGTGAGTCCAATTTTTAGGCTTCCATTCAATATTTGCACTTTCAATGTCCCCATCTTGTAACTATTTTATTTGGATAACTCCATATTATTTATCATTATCCATTGATAAATGCACTACTTCTGCTTCTACTGTAGCATCAAATGATTTAAATGTATTGTCACAATTTGATGTCCTTCTTCAGTTCAAATGGGGGGTAAGATTTCTGATGAGGAACTGCTACAATCTGTGTTAATCAGTATCTGTTATGTTCTAAATATTAACCATTTGGCATGTTTATATTGGTTAACCATTTTTTATGTATGTGTGTAATTGACTGTATTTGCCCTTTGACACAGTGAGCAAACTAAACTAGATAAGGAAACAAGATTACTGGACCTGAACTTGAAGAGTAATTGTCATTATCATTGGTTATTTAAAAAAAAGTTTTAAATAATTTTCATTAACGTTTTTTAGTGTCTTAATTTAAAAATTGAAAGAAAAGTCTAAAGATATACCATAATGTCTTCATGAATGCATTGAGACACAGCATATAAATATCCAAAGAGGTAGTGGTTTATTTGCTAGGCAGAACACTTTAACTATTTACATGTTGAAACTTTAAGCTGGCAGACTGTCTGCGACAATGTTACATTGTGGCAAAGCAGGCACACCACAAGGCTCCCCTGCCCAATAGGATCACAATATGAACACACACGGCTACAGAGAGAACATGCTCATGCTTAAATGTACACCATATGCTCCAGGTTATATCCCCAGAAGTATCCCAAAGCACTACATGTACAATTAATAAATTATGAAGCACAATGACCTTTATTAATCAAGTAAAAGCAGAAGCCATTTTGTGCACAGCAAGATTCCACCATTTGCAATGAGAATAATGGCCAATTATTCTCTTTTGGTTGTTGATTGGTGAGAAGGAGGAGTGTTGATCTGTTAAAAGAACTCCATTGTTTTATAGAAAAATTGCACTCAAGATCTACTGAAAGCCTATGGTTTCATATGGAGCCAAACTAAGCATTAATGCATAGATTACCTTTGCCATTCTTTTCTATGGATGTTCTGCTCAGGAATGTCCTGCTTATATATATACTGCTATTGAATAGCTTCTATTTTTTATTTAATATTCTTATCAATTTTCTCTGCGTTCCCACTGCACTTCCAGTTACATTGGCAGTGGGCAGAAACACAAAGGAAATTCTAGGCCCATTATTCCTTGAGTACAACAGGGAATGATTACCATTACATTTGGAGGCAAAGTGAAGGTATTCAAATAAATTTATGCCATTCATTATATTTTTTCACCTCGTCGATTTTTGTTTCATATGTAATCTCAACTGGTCTGTTATAAAATGTAATTACTAATATAAATACTTTTCCAGATGTGAAGCAATCCTAAACTGGCGGCCATAAATATACGATAATAACCAATAAATCCAATGTGGAAGTCAGCAGAAGCATCATTTTCTAAAGAATAAGTGTGAAATTTTGGCATCCTGACAACTTAGTAGTTGAAATGAATAATAGTTATTTTAAGAGAAAAATACATGAGGAAGAAAGGAACAGAAAACCATGCTGAAACAATGAGATAAAAGAGTCATGGATCAAGAATGTTGGCACAAACCAGTTGGAGTGAATGGTCTGTTTTATGGGCTGTAAAGTTAAAATAATAAAAATGACAGAACTCAGCCCCTAAAAGAATGAGAGTTGAGAGTAATTATGGGCTAATATTCTCATTAAATATTGTTACTTAATGGTAGGTGTTGGCTTTGCTTGTGTATTCAAACATTGGAAATCTCTGCATTGAGGATGAGTACTAGCAAAGGTCTGGGTTCAATTCACGAAATTAAGAAAATGGTTTGTGAAATATATCAAAATAAATCAGAAGTGCTTATATCCTACAGAAGTAAACATGTCTGTATTGCCACCATGTAAAAAAGGATGTAGGCAAAAAGCAGGTAACTATAGGCCAGTTAGCTTAACATCTGTAGTCAGGAAAATGTTTGAAGCTATCATGAAGGAAGAAATAGCAAGATATCTGGATAGAAGTGGTTCCATCAGGAAGACACAGCATGGATTCAGGAAGGGCAGGTTCTGTTTGACAAACTTACTGGAGTTCTTTGAGGATATAACGAGTGCAGTGGATAGAGGGGGACAGGTGGATGTTGTATCCTTGGATTTCCAGAAGGCATTTGATAAGGTGCCACATAAAAGACTTACCAGTAAGTTAAGGATGAATGGAGTTGGGGCAATGTATTAGCAGAGGATTCGTTAACCAACAGAAGGCAGAGATTTGGGATAAATGGGTGTTTCTCTGATTGGCAATCTGTGGTGAGTGGGCTGCCACAAGGGTCAGTGCTGGGCCCGCAGATGTTCACTATATACATTAATGATTTGGAAGAGGGGACCGAGTGTAGCATATCTAAGTTTGCTGATTACACTAAATTGAGTGGAAAAGCAAATTGTGCAGAGGATGCAGAGAGTCTTCAGGGAGATATAATAGGTTAAGTGAGTGGGCAAGGGTCTGGCAGATGGAGTACAATGTTGGTAAATGCGAGGTCATCCACTTTGGAAGGAAAAATAGAAGATCAGATTATTAATTAAATGGTGAAGGATTGCAGCGTGCTGTTATGCAGAGGGATTTGGGAGTGCTTGTGCATGAATCGCAAAAGGTTGGTTTGCAGATGCAACAAGTTATCAAGAAGGCAAATGGAATGTTGGCTTTCATTGCTAGAGGGATTGAATTTAAAAGCAGGGAGGTAATGCTGCAAACTATACAGGGTACTGGTGAGGCTGCATCTGGAGTACTGTGTGCAGTTCTGGTCTCCTTCCCTGAGGAAGGATATACTGGCTTTGGAGGCAGTGCAGAGGAGGTTGATTCTGGAGATGAAGGGGTTAGCCTATGAGGAGAAATCAAGTTGCCTGGGACTATACTCGCTGGAGTTCAGAAGAATGAGAGGGGATTTTATAGAAACATATAAAATTATGTAAGGGATAGATAAGATAGAGGCAGGAAGGTTGTTTCCACTCATAGGTGAGACTAGAATTTGGGGACATAGCCTCAAGATTCGGGGGAATTTACTGAGGATGGAGATGAGGAGAAACTACTTTTCCCAGAGGGTAGCGAATCTGCAGAATTCTCTGCCTAGGGAAGCAGTAGAGGCTACCTCATTAAATATATTTCAGACACATCTAGATAGATTTTTGCATAGCAGGGGAATTAAGGGGAATGGGGAAAAGGCAGGTAGGTGGATCTGAGTCCATGGCCAGATCAGCTGTGATCTTATTGAATGGCGGAGCAGGTTTAACAAGCCAGATGGCTTACTCCTGCTCCTATTTCTTATGTTCTTATGTAAAATTTAGTGGGTCTTATTGAAACATTATTTTTCTAATTATGGTAAAACCAAATACAAATTGACTTTATCAGCTGATGAGATTTCTATCAATCTAGTGTTTTAATGTTGATTTCTTAATGTAATAATGGATGATCTTTCTCATCATTCCAAAAATAATGCAATTTTTTTGTTTCAGCTCATTTCAGGAACAGGTACTTCACATTTCAAAAACTTATAGCACATTACTATCAATCTGATATAAAAATGAATGGCTATTTGAAGTCTGTGTTTCAGTTAAAGCTGAACTATTTTACTACCATTCCCCGGGGCAGTATTAACCTTATAAAGAAATCTTAATTGTAAATAGATTAAAGGCCAACCTCAAAGGCAGAACATTTCCATTTCGTGAGGTTGGGAATATCAATGCTACATATGAATTTAATTTGTTTTTCTCCTTTGTTAACAAAACCCTCCAAGCTGGCGTGCTGAGAAACTTTGACCTTTCAGATAATTGAGGATATGAAATGTGAGAAGGGTGAATACAGTTTATTTAATTTGTGGAAGAGACCTAATAATGCATAGCTCATTGCAAAACAATAAGTGACCAGGGAAGACTTCCTCATAAGTGGAATTGAGTATCATTCTTTGTTCTACTTAAAAATACTGTCGTTTTTTTTATTTTTCTTTATTCATTTTTTGTGATGAAGGCATTGCTGGCAAGCACGGCATTTATTGCCCATTCCTAATCACTCTTGAGAAGGTGGTGGGGAGCTGCCTTTTTGAACTGCAGGAGTAGTGCAGTCATTATGATACAACTGAAAGGTTTGCAAGGTCATTTCATAGAGCAAATAAGAATCAACCACATTGTCCTGAGTCTAGAGTCACGTGGGGACTGGACCAGATAAAGATAACAGATTGTTTTCCTCAAAGTACATTTATGAACCAGATGGGTTTTTATGACAATCCAGTAAATTTATGGTCACCATTGCTCAAATTATTTTTAAAAATTAAATTCTGGATAATTAATTGAAGTTAAGTTCCACAGTTGCCCTGGTGAGAGATTAACTTTGTCTCTGGATGATCAGTTTAACCCTCTGGATTATTGGTCTGGTAATTTAATTGCTGCACCACCACCACACCACTCTTTTGACAGATGTATTTTTGCTTTGAAAAAAATATTAAGAAAAAGCGATGGAACTGAGGAAAAAGAGGAATCAGTCATTCCCAAATGAAAACAAAAAGTGCTGGAAATACTCAGCAGGTAGGCAGCATCTGTAGAGAGAGAAGCAGAGTTAATTTTCAGATTGGTGACTTTTCATCAGAACTGGGTAACATTAGAAAACAAGCATATTTTAAGTTACAGAGAATGGTGGGAATGGATGGTCTGTTGATGGGGAAGTGGAAAGAACAAAGAATGTTAGTGAGAGGGTAGAAATCAATGAATTACATAAACAGTGGTGGTGCCCGCTGAGAGAGGATGCTGAAAGGTGACAGAGGAGGGAGAGAGAAGAAGGAAGATTGGGACTGCGGAATACTGCATTTTTTGTTTTTTAGTTTCAATCTTCTTGGCTCCTGTAACAATCATGGCACTCTGAAAATTGTGTTCAAACTCAGACATGCTGCAAATTAAGAAGGGCTGCATTTTAACAGATTCTGGCTCAGTTAAACATGAAATTTATGTTGTAGTGTTCAGATTTTTACTATTACTACCATGAATAAGAATCAAACATTTCTACAGATTGACAATAACAGGAGACAGAAGAAGAGCATCTGAGTCATCACATCATTCCAATATTGTCATAACACTGCATATGCACAGTCTGTCTTAATGGTTTCTAAGCAGCCAGCCACCCAACTCCTCTGAGAGGCATAAAAAAAATGACAAGTTTGGAAAAAGTACACTCTGGAAACTTTCTCCTAAAGATTCTGGTATTATCACAAAATTATCATGTCATTACTCAAAATACTCAGAAGAAATAATTTCTACTTATGTGCCATCATAAGTTACATTAATTTTGATTTTTTAAAATTTTGTCTTGAGACATTTTACATGCACCTGGACACATGGACAAGACTTTGGATTAATGTTTCACCTGAAAGGCAATATCACCTATTGTGCCTTCTGCTTTCAGACTTGAGGTGAAAATGCTCTGAATCAGTCAAAATGACAAACAGATAGCAATAATGCAACTTTGAGTTTCATAACATATGAAATGTTCCCAGAATATTAAGTTACTTTACAGGCAATAAGAATGCAAAGAGCAGAAAATAGTGAGCTGACTTTATGCAAGTTCTCCCAAACCCTTTAAAGCATTTGTCATGTTATAATAAGAATAATAACATATTTAATTAATGAGTGATACGATATATATTCCATTAGTGTAATTATAAGTAGCATTAGAGTGATTATTCAGTGAAATGAAAGAATTATAGCAAATGTATGTAGAGAACACGATATGGGTAGTGATAGAAAACTGATGTTTCTGACTTACGGAGAAGCCCTCATGTAACCTGGGGACTGCCTGTAGACTGTTGAAAGAATATCAATGTTGTGTATCATCAGGTTCAGCCTGAGTGAACAGTTAAAAATTGGAAGTATGGCTGAGGCCCAAGTAGGCAGAAAGTAATCAAGATAGTTACATTATATCACAGTTGAACATTAAAACATAAGAAATGGGCACAGGAGTAGACTATAACACCCTTGAGCTCACTCTGCTATTCAATAACATAACAGCTGATCTGTTCTTTCCCCTGAATTCTGTTTTCCTGCTCAATCCCTCAAAACCTTTGATTCCCTATTAATCCAAAAAATCACCAGCATCAGCCTTGAATATATTTATGGCTCGGCCTCCATTGCTCTGAGTAAAAAAATCCAAAGATTCATGACCATCTAAGGAAAAAATTTCTCCACACTTTTGTCCTACATGGCAAACTCCTTGTTCTGAATCCGTGTCACTGAATCACAGTTGACCCACAGTGGAATCATTCTCCCACTGTTTGCCTTGTCAAGCCACCTCAGAACCTTGAATGCTTCAATGAGATCATCTCTCATTCTTCTAAGTTCCAATGCTTAACCTTTCCACATAAGACAATCCCTTCAGCCCAGGAATCAATCTAATGATCATTCCCTGAATTGACTCCAATTCAGACACATCCTTCCTTGAATAAGGAGACCGAAATTGAATTCAGTGCACCACGTGTGGTTTCTCCAACACCTGGCCACCAGTAGCAAGACTTTTGTGTCCCTTCTCCTTTGCAATAAAGACCAACATTCCACATATCTTTTGAATTATTTCCTCCACCTGTATACTAGCTTTATGTGCTTCATGTACCAGATCCTTTATACAGGTGTTCTGTAGTCCCTCTCCATCTACATAATATTCAACTTTTCTATTTTCCTTTCTCATCCTTTCTTAAGCAGTCATTTAGATTCAGGATGACTTACTTTCACTGTGGTTTTGTGGGTTCTGAGGTGACTAATGAGACCAATGTGGGAACCACAGACTCTTCCACAGATGCTCAGAGATGTCTGAGGGGGTGAGTGGGTAATTTGTGAAGTGGTGCACTCTTTCCGCTGCTTACACTGGGCCTCTATGTACTCCTAATTCATGGCCTTCAGGTTCTCAATATCATCCTGAATACTCCTTCTCCACTTTCAGTGGTCAAGGGCAGAGGTTCCCTGGAGTCACTATGGTTGTTACATTTCTTCATGGGGGTTTCGAGTATATCCTTTTATCTTTTCTGATGAAGGGTCTCAGACTTGAAATGTTATCTTTGTTTTTCTTTCCACAGGTGCTGTTTTACCTGCTGAGTTTTTTCTGGAATACGAGAGGACATAGCTTTAAGGTGAGGGGGGAAGGTTTAAAGGAGATGTGTGTGGCAAGTTTTTCTTACAGAGAGAGTGGTAGGTGCCTGGAACATGCCGCCAGGAGGGGAGGTTGAAGCAGGTATGATAGTGACGTTTAAGAAGCATTTAGACAGGCACGTGAATATGCAGGGAATGGAAGGATATGGATCATGTGCAGGCAGATGGGATTAGTTTAATGTGACATCATGGTCAGCACAGACATCGTGGCCCAAAAGGCCTGTCCTGTGTTGTACTGTTCAATGTTCTTCAATCTCATTTGGTCCAAATCCTGGCATTTTCTCCACAACAGCATAAAGAGGGAACCTTCATCAGAAAGATGACAGCGGCTCATGAAGGTGGCTTACCACCACATTGTCAAGGGCATTTTGGAATGGGCAATGCCCACATCACAAAAAATGAATAAATTAATAATAATAATTAATTCAACATCAGCAAAAATCAAATGGCACACGGAAAAAAAGCAACCAAAATTATGCATTGCCAGCTCAAACGGAAATATTGCTACTACAAAACAAAGAAATATGACTCAATCATTCAAGATAAAGAGATTGAAGATGGAATAGTCATGACAACCAAATATTTATGTATATGACATTACCAAAACAAATATCCAGTTGTAGGAATATAATAACATTAGAACCATGAATTGGCCTTTAGGTTCCTTGAGCATGCTCTATCATTCAATTAGATGATGGCTTAATTCAACCACAACCTAATTTATCTGCCTTTGTTTATTTTTTATAAAAATACTCCATGATATGATGAAAAACTGTAAGTGCCATGAAAATGCATTCTTTTTTGGTAGAATGCCTTTTGCATAGGAAATATTTAAAGCATTTTCATAAAATGAATTATTTAACAGCATACTAATTTCATGCTTGCTGTGCCTAGTACAGACTTCAGCATCCAGTTAACATGAATGGTGCAGCTGCCTGACTTATTACCTCATGAATAGCCTAATTTTGCCAATAGCTATCACCAGTTCAAACTAGCATACTTAGGTTGAAGTCAGCTTGAACCTTTTAAAGGGAAATTTCATTGTAGTAGCAGCAGGTGGTAGGTGTCAATGAGGAGCTGATTATGCCTTATCAGAAAATTCATGGCATAACCCGCAAGTGATGGGACCCTACAGTTTTCAACATTGCTTCATAGGTCTTGGAGGAGGAGGATGAGAAGGAGAGATGTCCTATATTTGCAGAGGTCCTTGAGGTCCTTCAAAAAGACAATGGAATAACAAGAGTCAAAATTCAGTGACTTGGTTGAGGTGCCATGAATTTCACTGTCCTCATGCATATGGTTGAAAAAAGCAAATAAGATTCCCACCAACTGCACCACAAGTTCAAAGATAACACTCAATACACCAGATCCTATCACTCAACTATCAACAAATGTTGTCATCAGGACTCAAATATGACATTCATTTGTTCCACTATACACTTACACACAAAAAGAATGAGTGCAAGATTGGAGACATAAACAACTGCAAGTGCTGGGATTTCGAGCAAAAAGTAAACTGCTGGAAGAACTCAGCGGGTCAAGCAGCATCTGTGAAGGCAAAGGGATGGTCAATGCCAAGGGTCAAGACTTTGTATCAGAACTGGCGCAAGCTTCACAGGCATATTTTGCAGTTTGCACATGATGTCCACTATGTAATGTACAACATTCACTAAGGTGCAATTCCCTTTCTTTTCCAGGATAAGGTGACACAGATTAACAGGCAGTAAAAGCTAAGCAATGGAGAACATGTATGACAGCATCAGCTATGTTTACTTGTTATCATGACGCAGAAAGGCCAGAATTATTGTCCACCCATAATTTGTCTTTGAATTGAATGACCTGCTATACCATCTTAAAAGACAGTTAAACAGACCAGTGGGCCTTGAGTCACATGTAAGCTAGACAGGTGTGGATAGCAAATTTCCTTTCCTGAAGGTTATGAGTCAGAAAGGCCTTTACAATTGTATGGCAGCTTTCCACAATTAATAAGACTTGCTTGTCATTTTGCCTACTGGCTAATGAAGAGAATGTTTCTAGAATAGTCATAATGAAGTCTTTGGACAGCAGTGGGATTAAGACCGTACAGAAAGATGGTATCCTCATTCCTAATCTTCCTTCTCAGAGCCCACTTCTGCATCATCCCACAATCTCTTCTGATTTTTAAATTACATGCAGGCAATCCCTGTGTTATGGCTGCTCAGGTTACAGAATTCACAAATCACAACCCAAAATTTTGACATATGAAATAAAATTTGCTCTCTGAAAGAAGTAAATACATATCACAAAATGTATTTTTTTTCATCTCACGTTTCTTGATGCATGGGCAGTTTCACATTACAGAAAATTGTGACAAGGGCCATTTTCTAGGAATGCAACCCCACCCCTCACCCCCTACCCCCCCCCCCCCCCAGCAATGTGGGGATTGCCTGTATCGTGTAAGCATTCACCACATACATGGTATTCTCTCTCATCACAGCCCCATCCTTGATCATTGTATTCTTAGCAATCTGAAAGGACAGACAAGGCCAGGTGATGACAAAACTAGAAAGACAAATCAGCATTCGATTTAACACCCCAAGCTGGAGGTACAGTTAGTGACATCTATAAATTCAGACACACTTCACATAGTTGGTTTAATAATATATAAAGATTTGACTTTAAACAAAATTATTGTTTCTGCCTGTTGAAATGCAGGGAAAGGTTGGTTCAAATGTGAGAAGACACAAAACAATGGCAGAAAGTGGTAAGCGTGGAAATGCCCTTTAGATATGATGAAAAGCTAGGCTTCATATAAGTGTTTCATAATGGGAAGCAGACATTATTTTAAATCCTTCATACTTTCACAGGGAAGAAAAAGACAAATAATGATTAACAGGATGGAAAACACTGAACTCAATGACCCAGCTCTGGATTGAAGTCTCATAACTTAATCACTATGCTACTGCTGCAGAAATTTGCAGTAATTATTTTTGTTTTATGTATTTTACTGAAGTTTAGTTCAGGGACTGACAATAAACCATGCAATGTATGTATATAATGAAGAATATTATAATGTCTTAAGCATTATCTTAAAATATGATTTTCCATTCAGTGATTTCTTTTTCAGGTAAGTTTTGACATTTTAACATTGAACTCACATTTCAGCTTTGGTAATCCACCTATCTGTGGAGTACCAAGGTTGACTATGAAGACTGTATAGATTTTGGGCCCTTTACTTTCCGCTTCACTTCCATCCAACAAAATATGAAAGAATAGAACCTGGATAAGTGTCCTCCCAATCTGCAACTGACTAATGTAGCACTGAAGTTTGCAAGCGTTTGTAATTTCTACCCTTATTGTCATGTTCAACAGCTATAAGGCACTGCTGATCCAAAATCATGAGGAGACAGAAAACAAAACAATTGCACTGAGTTTATCATACATATCAACACACAGTTTCTTTACAAGTGTATATGGAAAAGACATGGAAGCAAATGAAGGGAAACAGTGATCAAGATGATGTCTGATGTCATTGTATTTGTTAAGAAGAAATTATCAAAATAAGTGCATCTGGAAATCAGGGGAGCATCAGTGATCAACCTATCTAGATGGATTATAATATCAGATAACTAAGAGATACTAACAAAAATAAAATTTAAAGAATAATCTGAATGTTTGATGAATTCTAACATATTATTAGCCATTAGAAGAAAAGGGAGTAGATGAAATTTGCATATCCATATCTTCCAACTATGTTCATTTTATTAAAGTCTAATCTTTGGGAAAAATTCATCAAATGTAGTTTGACTATTATTCATTAATTTCATAAAACCTTAAAATTGAGCTCATGCCAATTTATTCTTTCTGAATGCTTGGCTTGATCAGATGGCAATACAAAAACTTACCATGTTAATGTGCTGAAAACTATTTTAAGCAAAAACTCAACAACATAAATGAAAAAAATATGCATGTTACAAAGTACATGCAAAAACTGCAAATAATCTGATATACCTTGGATGCATCCAACCTCCCAAAGGATCATGTGCCCAAAAAGCACAAAAATCCTGAAAAAATCAAATAAACAATTAACCATTATCTAACTGAATGAGAGCAAAACAAAAGGAGCCGATCTATCAACTAGGATAAATAAACTAAAAGAAAATCAAAAAATCAAATTTATTTTTTGAGGAATCATTCAAAGATCATTAAACCAACCAACCAAAACACAACAACATACAATAAATAACTTCATTTCCTTTCTTCACCCACATCAGTGTATCCAGATAAGAATATATGTATAAAGATAAAAACATTCAACATTTTAGGGGAAAAACATTAAACCTGTGCATAAGAAGTGTTATTTTTGAAATGCCAATTTGAAAAATCTCCATGCAATTTTATTCTTCTGGCCAGAGCTTACTTTGAAAAGTTTCTTCAACTTGCACATACTTGTTTATTTTATATATAAAATGTGCGTGTGTATGCATGTGTGTGTGTGTGTGCGTGTGTGTGTGTGTGTGTGTGAGTGTGTGTGTGTGTGTGTGTGTGTGTGCGCGCGCGTGTGTGTGCATGTATCTAAAATGGTCAGAGAAGTCATCACTGTGATGCTTCTGTAAAACTACAATATCCAAATTAATCTGGTAACATACAGCACTTAACAACCAGATTAAAAGAGTCAACCTAGAAACTAGACTGGATAGCATCATGTTTTGGCACACTACATAGTTTAATTTCAATTAGAAAAATTAATCAAAAGTTGAAGTATACTCTGACTCTAAACTTTCTCTTCCTTGTTTTTGCCTTGTCTGATGTGGGAATCTACAGAGGAGCTCAAGGATGTGCATTTACAACCAGCATTGTGTGATTACAGAAAATTATAGAAGTGGCCTGGATGCCACTTCTGGAATTTTCATTCCCATACATGTGGCTGCACTGTTTGCAGCCTGCTCCAACAGAAGCAAACTTTCATAGCACTTGTTAGGCATGCTTCAGCATGACCTAAAGGAGCCTGCCTGAGCAGGTCCCATTCTGTGAAGTCCAGTGGTGGGAACACATTTCAGCTAAGTACTTCTTAAGCAATTTATGTGCACAGCTATCTATTGGCTTTCCCCCCAAATAGTGACAACCCTGGCTCTTCAGGTTTGCTAGCCATAACAGACACTCACATGCAATTAATCTGCCAACCTAACCTGACCTCCTGTTCTGAACATTGACCCATTCCTACCAGTCCCCTCCATGACTACTGACACGCTTCTGATTTCCCCAAATCTTCACCTATCCATGCCCATCAATCATCACCTGATGGCCAATCCTCACCCAAACACTCATACTGAATTTGACTCCAACTTCACCACCAAGAGATTGGTCCCTAGCCCTCCCTCCAATCCCAGACACTCCCCCATCTTCCCTGGGCCTGGTCGCAGTGTAGGTCCTGGGCTTAGTGATTCCCATGTTTTGTCGTGGGGATTATAATGGAGAAGCCTTTCTTTGTACAAAGGAACCATACACCATCCCTTGAGATTCACTCTAGTGGCGTCACCTCAGACAAAATGCTTGTTGGCCCATCACAATATAATCTGTGAATAAAGAGGGTTACTTTAAGGCCATCACTCCTATAAGGACTGTGTCACACATGATTAACTGCTCTCTCATTTCCAGAAGTTTCTGAAGAGCCGTGGAATAAACCACACACACTTTGTCGGGGTTCATCTGTGTAAGTCTGTACATTCTGGAATGCATTCCCTTAGAGGTTAGGAATCCACTGAATTCTTTACACAGGTGACAAGGATGGGATGATGAAGAATCACAGCAATTAGAAGCAATGAGGTTGTTGAGGACTTCATGACTGCATCGGTAGGGGGAGTCTGAGAAGCAGAAAATTAAGTGTGGCAAGACTAAGGTCCATGCTTGATGACAAGGAACAAAAAGGCAGTGCATGCAAAAGTGACGATATGAAGCCCAGCAATTTTTGATATTAATCGACGGCTACTCTAAGCGGTAAGAAAGAAATCACTGAAGATATGCACTATTACAGATCGCACAAGAGGACTTAAGGTCTACCTTTGCCCCACACAGACTTCCTGAAGAAGTCATGTCCAATAATGGTTCACAGTTTAGATTATTTGAATTTGAACAATTCATGAAAAGCAATGGAATAAAACATTGTTTTGTTTCACCAAACCACAAAGCTTCTAGTGGGGGGTATAAAAGTTTGCACAGTGGAGGAGAATAGAAGATACAGATTATGGGAAGTTGATTCAACCTGACTCATGAAACATCAAATTTCAACATTTTTTCTAAACTATAAACATCATACTCCATAACACAGTTTAAACATGCTGAAATGTCAATGAATAGAACATGGTTGGGTCTTGTACAACTCAATTTGTCAGGGAAAGCAGAGGACAATTGATTAAAACAGGGAAAGTTTCATGATATAAGCTGCAAGAAGCCAGCATGACAAAGGTTAGTACACTGGGATCTCTGTGAAGAGATGGGCATCGGGGTGGGTGGAGATGGGTGGAGGGCAGATATTGGAAATACATATGTCTGAGAGCAATATCATGAAAATTGTAAATTCACGTTCCTGACTTAATCCTAGCAGCTGGAAGGATGGAAAAGAAGTTTGCAAAATTGACCAAGCTGACTGCTCGGTGTGTCAAAACAGGCTCCTTTCAGTTTCCATTCAGTTGTTTTAACTTTGATTGTGTTACATGTGTGAGAGAGAAAAATATGTTATGAAGTTACAAATTTTCAGTTTATTCCTGTGAAACTGTGACGTTCAGGCAGAAAACACACATGTAAACACCGTGAAATGCAAAGTGCAGTGAAAAATAATTAAAAATTAGAGATGAGGCTATTTTGTCCCCAGTACTTAAAAAAAAGATATGCCTTTAAAATGTAAAATTATGATCTAAACAGTGTTGCATTGAGTTGCTAATCTGGTCTGTGGCAGGTTCACTGTGTTATAATTAGACTATGTGTGTTCTTTGACATTGAGGTCAGATTTAGTTGGTTAGACCATCTGTTACTGCAGCCAATGACAAACTGATCAATAATCTTGTCAATTGCACCCTAAACAGTGGACTGGAGCCTCCCGGAAACAGTGCTTCATCCATGACAAGTAAAAGAGGAACGAGAAATCCTCCATGAGATATCAGGGAAATGGAACATTACATCTTGTGACCAGTTATGTGAGTTGGTGAAAGGCAGATGTTGGTTCGGAGGTAGAAAAGTTTATGCAATTCCTTCGGCAGGTAATGCAAATGAATGTTGGGGATACAGCAAAATATAGAAAGTAAGCAATGAGGAACTGAGTTTTTGGGAACACTAAAAACATTGCTTCATCATGAACACATTAGAGAAGGAGGAAGAAAATCTAATGTGTTTATATAAAATCATGAGATTTACAAACTTTTAATTTCAGTGAGATATGAAATACTTCTGCTTAAGGACAATTATCATGTCCCCATGAACTTATTGGGCTAGATTTTTATAAAAGAAGGGATCTAGTAAGATCAGTCATTGGTCACAAATGTCCTTTCATGATTAGCTTCTTTGGTGAAGATACAATCTGGTGATGAGTGAACAGGCTAAGCGAGAGTAACAGAGTACCTTCTCATCCAATCAGATTGAACAAATGTGAAATTACCAGAACAGGGACTGAAAGGAAGTGCAAATTAGAATGGATCAACTCATTGTAAAGACACTGAAAGAGAGACAAAAAGATTAAGAAAGAGGGAAAAATAAGACCAAAAGGAAAAAAGAAAACAATGTTAAAAAGTATAAATAAATCAAACGCGAAGCATGAGATTCCACAATTGTAACAGTTAATTTTCAAACCCAGGCAATAATTAACACCTGTCCTGTCATCAAAAGAGCACTTAAAGTAGACAAGACTTAAATTTCTGTGAAGTTAATTTGCATCTACCACAAAAGCAGCATTTTACAATGTTCAATGCATTTCAATGATGAGCCAGACAGCAACACACCATTTATGCAAAGCTAATGGTGCAAGGGTTTAACTGGATCAGCAACTTTTGGACTTTAGACTTAAACTCTGTGCCTCCTCCTTGGCTGAAGTGGTGCAAGTTTTTGGGAGAGCAGTAGCTTCACTGTCACTTTCATAGGAATGTCTGAGCTGATTTATGATGGTGATGAGTGAAGTGGTCTCACATTTAGGTCTCTGGTGCCATGTAAAGAACAGGAACCAAACTCCCTGTGAAGATTGCCACAGGAGCTCAACCTATGTGCATATTTATAGCCCTATGCAGGCATTGCACTTAAACAGAGCCTTGTTCTTGTGATGCATTTTTAAAAGTCCTAATCCTAAAGGTGCACCTCTCAAATTTAGCTCCTAATATTTGTCTTGACCCTTTGTTAAAAACTAGGATCATGAAAAAAACAGCTATTTACTACAGATAGAAAACAGTATTCTATGGGATTATTAAGAGGATGATAATGGGGGAAAACTGTTTCAAGGCAGATTTATTTCAAAGGATTCTGTCAAATTACTATTTACAGAATTAAGCAATCAATATTTAAATGTAAATACTGCTGCCTACATTAACAGTGGCCAGTCATAACAGACGAATGAAAAATATAAAACAGATTTGAAGTTTAAAAAACATAGTTGTAAACAATTATTTTTCTGAAAGTAGATCAAACTTTTAAAAGACTATAACAACCATTTAGATTCAATCTGGTAAACAAACTGACCAGCTCACCTTTACAGCTAATCTAGTAACAGCTTATTGTAAAATGATGTTGCTCCTGACATATATTTACAAATATGCAATGTAAGACTTATGTACATTAATTTAACAGAAAAATAATGCACCTTCACATGCAACATCACAGATTTGATTTATTTCACCTTTTTCATCTGCTGTCTTATTTCTTCCCCCCCCCACCAGCTATACCATAGACTTTGTAAATATGCTGCATATTACACTCATACCAATGCATACCTAACAATCAATTTTAGCCTTATTCATCATTATATTTTAATTAAACTTCATTGCTTGTTACTACATTAGAATACACTAGATAATCCAGGTTTGCTTGCTGCAACAAAAATATAATGTACTTCAAATAAAAGGAAGTCATTAATAGTTGTGAAATGTGTGAGTACGTACATTTTACTTTTCATTTGTTATGACTGTACCTGGATATTTCAGAGAAATCTTTGTTACTTAAAGTATAGATACTGCACCAATGTTATCTGGTTAAATCTCCTATTTTCGTACAAGCAACAGTGATTTCAGGTACAGGTGACAAATTTGAAAATTGTATTACAATGTTAAAACCTACAACACATTCCAAGATACTTCAAAAAATTATGCTAAATAATAATTTCAAAATACTGAACATTTCACATGTATAAATATAGCCAATCTGTACATTATATGCAAACCATTAGATTGCACGCTTTGGTAACATCAAGTGTCTGATGTTTTTCAGATGTTGATTTTAGTGCATTTGAAAAACCCAAACAAAACCTCAGGCAAGGAACATACCTCTCAATTTAACCTGTTGGATGAATGGTACTGGTAATTATTGGTTGTATCCACATAAAATTTGAAATGACAAAGTGTACAATCATAAGATTTATAGGAAAAGATAACATTGGTGGGTCAGTAAATGCACAATAGCAAAATTTGTAGATTTACTTCATTCCAAGTTCTTTAAATCTTTGACTGTTATAGGATGTCAGGTAAGTCAGTGTATGTTTTCACCATAATTGCTGATCTGGCTGACAAAGATAGCACTATTGTGCTAAAGGCTGACAGTGTACAAGTGTTTGATGCTGAGGTTCCAGATCTTCCACCATCTGAATCTGTGAACAAAAAACAAAAAGCAACACAGAGGTCAATTTTCAAATGATTAATAGGGTCACGTTGTATAAATCTCGTACAATATTGGAAAATGAACAGTGAAATGAAATTAATTGAAAATAATCTATTCTTTTCTCCACAGAGTATTGAGAATGGATTGTAAAAAAAAAATCATTATTGTCTTACCAGAATCAGCGAATACTGAAGATTTCTTTTGTTCGCTACTTAGTCATTTTTCAACCCTAAGTCTATCTACTCACTCAAAATAACACATTGAGAAAATACATGATTCTTCTTTCACACTGAAGGAACACTGACAGTTGGCGTCTGAAATCTAATCCTGAATGATTAATTCACCAAGGAGACCTGTTAACTTTCAAAGATGGAGGAAAATGAGTGTTAGTGAATTAGCTTACAGTCAATTATCTTGCCCGATTCACCTTTCCATTCAAATGAATGGACTGGAATAATCAGGCAGTTCTTCCACTATCCTGAGTTAGCTGGCCTCCTGCCCGGCCACAATGTTTTGTCCAGCATGGTGCTTGGCTCCCAGCAAGTCAGCATGGTGGGGTGCAGCACAGGGACTATCCTTACAGAGGCAGCACACTGCACTATAGAACACCTTTGACTGTTGAGGTTGTCACTCTTATTGGACCTCTTTGAATGTCTTTGACATTGACCAACATTCAATGATATTCGGGACCTACTGAAAATAAAAATATTGAGAGTTTAAAATGATTTCAAAAACGCTAATATTAACATTAAAATACCCATAACTTACCTTCATGCTAGAAGCCTATTTCTACCATTAATTTGAATGAGGCTGCTGTACTTGGGCCAGGTTTAATCTTGTGCTGGCTCGATGGGCACAGTTCCAAGCCCAAGAACTGGGAAGTCAGTGGAAGTTTGCACTAATTGGTTTTACTTCAGCAGAACTTAAGATATCAGTGCAGGAGTAGGCCATTAGGTCCCTTGAGCCTGCTCTACTACTCAAGATTATGGTTGATCTTCTATGTCAACATACTTTTCCTGTCCTATCACCATATCCCTTGATTCCTCCCCAGCAGCCTCTCTAATTCTGTGTTGAGAAGTTTTGAAAAAAATGACAAAATTTATTAGACCACATTTCAAAACTGCAAACTGTCTCCCTTGAATAACACTGTCTGATTTCAGGAGCAGAGTGCATTCCTTGTCAATTTCTCCTGTCATTAGTGCCACCCTTGCAGTTGTGATTTCAAGAATCAGCCCTGAATGGTTATATCATAAGATAAACAGTACTCTTCCAGTTAGAATGTGGATTAGGAATGATTGCATGGTTGGGGAGGAAGGGGAATAAAAGATGGGATGTTTGTGACAGGTGGTTATCCTTGCAGGGTGGCACAGGAACCTGTACAGGCTGTGATAAACAATGCATGGAGGAGGCATCCTCCTCATGCAATGTTACTTCTGGCAGGAGGTCACCAGGGAGGTGTAATTGAGAGCAATGTCCTCGCTTTGGGGGACCATGCAATGCAGCTAAATGCTTCTGCCAGCTCTGAATGCAAAGTTGCATGAACCAAAAATGGATCTCATCATAACAGTTGAGCTTTTTGACTTCTGCAAAGCAGCATGAGCAGAAAACAACTTGAGTGGATCCTCAGGCTTGCTTTTAAGAGTAAGGGTGATCTTGAGAGCAAAGGAAGCACATAACAAGCCTGTACTTGAGATTTTCTGAGGTTGCAGATGTTAGTGAGGGGGGCCTTGTGAAAGGATAGCCTGCATGGATGTTGTTCTTGTAAGAAGTGTTGAAAAGAAGGTGGCTTCCTGTCAATTCTTTATGGAGAAAGAGCTGTGTGCCACCCTTACATCAGATGTCTTTTTCTTTGTTTTATTTTCCTCATTTCTCATCTGATGAACATAAGACCACTTCCTATTTTTCAGGATTTCTTCTGGCATCTCTGGACACCTCCTGAAAACCAGATTAAAATGTGGTGTTTGGGTCAGTTTAGTTCAACTTGCAATTGCAGAGAGAAAGCAGAAACAAAGTTTCTGGCCCTTTAAATATGTTGTTGTGGAGCCTTCAGCATCAGTGAGAGTTGGTTCTTCTTTGAATGAACAGTGCCAGATGTAACTTAGAGCAATGCTATTGAAATGTCACTGGAGACAAATTTTGGGCACTGCAACAATGTTGATTTCACTTGGTGAGCTGGATACCAGGAAAATAGCACAAGAGAACAAGAAAATCATGCACGAAAAGACCACACACTATAAACAAATGATGTTAACTCTCCCAGAAACACAACAAGTGTACTTAATGCCACTAATGTCATTTTTGTCTGTTGTTGCTGGACTAGTTTTGATGTTGGCAGACTAATTTTAGGCCGATATCTTTTCGTTCAGATCCCTGCCAGTTTCTACCAGTCGACCAGTTCATCTGCACCAGCAAGGAAAATAAATCCTATTACTCAGGAACATTTTCACTTCTCGTTTCAGGGACTTACTTCAGGATTAAGTGCATTCCCATTAGTGATCCCAATATTCACAAGGAGGATCTCAGAATTCTATCACAGAACTTCTGAATGTAACCACGTATTCCCCCTTTTTTCCTTCCTCTTGATTTCCTACTCATCCACAGGATACACATATCCTAATAATTTCTACAGCCGGGACTACATAAAATTATTTACATTTGTATGCATCTGTGCGAGCAATTTGACTGTCACTCCAGACTCAAGCTCACCATCTCCATTTCTCTTTGTTTTCCTTCACCTTTTTCTTTAGCCCTCTATCATATCTGACTGGATGACAAAAGGCACTATCAAGCCTTGCCTAGCCTTCCATAATGTAATCTTCCTTTCTCAACTGCAAACCACCTCATTAAATCCCTCTCCCCTATCTCCTCCATTCTCACTTACAATGATATGCAAGGAGCTATTGGAGTTTTATGAGGAAGATTGAGACTATCTAAGCTGATGCATCCACTGATTTACTTCCTTTCTGTGACTTGCTGAGCCATGTTTTTAAAGCTCCCCCAGTCCTAGCCTCCAGATCAAAGATGTTATGCATTACAGTGCGTAACTTATTTACACAGGTAGTCCAGCAACTGAAAAACAGTTTTGAATATTTATTATTACAGCATGAAACACAGATGAACAATACTATTTGACATTAGCCACTTCTTGTTTTTGAGAGATTACAGGGGCATAACAAATGAGAAAGGCCATTTTGCTCTTTGGATTTGTCATCGTTGCTATTCCGATACCTTGCTCTCCTTCTAACAACCAACTTATCCTTATCTGATAATTCATTCCATGCATTGGTCACTGTTTGTGCGACATAAAATTTTCTGATATCATTCATAAATTGATCTTTTACCAGCTAGAATCCAAGTTTCACTCTGCAATTCAACAAATTATAATTCTATGTTATTTTCTTTCTTTCCCCAGGCCAATTTTATATGCTGCTTAGAAAAGCACTGTTTTGTCAAGGTAGAAATTGCTTTACAGTTACAACCTCAAGTAATAATAATAATATTTTTAATTGACTGAATAATTGTTATTCATAATATTCCCATCCAGATTTTCAGCCATAGTCAAAGAGGATTAATATCATGCATTATACCACATATTTAGTGCAAAAGCTTTCGGATGAAATTTCCATTAGAAAAAACACTTATGGTTGACAATGTCTTTGTATTATGCAATTGTAATGCCTATGATAAAGAACAGATTTATTCTTTTCTAAATCATTACAGACAGAGGAAATCTTATTTCATTTCACATATAGCAAAATTTGTTGTATTTATTGTTAGGCAATTACTGTGAGAAATGTAATAGCATTCAGCAGAGATGTTACGTTCTTATCTCATCTGGTTGTTCTGACGTGGGGCACAAGAATCCAGCTCAATAAACTTCATCCAGTGCTTGTTAACAGTACTTTTTCAGGCTTTTATGACATTAAATGCATAAAATTAGATGAAAGATTTGTTTTGACATGGGTTTCTTTATTCATTGAATTCATTTTTATCTTCCACATACCAACTCACAACGAAGAGGTGAAACCCTGCAGGAGGCACAGTTAGTAATCTAATCAGTTAGTAATCTATCAGCTGATGGAATGAACTCCAAAAAGAATTTAAAATCATCATCTGCATCCTGAGATCAGATTACAGCCTTCAAATCATCACCCAGCAATCTGCCCGACGCCAGTACAGCTCCCTAATTGCACTTTGGATCTGCATGAACAGAACAAGGAAATTCAGCTGCCTTCCTTTTTAGGTGGTGCCAATGCTCAGCACCTCCACTGCAGTGCAGTAAAGAGGAGCAACATACATCCAAAAAGTTACAAGGTGAGTCCTTTCCACAGAAAAATAAAAGTGTTTAATTCAGAAAGTAATTGCAGCAGATAATGCAACTGACCATCTCATAAGCACAATCAAGAACTAAATGCTTTTCAATGACACTTTGAGCAGCCCTTGAGATTTTAGATGAGCTGTATATATTTTAATGTACAACTCAGACATTTCCGAAAGGTGATTCTCTAGTGTGCTACCCGCTGTTGTTTTGAGACTATTGGGAAATAAATCAAAATTCATCTCAAACAAAATAATGGTTAATTTCTTAGAGCAAAATTTGGCACTTAACATGCTTCACGTAAGAGTTTTCGGTAAATTGCAATATTTTACGTAAATTGTATTTACACAGCACTGAGAGAGAAATGACTGAAATGAAACTTCAGTGACTTCAGTGGAGATGGAATTCACCCATGAAGACCTTTTGTTTATGAACAATGGTCACCTCACCAAGGCAACAGCCACACAATTTTGCCCATGTAGTCAGTTGTTCATTTACCTCTCTCAAGAGCACAGTTTGAATCAATGTAATTAACCTCCTAATATTTACTGGCTGGATACCAAATGGGTATAAACATTGATTACTTTGATCAATTGTATCCTGGTGGTGATTTCTGAAATCTTAAAGGAAAAGGTTTCTCTCATCGTTAAGAAATAAACGTAAGAAATCCCAAGACCAAAACTGACAAAGCTAAAGTGGGAAATCTGTGAGTTTGATCATCTCATTCCTTGACCCCCTAACCAAGAGGTCATGGGTTTCAATCCTAGAGCTGTCTGTCACCCAACTCCTCCAGCCTCACTTGAGTGAATTTTGTCAGTCTGAAAGAGAGCACAAATTATAGGAATGAGATATCCCAAATCACAAGAGTGAAAATGAAATGCCATTCGGATGCCTATGTCACTGACCATTCAGCTGCCTAGTGGCAGAGGGATGTATTGTGTGATAGATTGAAAGGGAGACGAACAAGATGTGCACTAAAAACTTTATGTACAAGGCATCTGGCATATGGGGTCCCCTTAACATTGTACATCTGTCTTAAGCATCAGATTTAGTAACTGGAAGACTCCATTCTTTAAACATTTGGGTCATGGAGAATATAATTTTTTTCTCATTCACATTTAAAAATACATCCGGCAGAGGAAATCAATTTTTATTTTGTAATGTTAATAATGTGCACTTAAGGAACTTCCAAATTAACACAAAGGAACATGGTAGGATATTTTTCTTCTGAGGTGTTCACCACATGCTGGTTCAGTTAGATGGACTAAACTATTAGTATATTTCTACTCAGCATGCTATTTGACCACATCTGACATCATAGTAGAATCACAAAGCATTTTCTTCAGAGGCCACCGAGTTGAAAACAGAATGATCTTTGTAACAATCTTCCCTTTAAACCAGTGCATGAAGAAAAATCATAGAATCAATAGTTGAACACAAACTCTCAAGTTTCAGTATAAACTGATAACTATTGATTTAACTTATCATAAAATTGATTAATTAAAGCAATAAAGAAGCCCAGCAATGAGTTCACTATTTACAGAATTAAAATGTTTTATTTACACCTAGTTGTTATGCTCTACTAATACACTATTGCTCTCAAAAGTAACTGGAGAAAATTTGAGAGACTTTGCTTGCCAATCAGAAACTGAGGATCTAGATATGGGGTCCTGCTAAACTTTCACATTAAAATGATGAACATTCCAAAAATATATATTCAATACATATTGATTTTAAGTTGTAACTCAGATAAGAATTCAAATGGTGAAGAATTCAAACGGTCAGCGAACAATAGTCAGATTGAGGATGAGACAGAGAGCGGCATGGAGAGTTATAAATATCGTCTAAACAGAAGAGCAGTGAATATAGATGGCCCTTCTTGTCATGAAATTGGAAGACATCTGAAACTGATAATCTTCTTTAAAGTGGCCAAAGAGAAAACAAAATGGGTTTGAAAATTCACTTTCTGACATAGTTGCTCAGTTTAACTCTGACAATGTAACTGAATTTTTATTGGTCGATTGAAGTTAACCAATATTTTAGGGAAGTTCTGTTGAGCTGTGTTCGAGGACCTTTCCAATTTCAATGAAATCTTCAGTAGTAACTTTCAGGAGTAACATAGAATAGAGCATTAAATAAGTGAATAGAAAAGATAATATACATCCCAAAACCAGAAAATTAGTAAGTATGTAATTTCTGAGTAAAACAGTGATACAGTTTGTGATCAAGCAATAATGTGTATTTCAGTTGCTACAAACACAAGAGTGGCTATTTTGAAGGGTTTATTTACTTTATTCTTTTTTGACCTCACTTGGATTGACTTTGGCAATGATCCGTAATGAATGAAAAACTGGAAGAATATATTCCATTCCAAAAACACCGATTAAAAATGCATTTGGTTTAATATACCATACATTGAATTTTTTTTGCCTTTTGAATGTGTTAGGTTCAATAATTCATTCATTAATATGATGGGACACTTCTTACCTACACTTTGTTCTGTTTTTTGAAACTCCATACAGTATCTCGAACATGAAGATGGGAATAACTCACAAACACGAAGAAGAAACATGATCAATGTGCAAATTAAGAGAGAATATTTATGTTCCAGAAGTTAAAAATGCAAATATGAGTTCATAATAGATAAGCATCAAGAACTGGATGAGGTGAATAACTTGTGCAGAGAATAAAGGGCTAAAGAAATGAATACCTAAGAAACTAGTGTGAGCTGGTTTTTACAGAAGTGGCTGGAACCCACACAAAAGATCATGGAACTTAATGACATGCATGACTTTTAGGGCTCCGTAGATCAGTCCAACAAAGTGGGCTGAGGGGTGACCTTATTCAAATATACAACACCTTAAGGGGGCTAAGCAAGGTAGATGTTGAAATGTTTTCATTTGTGGGAGAATCACAAACAAGGGCGCATAGCTGGAAAAATAAGGGGCCAGTCATTTAAAGCAGAGATGTGCAGAAAATTTCTTCTCTCAGAGGGTAGTGAATCTCTGGAATTCTCAGACTCTAAGAGTGCTGAAGTCCAGATTAGTAGATATATTTACGGTGGAAATAGATAAATATTTGAAAGATCGAGGAATTGAAGGTTATGTGGAACTGGCACAGAAGAGGAGTTGAGGTCAACATTGATCAGCCATGATCGTATTGAATGGTGGGTTAGGCTTGATGGGCCTGGTGGCCGAATTCTGCTCCTATTTTATGATAAGATATCTTTATTAGTCACATGTCCATCAAAACACACAGTGAAATGCATCTTTTGTGTAGAGTGTTCTGGGGGGCAGCCCACAAGTATCATCACATTTCCAGTGACTTTTGTAATTTTGAACACTATCTTTGACCTGAAGGATGGCTCTTTGGAGAACTGAAATACTGGGCCAGATTGTGCTGCCTTTTGCTGGCAAAATGCAAGCCATAGCAATCGAAGTCTCACTGACAGATTCTGAGGACCAAGTCTATCAGTGACAGAGCCCAAACCTGCTGGACTTCCCAGCTTTATGCTGGGGAATTGCCACATGGCTCCAATGCCAGGTCAGACCACATTGAGTTCAATAGGGATTGTGGAGCAATGATTTAGGAAGCAAATGGGGAAAGTAAGTTACTTCTTAAAAATTATTTTGCTTTAGTTCACAACTTTTAATTACTTATGTATTTTAAGTACTCTTTGTTAACTTTTTTTTCTAAATTAAAAAAAAATCAAAAGCCTTTGAATGTCAAAGACATTTAAAATTTATTACAGTAATGACAACTTTTCACAATTGACAAAGCTCCACCCCCAGTCTTGCAAGATGTTGCAGGATGTTGGGGCGGGGTCTCAGCATTGTACCAATGGATGTCCAATACTGTTTGGCCTTGCTGCTGAGCACCTGGCTCCACAAGCTAGTGAAATAGGCACTCAGCATTGGGCACAGAATATAGGTGCTGACTTGTGAACTAACATAATCTGTCCTGGTGGATTTTTATTGTCCACTCTTTCAGTGAAAAGACAGTAGGGCCTTCTACAAATGTCTCACTGAAAAGCTGGAAACAATCTCGGAACCATCTAGCGATTTATTTAAAATGCTCTATACTCCCTGTGTGTGCTTTTTAGGAGGTGTTCAGGAGCATCACCTTAAACTTCAGACTGAATGCAGCTACTGAGATGTGCCTCCTGCCACAATTATTATGTGATAAGACTATTTCATCTGTCACTTGAATATGAGGAAAAGCATGAAATAATATTTACAGTAGGTAATTCTATGAAATCTATATGGTTATTCTCTTAAGTACAAAGTTTGTCCATCAAGTACCTCTTTTTTCTCTCTACCCCACAGAGATTTTTAAGCCATTCCTGGATGTGGCCATAACTTACATTTCCTGACAATCTCCAAATGCCTGAGGAGCAAATCAAAGTTATTCAAGTTGGCTTGAGACCAGAGTCACATATACACCAAACCAACAAGGGTGGTAGCATTCTTTCTGAAAAGGATATTACTGAACCAAGTGAGTTTTACAATAATCTGACAGTTAATATCACATATGTCCACATTTTTCAAATTGAATTCACATTCTCCAACTGCATGGATTGATCTTGAATTCAGATTTTTTGGAAAAGCAATATAGATCTCTGAAATATTAATTAATTGATTTAATCCAACCAATATCAATCTGGGATTTGCCATTTTTGTTTACTTTAATCACTTTATTGGATTCCATTAAATTATCCCTGATTGTCACTTGTCCTTGAGTCACCTTCTTGGCCTTACATCTGAATCAAACTTTGACATTCTGCCTGTCACTGAAATTGCAAATCAAACTGATAGATAGCTACAATTAATTTTTGCTGGATCAAAAAAGTCATTTGAACTAATGAATCACTTAACCTACTGGGCTTACAATTAAACTTCATTATTCAGTTATTGGGCTAGCAAATAGCATCTGCTTAAATTAGCTCTTTTGAACATTCAGGCCATTTATCAGGGCAATTGCAGACACATTTATCAGTGTGTTGCTATTCACAGAAAAAAACACATTCCTCTCAGTCTCTTGAGAGACAGATGTGTCCTTGTTTATTACATTCCACCCAAACTAATCCTGGTTTTAGGTACAGTATGTAGTTTGCAGTTAATGCTTATGCATCTGCAAATATGTGAAACCCTGTTACCAATTTTCCACAGCATGCTACCCACAGATAAATGAACATTTTACCAGCAATATTAAAGATCCAACCTAAAACACCCTTGCCTCCTCACATCAAATATTCAAAACTAAGCCCATTGAAACCTGAATGGATGAATTCTGACAAAAGTTTCTTTGCAGCATTGATAGCTGTGCCCAGAAACTGGAGCTCAACCTTCTGTGGGGCACTAAATATGTAGCATCAGTGTCAAATCAGGTGACCTGTAAAAAAAATTGGTGAAAAACCTGGTTTAAAAAAAATCATTAGAGTGGTTTTCTCCCTGAATCACATACAAAAACGTTACTTGCATATCTCCCAATGGCAGCTGACATGCCACTGCCTTGCTGACTGCAGTGAAGTGAGTTAGATTTTACAGAATACTCTTCATTACAGCTACTGTAAAGCAGCACCAAAAGACGCCCTGAGGGTGATGGAAAGTTGGAGGGTTGGGAAGGGAGAAAATAGCACTTTCCTGTGTGGCTGGGCACCCCCACCCCACCCAACATTGGTACCATTAACTGCCTCAAGCTACTGTGAGGCGTGGACTCATTTCAGGGCCAGTGATCACAGCATCCAGAACTGAGGGGCATAACATGATCCTTAGTAGGGATGTCTGTGGACAAAGGTGGAGTATGGAAACACAAGTCTGGTGGAGACTGTGAGAAAAAAAATGATGACTTGCTGGGGACTCTTTAATTGGCCTCTCTTGCAACTTGCTGAGGATTTGTTCACTTTTCAACCGTGAATGAAAAATGCAGGTTAGAGGTCATACCATGAGCAATTTAAGCCTGTTAATGCATAAATCTCTGCTCCCCATAGGCTGACGTCATCAGATGTACATCTGATGCTGGGCAATGTCAGCTGCACAAAGGTGAATTGGTATTGGTATTGGTTTATTATTGTCACTTGTACAGAGGTACAGTGAAAAGCTTGTTTTACAAACTGATCGTAGAGGTCAATTCAATACACAGTGCAGTTACATTGAGTTAGTACAAAGTGCATTGATGTAGTACAGGTAAAAACAGTAACAGTACAGAGTAAAGTGTCACAGCTACAGATAAAGTTATGAGTCCAGACCTACGCTCCAGGCCTCTGGATAACAATACAGTAACTTAAATGCCATGTTACTGTATCCCCAAACCAATTTAAACAAGTTACAATTGAAAAAAAGAAATACAACAATAAAAACTCGTATAAAAGTAGTAATATTTAATGAAATCAATTTATAAAAAAATGAAATTGCCCAATATTTGCTCCCAAGCTATCATCCACCTCTATTCAAATGAATGGGTTTACTGTTCTTGCAACTGGTCTAATCCGAAGTATGTTCAGTGATTGGATTTACCAGTGTAAGACTCCATGAGGAATCCAACAGCAGCATGCAGTCTGGAAATTACTGGCAATGAGCCATCAGTTAGTTACTGTTTTCCTCCAGTTAACAAAGGGATTATGTTCCTAAAGAATCCTTTGTTATGCAAAATTTGTGTAGTGCAAAGCACAGTGAATGGTTAACTTTCACAGGCTATACCACTTACCCTGGATGGTAAGAAAAGAAAACCATTCTCTTCCCAACATGGATACAGTAAATAAAAAGCAAACCATGCTCATTTTGACATGCTAAAACATAGAAGCTGAAACTTCACAATGGCAATTGACAGCAGATGGAGGAGTGCAGGTTCTCAAGAGAGCTTTTTCCCCCATTTTAAGGAGTTTGTTTATTTCACAGAGTTCTTTCCATTAACCCCACCAAAGAAATGTTAAATGTTACTGCTTTTCACGGACCTATATTTGAAAGACAGTCTCCAACTGTGTTCCCTATTCTTTGTTGTAGGGAAGGAAAATGACATTAACTGAAAATGAAATTAAATTAAACCTTTTATTTTAGCAAAGGTCTGTTAAGTGAATGTTTGCTAACTTGGGGAGAGCTGTAGTTTGAACTTTCCGCATTTTTACAGGGATCCAAAATTGGCAGTGATTAAGCAGAGGAATGCTCAGAGACTCTTTCAAAATTGTTGGCATTTCCCAAAAGATTTGGTGGTATTATTCCAGTGGATTTATGATACAGACAGAACATGCAGAGATTTCTGAAAACAAAATCACAGACCTAATATCAACTCTTAATGAAAACATAATGATTTAAAGCTGCTCATGAAAATATTTCTTCTAAGTTGTCGACTTTGATTTCCCTTGCTGATAAACTGCTACCAACATACCTGAACATGCTTCTTCTCTGTCTGCAAACTTTGGAAAAAGCAAACCTACAAACTTCATATTTCTTAAATGAGATTTTCAATGTAAATTAATTTTATTCAGAGAAAGGAAAGATGCAAACTTAAAACAAAATCTCTGTTGCCCTCATTCCAGATGAGACACTGAAACAATCTGCAAAATTTATCAGTGTACACATAAGATACACTCAAAAAAGTTCTACACATGCATCCTGATCAGCTGCAGAGACAGCAATCTGCCAGTTGATCTAATCTGTCAGTGGAGGATCAAAGCATTGTCTGACCCCAGTGTCTCCTTCTCACTGACTGCAGTTGCCCTACTTTCTTCTGCACTGCAGGAGAGTGCTGAACAGGCAGAGAATGACACAAGAAGATATAACTGATCACGTGTGCTGATTTGCTCATCCTGAATTAATAAGTGATACAAAATTGAGACTCACTTTAAAATGCCTTGCAATGAAGAAACACTGCATTTCAGTGTAACTGCAATTTTTTACTTCTTTTAAATATACTTTTGAAGTCAAAAAACTATTGATATAACAGCCTCCCCACCAAAACATGACATATAATTCAACTAATTTATATATTTTTAAAAATAGCCAAAATACTAAAAAGGTTGTAAATGTTTCAATACAACACAAACTTGCCACAGTCGCCACCATTGTGATGGTAAAACAGAGATTGGGGGAAACATTAGAAGGTTCTTCCAAAAATTGTGTTCCTAAAACCTCCTAAAATACTGATGAAGTTCCTCAACAATTGTTGCCTTGTGCAAAGACGGAATAAAAACTGAATAAATCCAGATTTTAATTTTCAGCATCCTTTTCATAACTTCTAAGAGGAAAATCCTGAAGTTTTGGGCATTTCACAGGAAGTTTAAAATTGAGTTGTAAGCAGTGTAGTTGTTGACAATACAAGTGTTATCTCAATCGGAATTTGAACCTACGACCCCATGCACAGCTAGCTTACAAAATTTGATTTCTAGTCACCAGGCTGTCTATGTTGCTGCAAGAGAAAGCTTTCCCTTTGTGCTTTGTCCAGGATTGTATGAACCAAGCTGGAAACATGAGCAGCTTGTAATTACAGTAAGACCACAATGGTCAGCCAAAATTTAAAAAAAACGTTTTACTTGAATATTCATGGCACTGAAGCATAATTCAAAAATGTTCACAGTGCTCAAACAATACACAATACATCTTGGTCACAGTTTTAATAGATTGGACAGAAATAGACAATTTTGACACAGAGAGTTATATCTTGTTTAGCCGAAAAGCTAGGAAAGAATGAGATGCTGTTTGTACTTTAAATATGAAAAAAGACAAACTACAGTTCTCCAATTTTTACCAATCATGAATTTAAAGAATATTAAGAAGCTGGGTATGTATGATAAGTGAATCATTTCCTGACACCCCAAAGCCTTTCCACAATTTACAAAGCATGAGTTAGGACTGTTGTGGAATACTCTCCGTCGCCTGGATGAATGCTGTTCCAGCAACATTCAAGCAGCTCAATACCATCCAAGACAAAGCAGTCCACTTGATTTGTACCCCAATCACCAACTTAAACTTTCATTCCTTCTACACTGGCATACAGTGGCTGCAGTGTGTATCATCTGCAAAATGCTCTCTAGTTACCTGCTACTCAAGTCAGCACTTCCCAAGGCTGCAACCTCTAACACCAAGAAGGACAAGAGTAGCAGGTGCATGGGAACACTGTGACCTGCAGGTTCTCCTCCAATTTACATACCATCTTGACTTAGAAATAGATCACTTGTCCTTCTTCATCACTGGGTCTACATCCTAGAATTCCATTCCCAACAATACTGTGGGATTACCTTCACCAGAACGATGCAGCAGTTCAACAAGATGGCTCACCATCACCTTCTCAAGGCAATTAAGATTGAGAAATAAATGCTGGCCTCGCTAGCGATGACCAGATCCAAAGAAATGAATGAACAAGATCAAAAACCTGGTTAATAGTCCAACATTAAGTACCTTAAAGGAGAAAAGATATAAATAGGCACTTGAGGGAGTGACTTTCAATGCGTGGGGACCAGGAATCAGCAGTCAGTCATTCATGAACTAATTAGAACTGTAGGCACATAAGAAATGGGAATTGGATAAGTTTAGGTTCAGATTAAAATAAAATCAATAAATAAAAATAAATTCAGCCAGAAAATAAGAAAAACTTTGTTTTGTATTTATTCAGAAGAATATTTCTACATAATGGCTGTTATTATTTTATATCTGGGTTGATTAGAACTATATTTATACACAGATTCAACACGTAAATTAGCTTACAGGTGGGAACATTGCAAATGAGTGAAGTCTCCCTGCCTGGCAATTCTTTCCACCATTTGCCCACTCAACCATTGTGTTCCTCGTCACAAAATCACACATTGATTACTCCCTTATTCCTCTGATGCCTTCTCCTCCTTTGAGCATTTCATGTTCCACTCCTCACCCCGTTTTAAAACCTCATTCTCTACTGCTCTCTCTTTTCTTAGCCTGGGTATTCCACCAGGATATCCTCCTTTTCATCTGTCCCTTAGTCATTTTTGAGCAACTTTTCACTCTTGGGCAATCTGAACCTGAATCTCGGTTCCAGTGTCCCAACTCTTGTTCCTCCTTTCTTTCATAAAAATCTTTTCACAGCCATCCTCCTCAACATCCTCTCTCAAGTAGCTTTTCTACTCCCATCATCTCAACCGTAGACCAGAGCATCCCCTATCCCCTTCTAAAATACTTTCTTTCTATGTTCGCCCATGGAATCAATCTCTCCCCATTGTCTACCCTTGCTCTTCTGGCCCATGTTAGGTAATATTAAATCAGAATCAGAATCAGGTTTATTATCACTGACGTATGTCATGAAATTTGTTGTTTTGTGGCAGCAGTACAGTGCAAGACATAAAAATTACTTTAAGTTACAAAATAAATAAATAGTTTGAAGAAAGGAATAATGAAGTAGCATTCATGGGTTCATGGATTGTTCAGAAATTTCATGTCAGAGGGGAAGAAGGTGTTCCTAAGTTGTTGAGTGTGGGTCTTCAGGCCCCTATACCTCATCCCTGATGGTAGTAATGAGAAGAGGGTGTGTCTCGGATGGTGAGATCCTAAGTAATGGATGCCACCTTGAAGATGTCCTTGATGGTGGAAGGGTTGTGCCTGTGATGGAGCTGGCTAAATCTACAATTCTCTGCCGCCTCTTTTGATCCTGTGCATTGGAGCCTCCATACCAGGCTGTGATGCAACAGTTAGAATGCTCTTCACTGTACATCTCTACTCTCTCTACACTCATGACTGTGTAGCTATGCACAGCTCAAATGCCATCTATAAATTTGCCTATGACACCTTGTTGGCAGAATCTCAGATGGTGATGAGGAGGCTTTCAGGAGTGAGATAGATTGGCTGGTTGAGTAGTGTGACAAAAACAACCTCACACTCCAACGTCAGCAAGACCAAGGAATTGATTGTGGACTTCAGGAAGGGGAAGTCCGGAGAACACACACCAGTCTTCATTGAGGGGTTAGCGGTGGAAAGGGTGAGCAGCTTCAAGTTCCTGGGCATCAACATCTCAGAGGATCTATCTTAGGCCAACACATTGATACAATCATGAAGAAGGCATGCCAGTGGCTTTACTTTGTTAGGAGTTTGAAGAGATTTGGTATATCACCAAGGACTCTTACAGATTTCTACAGATGTATGGTGGAGGAGCATTCTGACTGGTTGCATCACTGCCTGATATGAGGCTCCAATGTGCAGGATCGAAAGAGGCTGCAGAGGGTTGAAGACTCAGCCAGCTCCATCACGGGTACAACACTTCCCGCCATCGAGTACGTCTTCAGGAGGCGGCGCCTCAAGAAGGCGGCGTCCATCATTAAGTACCCTCACCACCCAGGACATGCCCTCTCCACACTACTACCATTAGGGAGGAGGTACAGGAGCCTGAAGACCCACATTCAATGTTTCAGAAACAGCTTCTTCCCCTCTGCCATCAGATTTCTGAACCATTGAGCACTACCTTGTTATTCCTCTTTAGCACTATTTATTTTTGTAACTTATAGTAATTTTTATGTTTTTATGTCTTGCACTGTACTGTTTCCACAAAACAACAAATTTCACAACATATGTCAGTGATAATAAATCTGATCCTGATTTGTAGAAATTTGTAAGTGTCTTTGGTGACATACCAAATCTCCTCAAACCTCTAATGAAGTAGAGCTGCTGGCATACCTTCTTCATGATTGCATCAATGTGTTGGGCCCAAGGTAGATCCTCTGAGATGCTGACACCAAGG
Organism: Pristis pectinata; assembly: GCF_009764475.1. Taxonomy (NCBI): domain Eukaryota; kingdom Metazoa; phylum Chordata; class Chondrichthyes; order Rhinopristiformes; family Pristidae; genus Pristis; species Pristis pectinata. The sequence continues at coordinate 37,105,641 of NC_067410.1, forward strand.
AACTTGAAGCTGCTCACCCTTTCCACCGCTGACCTCTCAATGAGGACTGAGGACTGGTGTGTGTTCTCCTGACTTCCCCTTCCTGAAGTTCACAATCAATTCCTTGGTCTTGCTGACATTGAGTGCAAGTTTGTTGTTGCAACATCACTCAACCAGGCGATCTACTCACTCCTATACGCTTCCTCATGGCCATCTGTGATTCTACCAACAACAGTGGTGTCATCAGTGAAGTTATGGATAGCGTTTGAGCTGTGCTTCGCCACACAATCATGAGTGTGGAGAGAGTAGAGCAGTGGGCTAAGCACACTTGGTCCTGCTGCAAATTATGTACCCTCACAACCAACTTTATCTCCCTTCTCAACCACTATTCCAGGGTGAAATAAATTGTTTGTAATCCCTCCAACCCAATTGACCCCAAGTTCTGCCTCTGACTTTGTATCTTCTCTTTTACAAAGACTGCCAGCATCTGTAACTATTACATCACTTGTCTCCACCTCTGCCAAAACCTTCACGCCGATTTCCATCACCTCCAGATGATTAAGTTCATTGCCCAATCTTTGGAAACACTGGTGATCTCTCACCAAATCCATTAATCACCTTCTCCCTTCACTCAACAACCTATTAACATCCAGAAAGGTATAGAGTTGATGAAGAATTCATGCCCTGTTAGACAAAAAGACAAGGATTTCAACAGCAACAGTAGACTCTTATGTAATTGATACATGGAGCATGTCAGCTTGACTGCAGATCAAATTGAATGATGTTTTCAGGGGTCCTGATGGAGCAGAATACCAGCAGAGCACCATAAATGTTACATGAGAAGCTTCTAAACATCCTTATCCAAAAATAAAGTGCAGCAAATGAGAAAGTTCCAAGAACCGAGGATATTTTATTGGTTCTTATTGACAGATTTAATAATATCTCTAAAATAAAAACAGAAATTAATGGAAAGACTCAGTAGGTTAGGTAGTATCTGTGGAAAAGAGGTATCAGAGTTATTGTTTCAGGTCAAAGACCTTTCTTCAGTTCTGATGAACAATTTTTGACCTGAAATATTAACCCAGTTTTGACAGAGAGTCTTTGACCTGAGGTCTTGACTTTGTTTCTCTTTGTGCAAGATGTTGCCTGACATGCTGAGTTGCTAATAGTTTATGTTTATATTTCAGATTTTCACCATCTGGAGTTATTTGATTTTCATTAACAGTATCTCTTATTTGTCAGGCCCATTTCCCCACTGACTGCCATGACCAGAATCTTGTTCCAATCCTGCTGACAAAGCCGCTGTTGATTCTTCAGAAGCTGCTTTATCTCAAGGTTGCACAGCACAGGAATAGGCTAACAGCTCCCTGCTCTCATGTTTGCCAAAGAACTCATGACAAAGCTATCACAGACCAAATCTATCGTGTCATGATGGGAGACTTTCATTTCAGCACAAGTTTAAATGCATAGATTCCTTTGTAAATAAGGATGCAGGAATTCTTAGAAAAAAAGCATTAGTTATGGAATGCGTAACTTTAAAACAGGGACTAAGTTCCATTTGAATGTTCCAATTTATATACTATGCAAACTTCGGGTGACGACTGTCAGTTGATCTAAAATCTTATACTGATCCACGGAAGGTGGACCAGTATAAGATATATGCAAAATATATCAAATAAAATATATTACAATAAAATCTAACATCCATAATGGTTTGGGATGTGGATAGTAAAGAAAGAAATCAAAGATATCGTTGGAGATCCAAGAAGATAAAATGGGTGAGGTATTGTTGAGCTGTTATGCAACGTAACTCTGGATTAAACCTTTGTGCACAATTCACCGACACAGCATATTGCATGGATCCAATTGAACAATATACATTTTCATTTTCTTCAGTTGTATGAATTTCCAGAATTTAGACATCATGGAATTGTTGGGAAACTGAGCATAATTAAAGAGAATTTTTGGGAAAAGATACAGTTCTTTGGGATTTCCCACATCCTCTACTGCTGGAACATCAGAACACTAGCATCCACTCTCAAAACAGCAGGCTTTTCCAAATGTGGTAATTATATTTTATGATGCAATTCTCAATGCTAATTGCATGGGGCATCCACATGTCTCCACCTTTCGACATTGCTTTGGGCCTCAGAGCCTGCACATTTAGCATTTGAAGAAGCTTGTTCCCCTGATGATCAAGGAGGTGGGAAAGCAACCCAGCTGGATTAAAATGGGGCATCATTGGCTCTGATTTAATAAATGGCCATAATCCTGTAAAATGTGTTTGTGATGGGAACAGGCGTGCAGTACTGCCTCATCACTACTGTTGGTGGATAATTTTGTTGCCCGGTCAATTGTAACAACATGAATCAATTTTGTTTTTACTTATTCTGTATGTTCCTCATTCCTGTATTCCAGCAGATCATCATAATAATTTCCTTTTCTGTCCCATTTAATTTTTGTACTTGGCATTACATGTCCAAACTATGATTGTAGAACAAAATGTAAATTGACATCCTTTACGCTTTTCAATTTACCAACAGGTAATTTTTGCTTATTTTTCTCTTTCCATTAAGATGACATTTTTCTGTACTAAACCAATATGTGAAACACATTTAGGCCATCAACAGATCTGAGGCTTCACAATGACGTAGATTGGCAGGGCAATATAGGTAATAATCCATTCATCTTTCTTCAAGGAAGCTTCATAATTGTGTGACAACCAAGCAAAGGATCTATTATGATGAAAACTTCTCGGAGCTGGTTAGGCAGTGTAATTATTGTTCAATATATTTTTTGTACTAATAATGATTTTAAGTATCTATAAACAATGTCAATGAAAAAATTACTTTCTACTCAAATGATCACTGTCAGATTAGACAGCCCAGATATAGCCACATGGAATTTATCTCACAAGACTTTTGTAACATGATACAGCTCCTTGAAGTGTAATTATTTCAACAAGTTAATTATATTAGATGGATTTCTGCAGCTTTATTCCTGGAACCAAGCTGCGTTATTATTGCTTTCAGATACCTCACCAATAAAACCCATGACTAATTTCAGCTTTACAATTTAACTCACACTGCTTGAATGAATATACTCCCTTGCCACATATTTTGTTAGAGATTTGTTGCTTTGGAATTTCTTTTGCCCCAGTTGTGCCCAACATTGGGGTAATCAATGTATAAAATGCAGTTTTCCTGTTGATTGCAATTCTGTTTTATATTTGTTATTGGCATTGCTGTGTTTGACCTGGCACATATCTTTGCGCGCCCCACCTCCCCACCCCCATGTGATTCCCATACTCACACTAACCTTGTAGAATTAAATGTACTGACAGCCTCCACTCTGTGGCGCCACTGTGAGGTGGAGCTGGTGACCAAACCTCAGATGGTGTACCGCATTGATGACCTTGAAAGTTCGCTGCTATTGAAGGCACATTTCTATTTTAAATCTTTTGACATTCAAAGGCATTTAAGGGCAGATAAAATGGATGTAGATAATTTAAAAAAATAAAAACAATTAAAAAGAAGAAATAAATCTCATTAAAGCACATTAAACAATTGTAAATTCTTAATAAACATAGAGTGAAATGAAGAACATTTAACAAAACACTTAACCCAACCTTAGCTTTTTAATATAGTCCAGCAACCCCATTCAAATGAAATGCATCCAGCACTGAGTTGAGGATGCTCTGAGGTGCCACTGGACTTCAACCTTCAGTGCATTTCCAACTTTTGTTATTGCAGTATGCAGATCTAATCACAGGACACTGGTCTTACCCTTTATCAAAGTTGTATTATGTCAGCAGTTAAAGCAGTAAATCGATTACATAATGGGGAAGTCTGTGAATAACATCTATATTCAACAATGTGGGAAGCTTTCTTTTAAATACAATATCCTCCCAATTAAAATTCTAAAGTTATTAGGAAATGAAGCAATGTTGTCCTTCGTTAAAATGTGATAACAGTTATTTTACTTCAAGAATACACTTCAAGACCCTGGCTGTTTGTCTCTCCTCTAGGTAGCTGAGCAATTTCCAAAATTCTATCCTGATCCCAGAAATGTTTCCAGTCTCAGGGTTATATTTATTGGGAGGTAGGCTGCTCAATTTCACCCAGAGAGCTGTGCTTGTCATGAACAGGCTTGGTTGCATCAGAAGCCTTACTAGACATAGACTGAAAACATTTTCCCAAAGGTATTCTTATCCCTTATGCTGATGTTCTGAAATTGCTTGTAAGATGTGTCTTATCCTTTTGATCAGACCCCATCATTTGAGGCCACATTTGTCTGGCGTACAAGACGACTACTGTGCCTGCTCGTATGCAGATAGACACTTGCCCTCTTGTAAAATTGCATATATTATTCACTAGCTACTGGAAAACAATGGGAGGCCAACCTGAAATAAAACACACCCAGGTAATTTTCCACCTTTACCAAGTAAGATTTGTTAGAAGATTAGGGAGGGAGGTAGAGAGGTAAATCCTAGACTTAAATATTTACGGAACAGTTTCATTCTTTCAACCCAAAATTATTTTGATTTATTTTCTGTTACAGTCAACCCTTATGCACCAGCTATAATCTGTATTTGTCCAGCCATAATCTGTATCTGTCCAGCCATACATATTCTGGTATTTGAATCTCCGGTATTTAAATGTACAAGCCTTAGCACCTAGCCAGAGGGGATTTCAATAACTAGAACTGTTCTGTAAGCTGATTTTGCTAAGAAGAGTGAAGCCAGTAAAATATATATAGCGAATGAGGCCTTTACAGAAATATATTTAGAAATGATTACTGGGATGCATAGAACTGTACATAACAAATATTGGCAGGTGGTACCTTAATGCATTAACTGAAACCTGCTATTGTTTTCTTATTGAGAACTCTGTATTAGAGTTTTAATTGTAAATATTCCATGGTATGCTGTTTTTAAATCATTGTCCATTAATTATTTATTAAATGCATTTACAGCAAGAAGCAAAAATGCAGTTTGATATAATACTCAAATACTTTTGAGGAAGTTAAAACAAAAACTCCCAGATATACATGATAACAGAAAGGTAGTTATTCTTGTTATCTAAGTTATGTGAACTTCTCATCCCTTGCTCATTTAAGACCCTTCTTTAAAATCTACCTCGTGACCTAGCTTTCAGTCAAATACCATAATACCTGTTTCCTTGGTTTGGTATTAGTTTTGGTCTGATTATTCTCCTTTGAAATACTCTGAGACATTTTGATATGCTAAAGACATGGTGCCTTGGAATTTCTACTGAGCGATGAAGGGAAGAAAAACTGCCCACAAGATTAAGTGCATTCCATAGCATGGATTTCATCTTTTCTGTTGTGATTAGCAACCAGGTGCCAGTTTAAAGGGATCTGTGGGGACCAGCAAATAGGCTGAGTAGCCAGTCAGAGGGAAGAATACTCACAGGCAGAGAAGAAGTGAAAATTACTAGTTGTGTTTAATTTTAAAATATTTTAATGCAAGGAAAATAAAGGTAAAAGCTCTGTTAAAATATTTTTAAAGATTAACTTTAAATGTTATTTTGAGGGAATGAGGTTCTACACATTTGAAAATAGCTTTCCATTGCTAGAGACTGTACTCAACATGAGCTATGCCTCAGTGTGTCACAATTACTCACTTAACAAATTTTCGGTATTTTTAAGCACTGATAGTGCTTAAAAAATGAATGCAAATCACTGATTCTGTACTGATTCCAAATGCAGCAGAGCACTCCGTGGAGGAGAAAGGTGCCACTGACAGCAGCTTTTGGATTTGTGTTCAGGTGCACATTTGCAAATGCCAGAAGTTGCTGTCAGACTTACAGAACAATGACGGTGATTGCAAAGAGCTTTGTCATCACTGCAAATTTTGGACCTGAACAAATGGATGCAGTTGTTGAAATGGGAATATTATCCAGATAGCAAAGATGACTAATACATTAAAACAAAAAAGATGTGAAATTTTAATTAAATGAAAAAGTAGAAACTGGTAAAAAAAAAGGAGCCACAAGAGACTGCAGATGCTGGAATCTGGAGCAACAAACCATCTGCTGGAAGAACTCAGCGGGTCGAGCAGCCTCTGTGGGAGGAAAGGAATTGTTGATGTTTCGGATCGAAACCCTGCATCAGGACTGAGAGTGGAGAGGTGAGATGGCCAGTACAAAGAAAAGAAGGGGAGTGGTGAGAAAGGAGTCTGAGGTGATTGGTGGATTGAGGAGGGGTGCAATATGACAGGCAGGTTATGCCAGGTAGTGGAGGGGAGCAGGGGTGGAGTTGGGATAGAGTGCAGGTGAATGATGGAGGCAAACAAAGAGTGAAAGAGGAAAAATAAGAAAATAAAGCCCACTGCACACACACCACACACAGTTCGCCCACAGGTCCACTCCCCACTCACTAATCTGGTTCTGGCTCTAGTTGCCATTCCCCTCTCCCCTAATACCTCCAATTCTCACCTCCTTTGCTTACCAGAGTTCAGCACTGGTAGCCCTTTGTGTTCCTGCTAACTTCCCTCCTGCAGATGTCTCCAATCTTCACACCTTGCTCCATCTGTTTCTTTGCCTTTTTCCTCTTTCGTTTTTCTCTTTGATTGCCTCCGTCTATCTTTCAACTGCACTGTTTCCCAACACTGTTTCCCTGCTCCTCTCCACTACTTGGCATGGCCTGCTTGTCATCTTACGCACCTCCTCAGTCTACCAATCACCTCGAACTCCTTTCTCACCAATCCCCTTCTCCTCTTTATACTGGCCATCTTGCCTCTCAGTCCTGATGCAGGGTTTCAACCCAAAACATTGATAATTCCTTTCCTCCCACAGATGCAGCTCGACCTGTTGAGTTCTTCCAGTGGATTGTTTGTTGCTCTGGTTCAAAAAACATAACTTTCATCACCAGATATATGCAGACAAGCAAGGCTATATCAAAAGACTTAGCAGTCCCTTTATAACATTCAGCCCTACCTTCCATAGTTTTGACTATACTTATTTTGCTTATATTTATATTTATACTTATATATATATTTTGCTTATATTTATATTTATACTTATATTTTGCATTACTGCAGATGCAAAATCTACTCCACATGTTCAATTCTCCCCACCACAATCCCGAGTTTGCCTTTTATTAGTTTCATCCCGGGCTTATTTGTTGCATTATCATGGTTTCATTTGAATGAATGACAACATTTTATCTTTCCTCACTTTTTATTAAATTGTTCTTACAGCTGATTAATTCAACACTAATTTAGACAGAAAAGCTGAAGTTTCCCCATTATTCTCTTTCTCTGGGATCAAATAAATTATACCACTTAACTGGTTTAAAAAATTAAGTGTTTTCTTTACAGCAAGTGATAACTGGAAAGTCCCTGCCCCAGGTTCAACAGTAACCCTGCCCACCAACCCACCATATGACTAATTCACAATTTTAATCATGCTGAGGTAATGGCCTAGTTAATTTCTTTCTCCAGTTTAGAAAGTGAAGCTTTTATTCCTCTTCCAATCGTCCCACCCTCATACAATTTTCTTATGGACTCCACTGATATTGAGATGGGATGCAAATATCTCCAGACTTTATGTACAAAAATTTCATCTCACAGAAATTCAAGAGCAGACAATGGAAACCCTTCCAAAACAGTAAAGGAGTATTCAATGTTCAACTGACTATATTTTTAAAAATTCTGTTCTTTCAGTCCCTTAGTCAGGACAAAACAGCCTGCTTGATCCTTAACCGTGGCTGTGATGTGCACTATCAATAAAACAGACTGCACACATGGCTTCAACAGCAGCAACATGCAGTCTGGCAACTGCTATCACCCCAAAAGGTCAAGGAGAGTAACTATATAGGAAGACCATCAAGATCTGAGTTGGAAGTACACCAGCACTGGTTTGAAATTGTGGAACTTCTTACTCAACATCAGATTGGGGGTACCACCACCACTTCAGCTAAAGCAAATCAAGAAGGTGAATCACCACCTTCCTATGGGCAGTTGGGGATGGGCAAAACATGTTGACTTTGCCAAAGGCATTTATATTCTGTTATTAATTAAAGAAGTTAATTCCTGAGACACAAGAAATTCTACAGATGCTGGAGCAATACACAAAAAGTGCTGGGGGAACTCAGCAGGTCAGGCAGCACCCATGGAGGGAAATAAACAGTCAACATTTCGGGCTGAGACCCTTCATCGGGACTGGAAAGGAAGAGGGTTTCTGCACTCTTCCTTTCCAGTCCTGTTGAAGGGTCTCGGCCCGAAATGTCAACAAATTAATTCCTGACACAGAAATGTGATATTTATAATATTCTGCATGTCAGAAATCTCACATGAATCCAACTATATTTTATCACATTCTTTCACCCCAGCTGCAGTTAGAACTCAATTGTCATATTGTGTCCATGGACACAAACTGCATGTAGTAAAACAATTGAACTGGATCTGATTATTTGGCTCACTTGATCTACATCAGAAATATTCCTTTGCTCTCTGGAAATCGCTTTGATCAAAGAATTCATTTATCTAAATTTTGATGGATAACACACGCATGCACAGAAGGAATTTATTAATGGGAACTGTCATCTTACAGACAGATTGGATGAACTTTCAAGACATTTCCAATAATGCTGAAAGATTAATGTAAATTAGGTATTCTGTGCAACCTTTGCAGGGTTTCACTGCATACCTCTTCCTGGCCTCCAGTGAATTTAAACCATCACTTCCTTACACCAACAATGGTTTCATCTTGTTCCAAACTCCTGGAGGCTTAATTCCAGATGTTGCCTATGTTTCTGCTGAGTAATGTAACAATAATTTATTGCATGGGGCAACTTCCTTCATTCATCTACCTTCTGTGTGCAATACTGAGTTGATTCTACTTTGCAAACTATGGCTCAGGATTTCTGAATCTTGATGACTTTCTGCTATTCATTGTTTAAAGCTGACTTTTCTTGTTTCCAGGCTTGAAGTGTTGTTCAAGTTTCCAGAAGAGTTCCTTGTATCTTACTTTTCTAAACGTGACTGCTGGCATCAATGTTACAGAACAGTGCATTGAATCTCATCCCTCAGTCATCTTGCTGTTGATTCAAGTCAGAACAGAATGCCAGATTAATGTAAACTAGGTTTACCCAAAACCTCTGTGCTTTGAAAGGGAGAATAAGACTACACCTCTGCGCATCCCCACAGCATCTGGCGACCCTTTGATCTCTGTCTTGGAGGCTGACGTCAGAACATCCTTCAAGAGGATGAACCCTCGCAAGGTGTCAGGACCTGATGGTGTACCTGGCAGGGTATTGAAAATCTGTGCCGACCAACTGGCTGGAGTGTTCAAGGACATCTTCAACCTCTCACTGCTGCAGTCAGAGGTTTCTATTTGCTTCAAAAGGGCATCCATCATACCTGTGCTCAAGAAGAACAGGATGAGCTGCTTCAATGACTATCGCCCGGTAGTACTCACATCAACTGTGATGAAATGCTTTGAGAGGTTGGTCATGGCTAGAATTAACTCCTGCCTGAGCAAGGACCTGGACCCGCTGCAATTTGCCTACCGCCACGACAGGTCTACAGCAGACACAATGTCACTGGCTCTCCACTCAGCTTTGGAGCAACTAGACAACAGCAAAGCATACATCAGGTTGCTGTTTTTCGACTATAGTTTGGCATTCAACACCATCATCCCCTCAGTACTAATTAAAAAGCTTCAAAATCTGGGCCTCTGTACCTTCCTCTGCAACTGGATCCTTGACTTCCTTATTGGGAGACCATAGTCAGTGCTGATCGGTAACAACACCTCCTCCTTGCTGACGATCAACACGGGCGCACCTCAAGGATGCATGCTTAGCCCACTGCTCTACTCTCTCTACACTCATGACTGTGTGGCTAGGCACAGCTGAAAAGCCATCTATAAATTCACCGATAACATCACTGTTATTGACAGAATCTCAAATGGCAATGAGGAAGCATACAGGAGTGAGATAGATTGGCTGGTTGAGTGGTGTCGCAACAACAACCTTGTACTCAACGTCAGCAAGACCAAGGAATTGATTGTGGACTTAAGGCAGGGGAAGTTGGGAAAACACACACCAGTCTTCATTGAGGGGTCAGTGGTGGAAAGGGTGAGCAGCTTCAAATTCCTGGGCGTCAACATCTCAGTGGATCTATTTTGAGCCAAACACATTGATGCAATCATGAAAAAGGCATGCCAGCAGCTCTACTTCATTCAGAGTTTGAGGACATTTGGTACGTCACCAAAGACTCTCAAAAATTTCTATAGATGTATGGTGGAGAGCATTCTAACTAGTTGCCTCGCTGCCTGGTACGGAGGCTTCAATGCACGGGATTGAAAGAGGCTGCAGAGGGTCGTAGACTCAGCCAACTCCATCACAGGTACAACCCTCCCCGCTGTCGAGGACATCTTCAAGAGGCGGCGCCTCAAGAAGGCGGCATCCATCATTAAGGATCCTCACCATCCAGGACATGTCCTCTTCACGTTACTACCATCGGGGTGGAAGTACAGGAGCCCAAAGACCCACACTCAACATCTCAGGGACAGCTTCTTCCCCTCTGCCATCAGATTTCTGAACAGTCCATGAACACTACCTCGTTATTCCTCTTTTGCACTATTTATTTAGTTTTGTAACTTACAGTAACTTTTTAGTCTTGCACTGAACTGCTGTCACAAAATAACAAATTTTCCAACATATGTCAGTGATAATAAATCTGATTCTGATTCACTGGTGCCATTGCTCTGAAATTCATTCAGAGTCTGAATATTATAGAATAACTGTTCAGCAGTTTCCAAGTGCAGCCTATTATGCCAGTCTTAGCTCGTTAATAGAATTGTCTAATAAATGCCATTTCCTTACATTTTTCCATGATCCTGTAATTTTTTTTCAATGATTTACTCAATACTTATCGGCTTCAACAACTTTCTCAGGGAATATGTTACACATCAAAACTCACTATGAAAATATTGATTCCGCATGTCATTTCTGATTTTCACTAATCACCTTAAGTCTGTCCCCTCTGGCGACTGAAAAAGTTCCTCCTTATTTTCTGATTTTTACACTATTTTAAACACCTCCGTCAAGTCTCCTCTTAATCTTCTCTATTCTAAGGAGAACAATCATGGAAACACAAGAAACCGCAGATGCTGGAATCTGGAGCAAAAAAACAAAGCACTAGAGGAATTCAGTGAGTCAAGCAGCATCATGCCATCTAAAAAAAATGCTCAGCAACTTCTCCAAGGCCTTGAAATCCTTTTTTAAAATGTAGCATGCAGAACTAAGCTCAATACTCCAGCTAAGGTTTGATGTGTTTATAAACATTTACCATAACATCCCTGCTTTTAGATAAGATTATTATTAGTCACATGTACATCGAAACACACATTGAAATGCATCTTTTGCGTAGAGTATTCTAGGGGCAGCCCACAAGTGTCGCCACGCTTCCGGTGCCAACATAGCATGCCCACAACTTCCTAACCCGTATGTCTTTGGAATGTGGGAGGAAACCGGAGCACCCAGAGGAAACCCATGCAGACATGGGGACAACGTACAAACTCCTTACAGACAGTGGCCAGAATTGAACCTGGGTTAAAACACTATTCTTCTTTAAATAAAATGAATGATCCAAAGTACTTTTTTAAACACTTTTCTCAATTGATCATGTGAGTTCAAATGTTTGTGCGTGTACTCTTTCAGGTCTCTTTGTTCCAGTATGCCAATTAAAATGGTATCATTTTGCTTTTTTTTCCTCTTTTTTCCGGTTCTCATGAAGGGGTTTTGGCCTGAAAGGTTTGCTTGGTTTTTCTTTCCGCAGATGCTGCCTGACCTGCTGAGTGTTTCTAAAATTTTCTATCTTTATATCAGATTTCAAGCATTTACAGTTCTTTTTATCTTCATACCCCATTGTGTTTGCACTGCCTGTTTTCATTCTTTCTCTACAAATATTGGTCCAGTCATGCTGACTCAAATATGGAGATACTCAGGGAGTGATCGTAATTCAGACTGCTCTGTGGAAACCTGGTGAGTAGGCAATTAAAATGACAGGGACATTTACCTGCCCAGGAGTTAACAGATCCAAATTTCAACCTTTGACCATCAAGGACACCAATCCAAAACCAAGTGAAGTCCTTGTTTTAAACAGATATGTTGAGTCCTGATGCAAATGCAATTTCAGCTTTACAGTCTCAATGGGAAGGCTAATGAGTGGAAAAGAGGATCATAATCAGAACAGGGTCTAAATAGTTAAGTGTTTAAACATTGTCTTGTTACTTTCCCAGAGAGTCTGGAAGAGGCACAGATTTTGCTCTTAAACCCACAAGTGAACATGTAGTCTAATTCTAAAGTGTTCTCACCTTCATTTCCTGAATGTGAGACTTCCAAGGGATTTCAGGCTGCAGATCACATGTCCCCAGTGTCTCACCAGATGCAGCTGTTCTCTCTACACTATTATCTAACATGCTTTATCGGTATCTGAGCTTATGGCTGTGTGTTGTTAATATCACAGTCTTCTTGTCCCTTTACTACCAGGCAAGGTTGCAGATCTTGGCTCTCTGAAATAGTAAAAAAGGCCAATAGTAGAGCAGTAGTGTGTACAGATGGAGAAAGTAAATGATGAAAGAATACCATCTGCATCTTGTAAATTAGAAGAAAGGGAGAATAAGAATGACCATAACTTTGGTAGTTTCAACCTCTCAGTAACAGCTTGTCCATTCCTGGGTAACAACAAGTCTTTCTTGGGAGTGGTGATGGTGGGGGTGGGTGGGGGGAGGTGGTGGGAGGACTGCAGAAGGCTCAGCTGTGAATTTTTCCTTCTTGTTAGAACCTGCTCCCACCACTTGTGGGTCACCTTCTTCTGCATGAGTGGTAAGGGTGCCAGTGAGCATGTGGACTCTATCTGGATATCATGGTTGGATAGCTGACATTGTGCACAAACTGTGAGATACGGATGGGAGATATGAAACAGAGATAAGTGTGTGAGAACGTCATGAATCCTGATTGATGGGTTGAGAAAATGGGGTGTGGTGAATTGAGCAGTATCTCAGACTAGTGGTATAACTGGCAGGATAAGGCATTTGTAAGTATATTTATTGAACCTAAACACATAAGTGAGTCTGTGGATCATCTTGCAGCATTGCATCAAGATCTATGGGGCTCTGTTTTACATGGCTATGTGCTCCAACTGCCTCCTGAACATATTTTGAAGAACCTCTTGATACTTCTTGGCCTTGTGAATGTTTATATTCCCAAATATAAACTATAGATATAGAAGCTCTCTCTCTTAATTTGCAGCTTTTCCATAAAAATCACTCGTGTAGTGAAGTAAACAGACGTAGCTATCCCCTATATTAATCTGTTCTTCAATATTTGGAAGGTCAAATCGACTTCTTGCATGACTGAAGGTAACATCTCCCACCAAACTGCAGCTCCCCTTTAAGTCGCAGAGACATAGAGTCATACAGCACAGAAACAGGCCCTTCAGCTCAACTGGTCCATGCTGACTAACTAAGCGTGTCCTATTTGCCTGCATTTGGCCCATATACCTCTAAACCTTTCCTATCCATGTACCTGTCCAAGTGCCTTTTGAATGTTGCTATTGTACCGCCTCAACCACTTCCTCTGGCAGTTCGTTCTATATACTGACCATGCACTGGGTGAAAAAGTTGCCCCTCAGGTTCCTATTAAATCTCTCCCCTCTCACCTTAAACCTATGCCCTCTAATTCTTGATTCCCCAACGCTGGGAAAAAGACTGTGCATATTGACCCTATTTATGCCCTTCATGATTTTATGCACCCATATAAGATCACTCCTCATTCTCCTACGCTCTAAGGAATAAAGTCCTAGCCTGCCCAATCTCTCCCTATACCTCGGGCCCTCAATTCCTGGCAACATTCTCGTAAATCTTATTGGTACATTTTCCCAGCTTAATAGCATTTTTCCTACAGCAGGGTGACCAAAACTTTCCAAAAGCAGAGTGATGGCCTCATCAACACCCTGTACAACTGCAATATAACATCCCAACTTCTATACTCAGTGCCCTGACTGATGAAGGCTGGAATGCCAAAAGCCTTCATCACCATCCTGTCGACCTCTGACGGCACTTTCATGGCACCATGTAGTTATACACCTTCGTCCCTCTGTTCTACAATACACCCCAGGGCCCTACCATTTACAGGGAAAGTCCTACTCTCATTTTTCTTCCTAAAATGCAATACTTTGCACTTATCCAAATTAAACTCCATTTGCCTTTCCTGGCCCACTTACCCAGCTGATCAAGACCCCTCTATAAGTCCTGATAACCATTTTCACTGTCAACAACAGCATCTTTTAAAGTCACCTGCAAACTCACTGACCATGTCTTGTGAATTCTCATCAAAATCATTGATATAGATGACAAATAGTAATGGGCCTAGCACTGAGCCCTGGCGAATATCACTAGTCATGGGCTACCAGTCCAAGAAACAACCTTCACCATCACCCTGTTTCCTACTATCAAGCCAATTGTGTGGCCAATCAGCTAGCTCTCTCTATCATGTAGAACCTTATCAAAGGCCTTGCTGAAGTTTATGTTGATTATGTCTTCCACCCTGCCCTCATCAACCTTCCTGGTTAATTCTTCAAAATTCATGAGACATGATCTCCCGTGCACAAAGCCGTGCTGACCATCCCTAATCAAACCCAGTGCTTACAAATGCATGCATATCTTATCCCTCAGAATCTCCTCTCAGAACTTACCTTCCACAGATGTTAGGCTTACTGGTCTATAGTTCCCAAGTTGTTCTTTGCAGCCCTTCTTAAATAAAGGCATAATATTAGGTCTTCCAGCACTTCACCCACCGCTAATGATGATGCATATATCTTAGCCAGGGCTCCTGAAATTTCTTCTCTATCTTTCCACAGTGTCCTTGGATATACCTGATCAGACGCTGGAGGTTTATCAACCTTCGTCCATTTTAAGACATCCAGCACCTCCTCTGCTGTAATGTGAACTATCCCCACTAATTATCTCAAGTTCCTAAGTCTTCATTTCTTTCTCAATGGTAAAAACAGAGGAGGTATATTCATTGAGTACCTTGCCCATCTCCTGTGGCTTCACACAAAGGTGTCCACTTTGGTCTTTGAGCGGCCCTATTCTCTCTCTAGTTACTCTTTTTCCCTTCATATGCTTGTAAAATCTCTTTGGATTCTCCTTAATCTTCTCTCCCAAAGCTACCTCATGCACCTGTTTGCCCTTCCGATTTCCTTCTTTATACTCCTGCATCCCCTCCAGGGATTCACTTGATCCCAGCTGCCTGTACCTGACCCATGCCTGCTTCTTTTTCCTGACCTCAATATCCCTCATCATCCAGGGTTCCCTACTCCTGCCAGCCCTCCCTTCACTCTAACAGGAACATACAGACCTTGAACTCTTGTTATCTCACTTTTAAAAGCCTCTCACATACCAGACATCCCTTTGCCCGCAAACAACCTACTCCAATCCACTTCTGCAAGTTCCTGTCTAATACTGTCAAAATTTGCCTTACCCCAATTTAGAACTTTAACTTGTGGACCAGATCTCTCCATTTCTATAACTAACTTAAAAGTAATAGAACTATGGTCACTGGTTCCAAAGTGCTTCCTCAATGACACCTCAGTCACTGGTCCAGCCTTATTTCCCAAGAGTAGGTCAAGCTTTGTCCTCCCCCTGGTGGGCCCTTTATATATTGCCTGAGGAAACTTTCCTGAACGCACTTAACAAATTCCATCCCATCTAAGCTCTTAGCACCATGGCAGTCCCTCTCTATATTAGGAAAGTTAAAATCCCCTACTCTGACAACTCTATCATTCTTGCAACTTTTTGCAATCTCCCTGCAGATTTGTTCTCCTAATTCCCTTTGACTATTAGGGAGCCTATGGTACAATCGCAACAAGGTGATTATCCCCTTCTTATTTCTCAGCTCCACCCATAAAGTCTCACTGGACGATCCCCCAGTAACTTCATCTCAGAGTACTGCCATGACATTCTCCTTATTCAGGAATGCAACCCCTGTCATCTCTTTCCTCCTCCTTTATCCTGCCTATGGTACCTGTACCCTGGAACATTTAGCTGCCAGTCCTGTCCCTCCCTTAGCTATGTTTCTGTAATGGCTATAATATCCCAGTCCAACTGGTAGTGATGCAGGCTTGTTTTAACTAGAGCAAGCCTATTCCAATATTGTTCCACTGCTGATGCATCCAGGCAACCGACAACCCAATTAATGTTCCTGGGCACTGCGTCCATTGAACTGAGCAGGCAGCATGAAGTTGATGTACTACATGCTTTGCAATCAATGGTCTAATTGCATGTTGCGATCTATGTACCTACATTTGGGGATGATCAAATGTGGTCCCCATTTTCTCAGAAACTGTTTGAATGACCTGTTTAAGGCCATAGGACAGCACTTTTGTGTTCTTTGTTGATCTCTGGCTAGAGTCAAAGCTCATTAATCTCCAGCTGTGCAAAAGATCAACAGCAGGAAACCTCCCAGCGATTCTTCATAAACTTACCAGTGGTATAAAATTGAAGCATAGAACTGCAATGCTTGAGTTGAAATTATAAAAGCCATCCTTGTCTGAACAGATATTGCATTCTTCTACCAGACTGTAGTAGAACTGACAGCAAATAGATTTCTATCTATATGCCAACAGTTACTTTGATTGGAATTCCATCAGCTATTTGAAAAAGCTTCTGTGTGAATGTAAGCTATGAAGGGATACTTTATGCCTGAGGGGAATCAGAATATTTTGGAATCTCAAGGGCACAGGTTGTTATTCATTCCATTTGCTCACCTGACAGAATGTTAATAAGATGTCCATGTCAAACCTCAGACCAATTTTGTGGTTTGCATGCCATCATCTTATGTATCCAATGATTCAGAATATTTCTTATTCTATGAATTTAAAACTAATTCAACACTTAAATTACAAAAAAATCCAATCTGATTATGTAACTGACAACTAAATGTCACACTAGAGAAGTCTGATCATCGCAACTGATATTCTTTCACAGAGTTAATTTTTTTCTGACTAATACTAAATTAGAATTTAGCAAATAACTGTGCCTACTGCAATCTGTGTGGCACATATACTAGTCTTGGTTGTCATAGAGTTATAGCTTGTCCCACTGAGTCTATGCCAACCACTAAGCATTTTTACACTAATTCTACCCAAATGCAGTTAATTCTACCCAAATGCAGTTTATTCTTCCCACATTCCCATCAAATCCTCTCAGATTCAACCACTTACCTACACACTGGGGGCAACTTAACAGTGGCCAACTAACACACCAACCCACACAATTTTGCGTGGCAGGAGGAAATCAGAGCACCCAAAGGAAACCCATGCAGTCACCAGGAAAAAAATGCAAACTCTACACAGACAGCACTGGAGGTCAGCACTGAATGCTGGTCGTTTGACCTATAAAGCAACAGTTCTAGTAGCAGTATCACTATGCCTTCCTAATTGTATCAATAAGCAAAAGCATAATGTGCTCACATGGATTTTTATCATCCCTTTATAATAAGGTCCTAATTATGACCTTAAGACAGCTATCGGAATGCCACTTTAAAGTGTTAACTGTGTTTTCTCATGCCGCTAGCTGTAGCTTTAAACCGCAGTCCCTTGCAGTGAATGTGTTTAAAGGTTAATAAGTACATTTGGAATGAACAGCCATTGTGGGGAGGTAAGAGTGCCGTTTCAGTTCCATAACACATCACAAGATGTTCTGGACTTTCTAGACATCAGATTGGTGAATGCGTCAGCACATAATGGTGCTATTGCCAACCAGATGTGTGGAGATGAGGCAGATCATGGCATCAATTAGCATGTTACATAGATCTGACAGCAGTGCTACCATTTTGAACCTCAATCCTGCAGTTTAACGTGCCCTTCCACTTTCAAGGATTTATGCACATGTACAATTAGATCCGATCCACCTGCTACCATACACTAGTTAGAATTGTGCCATTTAATTTATATTATTTTTCCTTATTGCTTCTTTCACAGTGCACCATTTCATACTTCGTATTAAATTTTGCCTGCCACTTGTCTGTCCATTGAACTTGCTGAGCTGTCTTGCAGACTGCTCCTCTCCTCCTCACTGCTGACCATACTTACAAGTTTGTGTTATTTACAAATTTGTATATTTTACGTGCTCACCCATGTCGAAGTCAATATATAGTGATTCCTGGAGTATAGCATGTGTACTGTCCTGAAAAACAATATACATGCACATAAATCCTTGAAAGTGGGAGGGCATGTTGAAGAAATGGTTAGTAAAACATTCGAGAGCTTGGAATTCATGAACAGATACAAAAATACAAGTACAGAAAAGCTGTGTTCAAATTTCACAAAATGGCAGCTAGGCTAAAGTATTGCTTCCACTTCTGGTCACCACACTTCAGTAAGGATGTAAAGACTCTGAAGATGATACATAAAAGATTTAGTGGACTTATTCCAGGGATGCAAGCTCTCAGCTGTAAGGTTAGAATGGAGAAGCTGGGTGGTTCACTTTGTGAAAAGAAGCTTGAGAGGAAACCTGAGAGAGGTGCAGAAGATCATGACGAGTTTAGGTCAGGGAAATAGAAGGGAGTTGTTCTGGTTAGCAGATGATTCAGATTTTAAATTATGGGCAAAAGACTGTGGGATGCATAACTGTTGAGAATATTCAAGACAAAGGTTTAAAGCAGTTTGAAGCGACATGGTGAGCAGAATCCAGGGCAATTTAGACAAGCTGGTTAAACAGGAGTAAGGGTGCCAGTGAGCATGGATAACATAGCGTGGATAGCTGATATTGTGCACAAACTGTGAGACATGGGTGTGAGGACTGAAACAGAGGTAGGTGCCTGAGAGCAAGGGTTAGCACGGGATATCACAAATCCTGACTGATTTGGTGGTTGAGGAAATGGGGTGTTGTAAATTGGACAGTGTCTGAGACTAGTGGTATAACTGGCAGGATAAGGATTTTGAAAGTATATTTATTGAACCTAAACACATAAATGAGTCTGTGGATCATGATGCAGCATTGCATCAAGGTCCATGGGGTTTTGTTTTACATGGCTATATGCTCTAACTGCCTCCTGAGCACACTTTAGACAATCTGGTCCAACATTGCAGATGTAATGTAATGCAGTTAAGTCTTTCTTACTTTGAAAGAAACAACATGGAAGACAGAATAATCAAAAAGATAATGGTCCAGGTCTTTTGTTGACAGGTGAACCACACAAGCTCACCAGTCACTTGCACTTGAACTAAACTGTTTCTTCCAGTGTGGTCTGGGGTACAATCCTTCCCTGGCAAGCTGGCTGTCAGTTGATTGTTCAGGCATAGTACAGTTCATTGCAGGACAGAAATAAATTAAAAAAAAAATTTAATAAGAAAAACACACACACTTAAAAACAGTTAACTACATTTAAACTAACCAAAATAAATCAAATAAAAAGATCTGGTTATCATTCTCCCAATTGCAATTTCTTTCCATTCATTTCAACGGGTCTGAATGGGAAGGTTAATTTGGTGCAGTTTAATGGGGCAGATTTTCCAGCCTGAGGAAGCCTGCACAGCTCTTGGTCTCCATGAAGTATTCATCAGCACAGCAATGGTGTTCCAGACTGACACTAAATTAGACTGGGTGGTTGCATTTTATCTTGCATTGCTTCTTAAGTGGAAGATCTGCCCCACAATCTTGAGACAGTGAATAGGGGTGGTGTGGTGGGAAAACAGAAACATTTGACATGGGAGTGCGCATTCACGAATTCTTGCAAGTGGCAGGGAAAGTGGAGGAGATAAAGAAAGCACATGGAATACTTGGGTATGGAAGCAGAAGCATGGAAAAGAAAAAACATTTACATGTCCCTAGTTCAATTGCTGCTGATGTATTTTAACATTGATCAAACCCACCACACTTTAGGAAAACCATGGCCCAGAAAGGGCACAGAAATTTACTGGATAGTGCCAGGGATGAAGGATTTCTGCCATGTTAGCGTCGAACATAGAACAGTACAGTACCATGCCTACAATGCCTGCAATATCTGTGCTGACCATGATGCCAATCCAAACCAATCCCATCTCCTGCACATGGTTGATACCCTCCATTCCCTGCCTATTCATGTGCCTGTCAAAATGCCTCCTAAATGTTGCTATTGCATCTGCTTCTACCACTTCCCTTGGCTGTGCATTCCAGGCACCTATCACTCTCTGTGTAAAAAAACTTGTAAATCCCCTTTAAACTTTCCCCCTCTCATCTTAAATCTATGCCCTGTAGTATTTGACATTTTCACTCTGGGAAAAAGACTCTGATGATCTATCCTATCCTATCTATCCATAATTTTATATATTTCTATCAGTCACTCAGCCTCTGATGCTCCAGAGAAAATAATCCAAGTTTGTCCAACCTCTCCTTATAGCTAATCCTGTCGAATCCAGACAACATCCTGGCGAACTTCTGCCTCCTCTCCAAAGACTCTACATCCTTCCTGTAATGCAGTGACCAGAACTGCACACAGTACTCTAAATGTGGCCCAACTAAAGTTTTATAGAGCTGCAACATCATTCCCTGATATTTATACTCAGCTCCCCGACCAATGATGCAAAGTACGTTGTATGCCTTCTTGATTTTGTGTTGCCACTTTCAGGGAGCAATGGACTTGCACCCCAAGATCCTTCTCCTCATTAGAGTCCTGCCATTTACTGTATACTTTCCTCTTGCATTTGACCTCCCAAAGTGCAACACCTCACACTTGGATTCAACTCCATCTGCCATTTCTCTGCCCACATTTCCAACTGGTCTATATCCTGCTGAATCCTTCGACAACCTTTCTCACTATCCACAACTCTGCCAGTATTTTGTGTCATCTGCAAACTTACAAATCACCCCACCAACATTTTCATGCAAATCATTTATATATATCACAAACAACTGAGGTCCCTTGTGGAACACCTCTGGTCACAGACCTGCAGTCAGAATAACACCCCTCCACCACTACCCTCTGTCTCCTATGGCTAAGCCAATTTTGAATTGAACCTACCAAGGCTCCATGGATCCCATCTTCTGGATATACCTACCATGAAGGACCTTCTTGAAAGCTTAAATGAAGTCCATGTATACAACATCCACAGCTCTGCCCTCATCAATCATCTTTGTTACTTCTACTCAATTGTTTGTAAGACATGATCTCCCCCACACAAAGTCTACGCTTTTCCTATCCCAAAGAATCTTTTTCAATAATTTCCCCACCACTGATGTAAGGCTCATTGGCCTATTATTTCCTGGCTTTGTCTCTATTGCCCTTCCTAAATAGAGGAACAACATTGCCTATTCTTCAGTCCTCTGGGATCTTGCCTGTGAGTAAAGAGATTACAAAAATATCTCTATCAAGGCCCCAGCAATCTCCCCTCTTGCCTTTTTCCATAACCTGGGATAAATCCCATCAGGACCTGGGGAACATCCACCTTAATGTCCTTCAAGAGCCCAATACCACCTCCTTCTTGATATCAACATGCCCTCGAGTGTCAGCATACCCCTCCCTTATCTCACTGTCCTCCTTGGTGAATACCAATGTAAAGTATTCGTTTAGTACCTCGCCAACTTCCTCTGGATCCAGGCATACATTCTTGGCTTTAATCCTACTCTCCAAAGACATTTCATGGCCCCTTTTAGCCCTCCTGATCCCTTGTTTAAGTTCTCTCCTGCTTCCTTTATATTCCACAAATGCCTTGTCTGATTTCAGCTTTCTGAACCTTGCATATGTTTCTTTTAACATTTTGATTAAATTTGTAACATTTCTCAGCATCCAAGGTTCCTGAACCCAGCCACCCTTTTCTTTTCTCCTCATAGGAACACATTGGTCCTGAATTTTGACCGGTTGGCCTTTAAATGACTCTCACGTGTCAGATGTGGACTTATCCAACAACAGCCACTACCAATCTACTCTACCCAGCTCCTGCCTAATACTGTTGTAATTAGCCTTTCCCCAGCTTTCCGCCATGGTCCAGTCTTATCCTTATCCATAACCATCCGAAAACTTGCAGAGTTACCATCACTGTTCCCAACATTCTCTCTCACTAAAATATCGATCACCTGGCCTGGCTAATTTCCCAATACAAGGTCCAGTGTAGCACCATCCCTGGTTGGACTATCTACATACTGTGTCAAGAAACTTGGTAAATCTTGGTAAACGTCTTCTGCACCCTTTCCAAATCTCCACATCCTTCTTGTAATGGGGCAACCAGAATTGCACACAATATTCCAAGTGCCACCTGAGCAAAGTTTTATATAGCAGCAACATGAAGGAATGCTCATGAAAGAAATATCTTCTCTGGTCTGTCACCAGATGTTAAAGATATAATTAATTAAAGAATTAAAAGCCAAATGAGAAGAAATGTCTTGGAATGCACGATCTGAAAGTGTTGATCAAAAGCAAACTGGCCCATGTACTTGGAGAGAACTCATTTGCAAGCCTATGGGGAAAAAGATGCAGTGAGCCAAACTGTGTAGCTTTTTTGATAAAACATCACATATGTGACTACTGAATGACTTCCTCAAGTGCTATAAGACCCATGGTTAAATAATTCTACATCATTCACAAGTTTTCAACATTATCTAACTTAATAATGGGCTTAAGTCTTAGTCAAGGGCATGATCCCATAAACTACACTTAATCTCCAGAGGTCAGGACTGGTTGGGATAAGATTACACTGTTTAATGTTAAAGAGAAAATACACCTATTTTCTGATTACTAGCTAACATTTCAAGTCAACATGCTTTCATCAGGATTAGAATTGTAGCTGGAAGAATACACCTTTTACTCTTAGTGTTGATGTCATAAGAGCAAATTGACAGTACCGAGATAATGGACAGTGAGAGGGAGAGCCATCAACATGTATGTGGAAATGGACACCATATCTGAGAATGCTATTGTTTCTGGGTAGTATGTAGAAGAGGAGGGAAAAAGAACAACAGATTCTTGGTGGATGGTGCAGGGATTGGAGGAGGAAGTTTTGTGAGATGTACTCTGGCTACAGTTGTCAAAAACAGAAACATGAGCTGTGGTTTATGCTTCAGAAGGTCTGCTGACCAACTTTCATGATTCCAATGATAGAAGATAATCAACTATCTTGGCAGTGGAAAGCAGATGAACACACTGCCACAAATGCACTTGAACACGTACTGCCAAATTACATCTTCCCATTGATAGTCCAAATGCAGTTTTGTTTGGCACAGTACAGCCATCCCTTGGAAAAGCAACAGGATAAAAATCAATTAAAATCATGCAATGCAAGCACTTTTGTATTAAAATGACACGTATTTGTGACACTGCAGTTTTTCTTGTGGTTCTATTAATCACATTAAAAGAACACAAGTTAATTTTGATCAATTAACTTCTGTCTTGACTTTCTGGAACGTCACTGAAATGAACTCCAAAGCATTAATTTAGAAAATGAATTCAATTGCTGTTATATATTTACTAAAAATGATCATCCTTTGATGGTTTCAACACACTGATTTGTTTTCAATTTATTTAATGCAATGATCACTGAAAAGTGATGACTCAGGCTTTACGACTGAACTTAAACAGACACAAATCATGGTGTTTGGAAATACACCATGATAGTTTTAAGAAGTTACTGAAAGCACAGAGACTATTCAACATTTTCATTGATGTAAACAGGGTAACAAAGGAATTGCTTTTTTTGTAGTGACTGACAAATCCACTGAGTTTTTTCAAATCTGTAATAAATTAATAGTTTATCCTTTTATTTGGAGTAGATGAAGTCTAAAATCAGTAGAGATGGCCAATACTGTATGGCTTCAAATTTCAATTTCCATTATTTCTGAGTGGTGGCTTTTACATTTTCTTATTTCTAACATTTCTTTTCTTGCTGTATCTATTGAAACACAGGATCCATTAAGCATTTATCTTTTTCAAGTTCCTCAGTAACTATTCTGCTTGTATGAGCAGACTGTCTACTGTGCTGAAGTCAGTCTTTTACTGCCAAAGTGACCTTTCTGCATGTCAAGCGCTTTGTCTTTTCTGCAGTATGCTGTGTGATGGCTTCAAACTACTTGAGCTAATCTGTTTTCAAATACTAAACTGACTTAAGGGCATACATATAAAGTGACCTGTGTAAAGTCTGTCCTATACATTTATTTACGATGTCTGGAGAATTGGAATGTTTATCTTACGGGTTGTACATGACATGCCTTTGTTTAAATTTGACAGAAAATTGAAATGCATATTCTACAGTTTGTTCTCCAACATATTTTATTTCTCATTGTTTTGCAATTAGTTTTCATAGATACACCATAAGAGAGAGTTAAACATGACAATGCTGTAAGTTTGTAAAATGGCTTGATATGGAAGATTCACCACTGATTGTTGAAAGGAATTGCTTGGAAAAGGCTTTTGAGTTTAATAAATGGTTGAAAATTTGATTTAAAATATTCTGGGCAAAAATAACATATGTCAGTAAATTTAACACTGGATTAAATAGATGTAACTGCACCTCCCATAGCATTGTTTTGTGAGTGAGTGAAATGTCTACGGGTCTAATCTCCTTGGCTGTGGCCCAGAGTTCTGAAGGAAACTGCCAGTATTCAGTTACTTCCACATAACTAAGTTCCAGACTTAGAGTGATCCACTTGTTGAAATTTGCTGAATGATAAATGACAGAGCCCAATCACATGGGGATTCCCCAACATTATGCTGGGTAATCACCTCTCCAATCCTCTGCAAGACAGATCCAATGTAGAGTCCTATTTATTTCATTGGAATTCTCAACTGCAGAATAGGGAAGGGAGTTATTATTCTTAATTGGTTTATAGAGTTATAGATTTCACAAGATCACAAGACAAAGGAGCAGAAGTAGGCCATTCAGCCCTTTGGGTCTGCTCCGCCACTTCACCATGAGCTAAACTATTTTCCCATCTAGCCCCAATTTCTGGCTTTTTCCCCATATCCATTGATACCCTGTCTAATTAGATACCTATCAATCTCTTCCTTAAACACCCCCAATGATCGGGCTTCCACAGCTGTATGTGGCAAAAAATTCCCTAAATCCACGACCCTCTGGCTAAAGAAATTTCTCCTTATCTCTGTTTTAAATGGGTACCCTCTAATTCTAAAACTGTATCCTCTTGTCCTGGACTCACCCACCAAGGAAAGCAACTTAGCCACATCTTACTCTGTCCAGTCCTTCCAATATTCAAAAAGTTTCTATGAGGTCCCCTCTCATTCTTCTATACTCCAATGAATACAGTCCAAGAGCTGACAAACACTCCTCGTATGTAAGTCCTTGCATTCTGGGAATCATCCTCGTAAATCTCCTCTGAACTATCTCCAACATCAGTACATCCTTTCTAAGATAAGGGGCCCAAAAACTGCATACAGTATTCCAAATGAGGTCTCACCAGTGCTCCATAGAGCCTCACCAACACCTCCTTACTTTTATACGTTATTCCTCTTGAAATGAATGCCAACATAGTATTTGCTTTCCTTACTGCCGATCCAACCTAGTGGTTAACCTTTAGGGTATCCTGCACGAGGACCCCCAAGTACCTTTGCACTTCTGAATTTTGAATTTTCTCCCCATCGAGATAATAATCTGCCTGTTTATTTCTTCTTCCAAAATGTACAACTGCACATTTCTCAACATTGCATCTCATCTGCCATTTCTTTGCCCACTCTCCTAAACTGTCCAAGTCTCTCTGTAACCTTTCTGTTTCTTCAACACCTCCTGCTCCTCCACCTATCTTGGTGTCATCTGCAAACTTAGCCACAGAACCATTTAATCCATAATCTAAATCATCAATATACAGTGTAAAAAGCAGCGGCCCCAACACTGACCCCTGCGGAACACCACTAGTAACCGGCAAACAACCAGAACAGGATTCCTTTATTTCCACCCTTTGCTTTCTGCCTATCAGCCAATGCTCCACCCATTCTGATATCTTTTCCTGTAATTCCATGGGCTCTTATTAAGCAACCTTTTATGTGGCACCTTGTCGAAGGCCTTTTGAAAATCTAAATACACAACATCCACAGCCTCTCCCTTGTCCATCCTACTTGAGATTACCTCAAAAAATTCCAATAGGTTCGTCAAGCAGGATCTTCCCTTCATGAAACCATGTTGGCTTGGACCTATCTTGTCATGCACCTCTAGGTATTCCATAACCTCGTCCTTGAGGATTGACTCCAATAACTTTCCAACCACTGATGTCAGACTAATAGGCCTGTAATTTCCTTTTGCTGCCTCCCTCCCTTCTTAAACAGCGGAACTACATTTGCGACCTTCCAGTCCTCTGGAACCATGCCAGAGTCTATTGATTCCTGGAAAATCATTTCCAATGCCTCCACAATTTCTAAAGCCACCTCTTTCAGAACCCATGGGTGCACTTCATCTGGTCCGTGGGACTTATCTGTCCTTAGTCCATTTAGCTTCCTAAGCACATTCTCTCTAGTAATCTTGACTGTACTCAATTCTATTCCCTGAGACCCCTGACTATCAGGTATATTGCTGGTGTCTTCCACAGTGAAGACTGATGCAAAATACACATTTAGTCCCTCTGCCATCTCTTTGTTAACCATTATAATTTCTCCAGCATCATTTTCAATCGGTCCTATATCAACCCGTGTCTCTCTTTTACTCTTCATATATTTTAAAAAAACTCTTAGTATCCTTTTGTATATTATTTGCCAACTTCCTTTCATAATTCATCTTTTCTTTCCTAATGACTTTCTTAGTTTCTTTCTGTAAGTTTTAAAAAGTTTCCCAGTCCTCTGTTTTCCCACTAATTTTTGCTTCCTTGTATGCCTTCCCTTTTGCTTTTATTTTAGCCTTAACTTCTCTCGTTAGTCACATTTGTGCCATTTTTCCATTCATAATTTTCTTTTTTCCTGGAATATATCCATCCTGCACGTTCCTCATTTCTTGTAGAAATTTCATCCATTTCTGCTCTGCCGTCCCTCCATCTAGCTTACTTTTCCAATCAATTTGGTCTAGTTCCTCTCTCATGCCACTGTAATTTCCTTTGTTCTACTGAAATATTGACACATCTGATATCAACCTCCATTTCAAATTTGAAACTGAACTCAATCATATTATGATCACTACTTCCTGAGGGTTCCTTTACCTTTAGTCCTCTAATCACCTCAGGTTCATTACACAGCACCCAATCCAAAACAGCCGATCCCCTGGTAGGATCATCAACAAGCTGCTCCAAAAAGCCATCCCGTAGGCATTCTACAAACTCTCTCTCCTGAGATCCAGTACCTTCCTGACCTTCCCAATCCACTTTCATGTTAAAATCCCCCATAATTATCTTGACATTGTCTTTTTGACATGCTTTTTCTATTTCCAGCTGTAACTTGTAGTCCACATCCCGGCTGCTGTTTGGGGGCCTATACATAACTGCTATTAGGGTCCTTTTACCCTTGCCATTTCTTAACTCAACCCATAAGGATTCTACCTCTTCTGATCCTATGTCCCTTCTTTCTATTGATTTAATATCGTTGCTTATCATCAGGGCCACGCCACCCACTCTACCTACCCACCTATCTTTCCTATACACTGTGTACCCTTGGACATTCAGCTCCCAATCACATCCATCACTAAGCCATGACTCGGTGATGGCTTAATCTGTAGCTGTACTACAAGGTCATCCACTTTATTTCTAACGCTACATGCATTTAAGTATGGTACATTTAGACCAGTATCTGTTACCGATTTTGCTGTTTTTCTCTTGCACAGCAAATTATCCTGTCTTTTCACCTGCCTGGCTTTCTTGCCATCTTTGCTGCACACTATCTTTGACTTGATTCTATTTTCCTCTTCCTTGACCCTATCACCCTGGTTTCCTTCCCCCTGCCAACTTTGTTTAAACCCTCCCTAACAGCTATATTAAACATTCCTGCCAGGATATTGGTACCCATTGAGTTCAGGTGTAACCCATCCTTTTTGTATAGGTCATACCTCCCCCAAAATAGATCCCAATGATCCAAGAATTTGAAGCCCTGCCCCTTGCACCAGTTACTCAGCCATGCATTCATCTGCCTGATGCTGCTATTCTTGCCTTTATTAGCATGTGGCACAGCACAGATTTGTACAGCACAGACCCTTGATATTCATACCATTGCGCTTACCTACACTAATCCCATTTACACACATCTGGTTTGTAGCCTTCTATGTCTTGGCATTGAATTTATCTTAAGTTTATTTTATTTAGTTTAGTTATTGTTTTTAATGCTGTGTTTTAATGTATTTTAATGACCTTGTTCTATCTTTTGCAATTTTTAGCAGTTCCATCTATGTCATCTTTAACAGTCTTTAAATATCTGTGAATGTCAAAGACTTTTGAAAACTGGTAAACTTTTCTGACACAAGCTTTGGCTTCTGTCAAGCTGTCAGAGGAAATCCTGGGACAGGCCTCAAAGCCACAGTCCCTGAGGCTTACTGGTTGTTTGGACCTTGTGCTTGACTTCTGAGTATGGACTGTCAGTGATGTCAGTGATGGCAATCCCAGGCAATGGCTCAGCTCCATATTATCCAATCCTGTATGTGAAGGAGGAAGGTTTGTAGGAGAAACAAGACTATTGGGTGGAAATCCAATAATGCCATGCTTGATTGGGAAGGGCTTGAAATATAGTGATATAATCGAGAATAAAATCAAAATAACTTCCAAATTCTATCGCTATTCATTCCCTCCTCTCTTCCTACTATTTTCTATTCCTTATTTGTCTCTTTTCTTCCTTCATGTGTGGGGAGGAGAATGATCCACCTTGCACTACTAGAAATGAAATCTCTGGGGACAGGCCGCATGAGAAGAAAATAATTAATTAAGGCAGTCTGTTGTGTATGGCAAGAAGGACTAGCTGCATGTAAGTAGGTCAGTGGCCACAAGAAATTGATATTAACAGGGCAGAGAAGGGTTTTAACACCTACATCTGCGCACAGAATAAATTACTCGGGTGCGCTAAGCTTAAGCTTATCAATTGAAGTGGAGATCAGCAATGATCCAACTGTTCCTAATGCTCTTAAATTGTAAGTCTGAATAAAGAAAGGCAAAAGGAATTATGATATGCATATTATACATATGCACACTTTAGCACGCATCCTTGATATGCCATATGATTATTGGCAAGCATGCACCTTTTTGTTGCCACACCATGCCCGCACCCCCCCCAACACAATCTATACCTCATACACACTTCTACACTTCTGCAGGAGAAGGATGACCTCAACTGTACTGAAAGAAACAGTGAGGGTCTCTGTTAGGGAATCAGAAACAATATACGAGACATACTTGAGGACAATTAAAGAAAGGGGAGTTAAAAGGCATGCTGAAAAGACACAGCAGTTAAAGGCATGCTGAAAAAAGTTGTCATTGGTTATGATTGTTTTTATCCTAAATAAATCTTTCTCAGCGACAGTAAGATTCATGGCATGTGTTAATGTTTTTTATTTCTTTTCAACGTGAAGTTTGTACCAGTTGTATTTTATAGCTTTTGGATACATTAAATATATAACAAATACAAAACATCAACATTATGGTGAATACAACAACCAACTTAAGAAGGTTTTGAATAATTTAAGGAAGTTTAAGTCAATAAAAAGGAATTAACATTGATATGTTCTCAAGATATCCAAAAGTGACTCATGGCTAATGAATTTTGAAGTGAACGCAATGAATGGAAACAAGGCAATGAGGCAACATACAGCAGTGCTGAAAGCAGTTAAACCACCAAGTGTGATTAGGGGTAAATATTTTTATAATTCACTGAATTTGGTTTTGCCCTAATTGTTGTTCATCCTAATTTCCCTTGACAAAGTGTGGGGAAGGACAATGATATATTTCCAAGTCAGGATGGTGTCTGACTTGCAGGGGGATCTGCAGGTGCTGGTGTCCCAATGCATCTGTTGCCCATGTCCTTTTTGGTGGTGTAGATCACAGGTTTTGGAAGTGCTATTGGAGCTGCCAGGGTGAGTAACTACAATGGATTTTGCAGGTGGTACACACTGCAGCCACCATGTGCCAGTGGCGGAGGGAGTGAATATTTAGCACTGCAATCAAGCAGACTGCTTTGTCCTGTTTGGTGTTGACCTTCACTCGTGTTATTGGACACATTCATTCAGCAAATGGACAACACTTCACTAAGCTCTTGATGTACCTTGAGATAGTGGGAAGGCCATTGGGTGTCAGAATACCTGACCTCCGACTTGCTTTTGTCATCATGGTATTTATGTGGCTGGTCCATTTGAGCTTCTGGTCAATAGTGACCTCCAGGATATTGATGATGGGTGACTCAGTGGCACAAGGCCAGCATCGAGGTGCAGCTTGTAGAGTTGTTGCCTCAGCACCAGTGACCTGACCCTGACCTCCAGTGTTCTCTGTGTGAATTTACATGTTCTCCCTGTGACTGTGTGGGTTTCTTCCAGCAGCTCCGGTTTCCTCCCACATCCCAAAGCTGTGCAGGTTTGGCGCTATAAACTGCCGCTAGTGTGAGAGTAATGGTAGTGGTAGAATCTGGGTAAAGTTGATGAGAGTAGATAGAAAAATAAAGTGGAATTGCAGGATTGGTATTGGTGGGTGCTTAATTGTCAGCACAGACTCGGTGGGTCGAAGGACTTGCTTCCATTACCCAGTGATTGTAATGCCATTGAATATCAAGTCGAGGTGGTTAGACTCCACTGCTGAAGGTTGTCATTGCTTTGCACTTTTGTGGGTGTGACTGTTATTTGTCACTTATCAGCCCATGCTTGAATGCTCTCTATGTCTTAGTTTGTTTGACATGGGCTGCTTCATTTGCTGAAGAGTTGCAAATGGAATTATGACCTGTACAAAAAGGACGGGCTACACCTGAACCTGAAGGGGACCAATATCCTAGCGGGCAGGTTTAATAGAGCTGTTAAGGAGGGTTTAAACTAATTTGGCAGGGGGATGGGAACCGGAGTGATAGGGCTGAGGAAGGGGCAAACAGTAATAAATCAAAGATAACATGCAGTGAAGAGGACAGGAAGGACATGCAGGTGAGGGGGCAAATTTGCAACCAGTGGGATGAGTTGCAGTGCAATAGAGTTGCAGTGCAATCAAAGCAAAAAGTACCAAATACTGGACTTAAAGTATTATACTTAAATGCACACAGCATAAGAAATAAGGTGGATAATCTTGAAATACAGCTACAGATTGGCAGGTATGACATCGTGGCCATCACTGAGACATGGCTAAAGGACGGATATGTTTGGGAGCTGAACGTCCAAGGACACACGGTGTATCAGAAGGATAGGCAGGTAGGCAGAGGGGGTGGCGTGGCTTTGCTGGTAAGAAATAATATTAAATCATTAGAAAGAGGTGACATAGGATTGGAAGGTGTAGAATCTTTGTGGGTTGAGTTAAGAAATCGCAAGGGTAAAAGGACCCTGGTGGCAGTTATATACAGACCTCCAAACAGCTGCCGTGATATGGTCTACAAACTACAACAGGAAATAGAAAAGGCTTGTCAGAAGGGCAATGTTATGATAATCATGGGGGATTTTAATATGCGAGCGGACTGGGAAAATCTGGTTGGTACTGGATCTCAAGAGAGAGAATTTGTAGAATGTC
The DNA here is from genome assembly GCF_009764475.1 of Pristis pectinata. Lineage (NCBI taxonomy): Eukaryota > Metazoa > Chordata > Chondrichthyes > Rhinopristiformes > Pristidae > Pristis > Pristis pectinata. The sequence continues at coordinate 37,137,224 of NC_067410.1, forward strand.
TACAAGATGGCTTTTTAGAACAGCTTGTCGTTGAGCCCACTAGGGGATCAGCTGTACTGGATTGGGTATTGTGTAATGAACCAGAGGTGATTAGAGAGCTTAAGGTGAAGGAACCCTTAGGAGGCAGTGATCACAACATGATTGAGTTCACTTTGAAATTTGAGAAGGAGAAGCTGAAATCCAATGTGTCGATATTTCAGTGGAGTAAAGGAAATTACAGTGCATGAGAGAGGAACTGGCCAAAGTTGACTGGAAAGGGACACTAGCAGGAAGGACGACAGAGCAGAAATGGCTGGAGTTTCTGCAAGAAGTGAGGAAAATGCAAGACAGAGATATTCCAAAAAAGAAGAAACTTTTGAATAGAAAAAGGACACAACTGTGGCTGACAAGAGAAGTCAAAGCCAAAGTAAAAGCAAAGGAGAGGGCATACAAGGAAGCAAAAATTAGTGGGAAGATAGAGGATTGGGAAGCTTTTAAAAACTTACAAAAGGCAACTAAGAAGGTCATTAGGAAGGAAAAGATGAACTATGAAAGGAAGCTGGCAAATAATATCAAAGAGGATACTAAAAGCTTTTTCAAGTATATAAAGAGTAAATAACAGGCGAGAGTAGATATTGGACTGATAGAAAATGACGCTGGAGAAATTGTAATGGGAGACAAGGAGATGGCAGAGTAACTGAATGAGTACTTTGCATCAGTCTTCACTGAGGAAGACATCAGCAGCATACCGGACACTCAAGGGTGTCAGGGAAGAGAAGTATGTGCAGTCACAATTACAACAGAGAAGGTACTCAGGAAGCTGAATGGTTTAAGGGTAGATAAATCTCCCGGACCAGATGGAGTATCCCCTCATGTTCTGAAGGAAGTAGCTATAGAGATTGTGGAGGCTTTTGTAATGATCTTTCAAGAATCAATAGATTCTGGCATGGTTCTGGAAAATTGCAAATGTCACTCCGCTATTTAAGAAGGGTGCGAGGCAGCAAAAAGGAATTTATAGACCTGTTAGCCTGACATCGGTGGTTGGGAAGTTTTTGGAGTCGATTGTAAAGGATGAGGTTATGGAGTACTTGGAGGCACATGACAAGATAGGCCGAACTCAGCATGGTTTCCTTAAAGGAAAATCCTGCCTGACAAACCTATTGCAATTTTTGAGGAAAGTACAAGCAGGCTAGACAAAGGAGATGCAGTGGATGTTGTGTATTTGGATTTTCAGAAGGCCTTTGACAAGATGCTGCTCATGAGGCTGCTGAACAAGATAAGAGCCCATGGAATTACAGGTAAGTTACAAGCATGGATAGAGCATTGGCTGATTGGCAGGAAACAGAGAGTAAGAATAAAGGGATCCTATTCTGGTTGGCTGCTGGTTACCAGTGGTGTTCCACAGGGGTCTGTGTTGGGGGCCGCTTCTTTTTATGTTGTATATCAACGATTTGGATTATGGAATAAATGGTTTTGTGGCTAAGTTTGCCGATGATACAAAGATAGGTGGAGGGGCGGGTAGTGTTGAGGAAACGGAGAGTCTGCAGAGAGACTTGGATAGACTAGGAGAATGGAGAAAGAAGTGGCAAATGAAATACAATGTTGGAAAGTGTATGGTCATGCACTTTGGTAGAAGAAATAAACGGGCACAATATTATTTAAACGGGGAGAAAATTCAAAATTCAGATATGCAAAGGGACTTGGGAGTCCTCGTGCAGGATACCCTAAAAGTTAACCTCCAGGTTGAGTGGGTGGTGAAGAAGGCAAATGCAATGTTGGCATTCATTTCTAGAGGAATAGAACATAAGAGCAGGGGTGTGATGTTGATGATCTATAAGGCATTGGTAAAACCTCGCTTGGAGTACTGTGTGCAGTTTTGGGCTCCTTATTTAAGAAAGGATGTGCTGACGTTGGAGAGGGTTCAGAGAAGATTCACTAGAATTACTCCAGGAATGAGGGGGTTGACATTTGAAGAACATTTGATGGCTCTTGGGCTGTACTTCTTGGAGTTCAGAAGAATGAGGGGGGACCTCATAGAAACATTTTGTATGTTAAAAGGCCTGGACAGAGTAGATGTGGCAAAATTGTTTCCCATGGTAGGGGAGTCTAGTATAAGAGGGCACAACTTCAGGATTGAAGGGTGCCCATTCAGAACAGAGATGCAGAGAAATTTCTGCCGGAGAGTGGTGAATCTGTGGAATTTGTTGCCACGGGCGGCTGTGGAGGCAAAGCCATTGGGTGTACTTAAGGCAGAGATTGATAGGTATCTGAGTAGCCAGGACATCAAAGGTTATGGCGAGAAGGCAGGGAGTGAGGCTAAATGGGAGAATGGATCAGCTCATGATAAAATGGCAGAGCAGACTCGATGGGCCGAATGGCTGGCTTCTGCTCCTTTGTCTTATGGTATTATGGTTTTATGGAATTGAACATTGTGCAATGATCAGCGAACGTCCCTACATTACGATGGAAGGAAGGTCATGATGAACCAGTTGCAGAAGGTAGGGCCTAGGAGCTTCTGCAGTGATGCCCTGATTTTGGGATTATTTACCTCTGACAATTACAAATCATCTTTCTTCCTTTGTGTGAGGTATGGTTCCATTCACTGGAGTGTCTGTCCTTTGATGCCCATTGACTTCAGTTTTACCAGGCCTCTCGATGCCACATGTGGTTCAACTTGATGACAAGGACAATCACTCTCACGTCACTTTTAGAATTCAGTTCTTTGGTTCAGTTTTTGAACAAGGCATTGATAAAGGGCCAAGTGGTCCTGCTCAAATCCAAACTGGGCATCAGTGAGGAGGTTATTTGTAAATAAGTACTGCTTGTCAGCACTGTCAATGATTGCTATCATTTATAATGGTACAAATGAATGTCTTACTTGGTCACTTCAGAGGGCATTTGAGAGTTAACCATATGGGGTGTGTCTAGAGTCACTTGTAGGCCAGATGGGTAAGGATAGCAGGTTTTCTCCATTGAAGAACATTTGTGAACCAGCTGGGGTTTTGTGACAATCCAGTGGTTTTTATGATACTCTTTGTTAAGACTAGCTTAAACTGACTTCCAATTCCACTGGTGCTGTGGTAGGATTTGAACTTGGGTCTCTGGATTCTTAGTCCAGGCCTCTGGATTACAAGCTTGGTATTTTAACTCTTGAGCCACCACCTTAACCTCTAGTAATGTGCATTGAGTATTGATTAATGGCCAGAAAATGGAGTTGATTAAATGGGTCATTTTTGGAATGGGAAGCTGTCACTCGCGGGGTGCTGCAGGAATCGGTGCTGGGGCACCAGCTCTTTACAGCTGTATCAGTGATTTGGATGACGTGATCAAGTGTAATAATTCAAGTTTGCTGATGATTCAAAGCTCAGGGGCTGTAGGGGCTGTGAGGTGATTGGTATTCAGAGGGATCTGGATGTTCTTGTATATGTATATGGTTTCTGTACCCAAGGAAGGTGCTACTTGCAATAGAGAAAGTGCAGCCAAAGTTCATCTCATTGATTCATGAGATGGGGAATTGATATTAACAGGAACGATTAAGCACACTGGACAAAAATGCTTCAGAGCTTATAAGAATGATGGGTAATCTCAATGAAACATGCAAAATTCTTATGGGTCTTGACGGAAAAATGAAGGAATGATGTTTTTCCAGGCAGGGCTATCAACAAGCAAGGGTTGCAGGCAGACATTCAGGATGAGATGAGAAGAAATCTCTGTCTTCACCCTATTACAGGTATTCCATTTGTTATCTCCACTCTTCTCTGCAATTTAAAACACTTTTTTTTCAATTTTCCAGTCCAAAAAAAGGCCATTAACCTGAAACATTAACTCTGTTTCTCTCTCTGAGTATCTCCAACCTTCTCTGTTTGTATTTCAGATTTACAGATCGGCAGCTTTTTTGTTTCTTTGAGAAGGGTTTTCTTTATCAAAAAAGGTAATGAAGCGTTGGAATTCTCTATCAAGTCAGGGCTGTGGAAGACCAGTTGCCAAGTCAATTCAAGGCAGAGATCCTTAGACTTTCAGGTTTTATGGGAATGAAGAGATACGGAGTTTGTAGCGGAAAGTGATACTCTGGTCAAAGATCAGTCATGATCTCTTTGAATGGTGGATTAAACACAAAGGGTGAATGACCTACTCCTACTTGTAGTTCTTAAAATTTTCTTATGTTCTGTGATGCCAAAAAAGGGATAAACTGGGAGAACCTTACAATTCTTTTTCATGCGACTTTGGTTCAATGTCTCACTTGAAAACTATCATGTCTGACTCTCTCAGTGCTGTGTGAACTTGTAAATTGAGATTGTGTCTTCATATTTAGGAAATGGTATGGACCTCTGAGCTTCTGTCTAAGTAGTTGTGTATTGTGACCGAGGCAAGGCTGTTACATAATATGCATCAATGAAAGTGCATTTTAAACTTTCATATCCTCACAATGCTTCCCACAGGCCTATTCCTTTCTGCAATGGATGAATGATGACCTATGTCATTGATATTATTATTACTTGTGATTATTAAACATGCAATGCCCCTTATATGTAAATTTCTATTCTGTGTCTTGAATGGCAAGGTTGATGACATATTCTGTTGATCTGAATAGGTATAAATACCAAGAATTGAGAACCGTCTCATGGATGGGTCCACCACAGTGAGCAACTCAACCTCATGACCTGACAGAAAATGAAAGGAACAATCTTAAAAATATTGGAGCAACGGGTGAAGAATTTAGGCAGGGTTTCATCAATGACTGCCTGAAAGGATCTTTATTTATCTCAAACAAGTAAGCCTTATCTACTTAGGCTGGTGGCAGAGACAAGAATCAATACACTTAAAATTACACCTTAATCATCCATGACCAAGTAATGGAACAGATATATATTGATTTCTTGGTCATAATTCTCAAAGATCTCTTTTACATTTCGAACAGTTAACTACTTTGAAATCCAGCGATTATTATACAGTCAAACACACCAACTATTATGGCCACAATCAATAAGATTCAACGAAAAGGAATTAAGCAGGTTAACAGATAATACATCTGAGTGGCAATGGTTAGGAAGAAATTATCACCAGGCAAATAGGAGCATTTCTTCCTCCTCATGAATATCACCTTTGAACCTTGAATGTTAGTTCATCTAAACTATTGAAACATACGCAAGGGTCCTTGGTTGACTGTGTGATTCAGAAAATGGCTTCACTGCCAATCTAATATTTCTTCAATACTGTACCAAAGTGTTAGCCAAACACTGTGATGACTAATGTCATAATTCATTACCAATAGGCTCTTCAATGTTTCATCTGGGAGTCAATGCCATTCATCAATAATTTTCCAGAAAGCTTCCTTCACAATGGACTTCAGTTTGGCTGTGGACTCTATTAAAGAGGATGTTTACTGACTCATGTTACCAATGCCAGTGGTTTAAAACTCCACAGTCAGAGGAACACGGGCAGGAAGGACCATCAAGCGATTGATAAACAAGCACTGCCAGCTAGGATATTGAATTTATCAATCTGATGGCAAAGAGGTCTTCTCAGCAGGACATGAATAAAATTTACCACTTGTTATCTTTTAAAACTCATCAGGTTAAGCATACCTTTTGGGAAAGGATGCCCATTTCCACAAGATTGAATGCTTTTTAAGATCCTCAGAAGAAAGTCAGTGTAATTTCCCACCTAATCCCATCATCCTAGTGCAAATTCTCATTCAACTTTGTTTTGCTGCAAGTTCTTTGACCAGCCCCCACTTCCATTCTCATATGGAAATGCATCTTACCACACATTCCAGCTGGGAGTCCTATGTTTTGAAATCAGTTTTAAGTTAGGGGCATGAGCCATAAGAGCATTTCCCTTTTCTATGAGCATTTGTAATGACTCCTTTAAAGCCTATAGGGCTTCATTGAAACTGAAGTACAAGACTTCATCACTTGACCAAGTGGTTCCAGAGCTCATAAAGGAAAATATATTGCCTTTCATTCTTCAGAATGAGAGAGCATTTTATTTAGAACTAGAGTTATTACCTTGTTCAGTCATTTATCAAGAAAAACTGCACTTGCTGCAACTCATTAAAAGCCAGTTCAACACGTATACTTCCAACTTTTGTTCTCAATGGGTCAGATGTACTAAATCTTTTTATTCTTTTAAGTTTGATGGAGCAACCTGGGTGATTTCCAAAGCTCATATCAGAGCAAGTATGTTTTAAGTTATTGGAAATATTGAATGTGAAGTTTATGCCCCTAATGTGGGAAAATATTTTCTATCTACAAATAACTAACATAATTACATTGGTAATGATTGTTCTGTAGTGTTCGTTTTCATTTTATTGTAAGTAATATTTGAATGTATGCACCAGACAATAAATGACTGTGGTGACATTGCTGCAATTTTTACTAGCAAGATCTCACAAACAACGATCAATGAATTTCATATTTGCTTATGCAGTTACTGGAGAATACATTATAATACGAAGCATTATAATATGAAGAATTTCATGCACTTCTAATGTAATGGCACATTTAATATCCATCCAACAGGCCGATGGAGACTTGGTTTATCATATTTTCTGAAAATGGAATCTCTGACAATTCAGGATTCCTTCAATGTCATCCTTGAGTATCAGCCTGGTTAATGTAAATGATATCTACTTAACCAGTTTGAAATCAATGCACTTTGACTTCATATTTTAATTTTTGCTGGAAAAGATGAGATCTACATATTTTCTCAGTAAAAATAGCAGGTGACCCATGCTTTCTTTCAACTCCTAAACAATGATAGAGAACCTGTACAACAACATAGGTCTAAACTGAACAGTTACCTTCTGGACATTGGGTTGTCCTTCACTGGACACAAATTCTATCTGCCTTGTGACTTGAAATGCATCAGAAAGCAATGAAAAATGAATACTGTCTTTGCATGCTATACTTGAAGAGCAAACTTACAAAGGATGGTTTACTGTATTTATCTGTACAATAATTGAATAGTGATCATTTTTATAGAGGAAAGACAAATGATTGTGCATATCAATCATACTTCAGAGGATGCAATGAAGAAGGCTTTGGAAGCAACATGGTTGAATAAATTATTTGCTAAGTATAAAATAGTTAAGTCCAATACACCAAATGGGAACTAACTCCATTGAACTTGAATGAGTTTTGTTTTGCTTCAATGTAAATTATGGACACCGCTGTTTTGCTTAGGAAATATTCTTATTTTAAGGAGAATGATATTCACACACAGAACACTTCTATTTTTTTCCACAGTTCTGAATAATTTTTAGAGACACTAACCAAATGTGCTTCAAGTCTGTAAATGATTACTGTCCTGAAAATCCCATGGCGTCTATTCACAGGTTCCGAAACCATACAAGAAAACTGGAAACAATTATCTCAGCACTTTTCTCAATTTCCAGTTACATGTTCATATCAATCCCTCAATCCAAGATATTTGCAAATGGCTGAGAATGTCTTCAAGCTCTGAACAAATATTTAGTGCCTACCATCAGGATCATCAACAGTCTCCTATCAGAAAGCAAAAATGTGAAAAGAAGACTGAAATGTATCACAGAAACTATAAGTGAACTAGAATCGTAGAATTTCACTGCACAATAAGGACTGTCAAGACATAACAAAACTAGCAGCAGCAAATATAAAGATATTTCCACTCTTTGTTGCTCGTGCTAAACATACAAGAAGACAGGGTGAGTACTGCACACCCTTCCAGATTTTAGTTCCATTGACTTCAATGGAATTGAACATTGAATGTGGGAATAAGGCATAATGATACTGCCTTGCATACAGAGATGAATTTCTATCCTAAAGTCCACAAGTGATCTCGTCTGTGTGTGTAATGTACACAACAATAGAAACACAGCCACTAATAAGTAAGCAGGTAGGTTCTATTTATGACTACAGTTAAACAATTTTTGTGAAGGACTGGTAGTATCTTCCCATTTTGTAAATCATTCCCTCTCAAATGATCCAGATCATCTGCTCTGGTATTTTCAAACATGCTTCCTGATGAGTTCGGGGCTACTACATGTATATGCTGATTGTCTCTGTCTGTAAACAAAATATCATCTTCCACTTGGAAGCCATTATGTTTCAATGTATTTTAAGGGGTAGTTGGACAAGAAGTTGAAATTTATGTGCAAGGTTGGGGAAGATCGACCTTTCAGTGGGAGAACAGTTCGGGAACAGTGACCATAAATCCTTAAGTTTTAAGATAGTTATAGATAAGGATAAGTATGGACCTTGCGTGAGAGTATTAAATTGGAGCAGGGCAAATTACAAGAGCAATAGGCAGGAACTAGGGAGAATTTGGGCAAGTCCACATCTGATATGTGGAGGGTGTTTAAAGACCAACTGCACAGAGTACAGGATAGTTATGCTCCAGTAAGAAGGAAGGACAAGGATGGCAAGGTAAGAGGACCTTGGATGTCGAGAGAGCTGGTGAATTTAGTCAAGAAGAAAAAGGAAAAGTATGTAAAGCTTAGGAAGCTAGGATCAAACAGAGCACTTGAGGATTATAAAGAAACCAGAAAGGAACTCAAGAAGGGAATTAGGAAAGCCAGGAGGGGCCTTGAAAAGTCCTTGACAAGTAGGATTAAAGAGAATCCCAAGGCATTCTTTACCTACATCAAAAACGAGAGGATAACTAGGAAGAGGGTAGGACCACTTAAGGATAAAGGAGGGAACATGTGCTTGGAAGCAGAGGATGTGGGTGAGGTCCTTAATAAGTACTTTGCATCAGTATTTACCAAGGAGAAGGACATGGAAGATAGCAAGATCAGTGTGGAGCATGCTGATATGCTCGGCATTTTGAGATAAAGGAGAAGGTAGTGTTGGGTCTCTTAAAGAGCATTAAGGTGGATGTCCCCAGAGCCTTATGTGATATACCCCAGGTTATTGAGAGAGGCAAGAGTTGAGATTGCTGAGACCTTGACCAATATCTTCGTGTCCTCTCTAACCACAGGCGAGGTCCCAGAGGACTGGCGAGTAGCTAATGTCGTTCCATTATTCAAGAAAGGAAAGAGGGATAATCCTGGTAACTATAGACCAGTGAGTCTCACGTTAGTGGTTGGGAAGTTACTGGAGAGGATTCTTAGGGAAAGGATTTAGGAACATTCGGAAAACCATAGCCTAATTAGGGACAGTCATCATGGCTTTGTGCAGGGCAAATCATGCCTTACTAACTTGACTGAGTTTTTTGACAAGGTGACGAGGATGATTGATGAAGGTAGAGTTGTGAATGTTGTCTACATGGATTTTAGTAAGGTGTTTGACAAGGTTCCTCATGGGATGCTCACCCAGAAGATTAAGATGCATGAGATCCATGGTGAAATGGCCGTTTGGATTCAGAACTGGCTTTCCGTGGAAGACAGAGGGTAGTGGTCAATGGACTTATTCTAGCCAGAGGTCTGTGACAAATGGAGTTCCTCAGGGATCTGTACTGGGACCTCTGCTGTTTGTAATGCATATAAATGACCTGGATGAAAATGTAGATGGGTGGGTTAGTAAGTTATAGATGATACAAAGATTGGTGGTGTTGTGGATAGTGTAGAAGACTGGCAAAGGATATAGTGGGATATAGATCAGTTGCAGATATGGGAGGAGAAATGGCAGATGGAGTTCAACCTGGCCAAATGTGAAATGTTGCACCTTAAGAGATAAAATGTAAAGAGACAGTACACTGTTAATGGCGAGACCCTTAATGGCATTGATGACCAGAGGGATCTTGGGATCCAAATTCATAGATCCCTGAAAGTGGCTACACAGGTTGGCAGGGTGGTAAGAAGGCATATGGCATGCTTCCTTCATCAGTCGAGACATTGTGTTCAAGAGTCAGAAAGTTATGTTGCAGCTTTATAAAGCTTCAGTTTGGCTGCTTCTGGACCATTACATTCAGTTCTGGTTGCCCCATTATAGGAAGGGTATCAAGACTTTGGAAAGAGTGCAGAAGAGGTTTACCAATAGGTTGAACAAACTTGGGTTGTTCTCTCTGGAGCGGCGGAGGCTGAGGGGAGATCTGATGGAGGTTTATAAGATTATGAGAAGCATAGATAGAATGGACAGCCAGTATCTTTTTCCCAGGATTGAAATGTCTAATACTAGAGGGCATGCATTTAAGGTGATAGAGGATAAGTTCAAAGGAGATGTGCAGGACAAGTTTTTCACACAGAGGGTGGTGGGTGCCTGGAATACACTGCCTAGAGTGGTGGTGGAGGCAGATACAATAGGGGTGTTCAAGAAGCTCTTAGATAGGCACATGAATGTGAGGGAAATGATTGGATATGGGCATTGTGTAGGCAGAAGGGGTTAGTTTAGTTGGGCATTTTATTACTTATGTAATTGGTTTGGCACAACATTGTGAGCCGAAGGGCCTGTTCCTGTGCTGTACTGTTCTATGTCGAAGATAATTAATGAGGTAGGTGGTTTGAAGATGAAGGGAGATGACCAAAAATTCAACTAAAGAAGTTGGGGATTTATATAATTGGGTTAATGGTTGTGGCCTAAGTTAGTGAAAGTGACCAAAAGTATGGTTGCAGCTAATGATGAAAAAGGTGACATTTTGGCCAAATTAAGATTCTCATCATTATCAGTCTTAGTGAAACCTATCTTGCAGAGATAATGTACCTGAAAACCTTGTAAAGTAGCTTGATAACATCTTGGTTGGTGAGCTCTTTCATGCCTCTTCCCACTTCCTGTGATATCCCTGATGCCAGTGGTTCATCTCCATGTCACCTAAAAAGCAAATTGTTTGGTGTGCCACAAATCTCCATTGACTGTCAGTTCTGAGTACTGTGACGTCAAATGCAGACTTAAACATATGCTTGAACTTCTGTGGAGATCAAGGTGACTGTCAGTCTTATTTTCTCAGGATCATTCCAGTATGATGCTGCTGATCTCTGCCATATCACAAAATGCTGCATTAAGGAGATCACCCAAGTCAAGGAGCAAAAACTTAATTTTCTTCCCCTTCTGTCAACAGGAGCAGGCAGAGTACGCACAGGGATTTTCTCTATTGCAGGCTTGCACGGAGTGCAGACATATGGAGACTACCTCGGCATCCTCTTGCTAGTACCTCTGGATGTTTGCAGTGCCCCCCTCATATAGAGAACATGCTTCCTGTAACTGTTCTCCACCAGTCTCTCCGGATCTGAACCCTCACATGTATTCTCTCCAATCATTCATCACAACATCCATTTCTGAAGCAGCAGGATTCTCTAGTAGTTGGAAGAATGCTGTCTGAATTGTGCCTGTGCCCTTTAATGGCTGGCTATCAAGGTTGCTGCTGCAAGGCAAAGAGCTGGCAGATTTGAGACCTCGCAGCAGTAGATTAATACAAATGCATGCACTGAAATTGAAACAGTCTGGTGCTTTCCAGAAACCCTGAACAACATATACTGGATGCCTTGCATTAAAAGATTGCAATCTTTATGAGACTTTAAAAAAATGTCATGATGACATCCAAAGTTGCTTCAAGACTGGTAGAAACCTGATAACTTCTTTGTTAAAAATTTTCATAACATCTTAGCCAGTTCTATTGTTCACAAGAAACAATAAGATTTAAAATAAGTAAACCTGCTGAGACAAAATTAATTGATCCACCAGAACAGAACTAAAAAATTACTAAGTGGCAGGAACTGGAAGATGTTCCCTGTAATAAAGGTTAAAGGATCATAATACAGAGATGCTAGGAAATGTCAGATGGGTTTCTTTAAACATTCCCCTGACATTCTCTTACAAGATGAGTTTTAAGGATTTTTGAAATGAGAGATTAGAATGCAAAGAAAAGAGGTGTTAACAGCATGAAGAATTGATAGGCAACTCCATATTCAACCACTGGACATCTGTTCATCCACATTAAAGGACAGAAAACAGAAGGTCAAACAGACTACATACTGAAGTTCTTCATCTTTAAGTATTTCATCCTGTTGGAGTCCTTGCTGAATAGTGATGGACTTTCTAATGGAGACTTGGATTAGAAGAATCAGGGCAGTCAGTAGTCACAGAACAGGCATGGATCCTAAAGCCATGACTCATGGGATCATTCTTTGGACTTCTACCTACATGCTAACAGTGGCTACGCTCCTCTTTCTGTCTCAATGACCACAAGTGACATCCTATTAGTTATGATTCTTTTTACTAACAGAATCTCAGTACACATAATGTCTCCATTCACTTGGAAAGAGCTAACATTTTTCTTGTGAACCATTTTCTGTTTGCAGTTTTGTTAATACAGGTGTACACAATAGATACTTCCATCAAAACTTTGCAACAAAATTCAATATTATAGAAACTGTGAAGCAATAGAATACAACACAACTGAGAAACTACATTTATGTTGAACTTTACAAGCTCATTCCATTTGGCATATTTAATTAAGTTCTTAAATTCATATTTAAAAAAAATGTTCTAATCTATAGCCAGGCACAGAACTCAGTAACACTAACTGAGCTTTTCAATTTCTCTGATGCAGGAAATATGTGTAAAATGAGCAATTGGCCATGGCAAAAACCTACTCATTTTACCTTTTCTTTTTATCCAGAAGAAAAGTACACTCAACAGTTTCCAAAACCAGAAAAATGATCGTGGTATAAAAGAAGATCAGTTTCATTTGAAGGCTATGTTATAATATCAGCATTAATTTATAGAAATCCACATTTGTCTCACCACATAAAATTTCCATGCTTGTTTTAATTCAAAGAAATCAATTTTTACAGATGTAAAAAATAGAAAAATTGTGAGAAAGAGTATATAAAGAGAATTATTACAATACAAAGTAGAACGTCTAACCCATAAGTCCATGCCAGATTCAAGCACACCAGTTCCATTCCCCTGCAGCCCTGCAAATTTATTTTCTCTCGCATGCCCATCAACTTTCCCCTCTTTCTGATTCTTTTGGATTAGAGGCAACTGACAGTAACCAATGAACCTACCAGCGTATCTTTGTACTGTGGAAGGAAACTGGAACATCTGGAGGAATCTCCATGTGTTCAGCGGGAGAATATGTAAAACCCCACACAAACAGCACCCAAGGTCAGGACCAAACACAGGTCCCTGGAGCAGAGGGACAGCAGCGATAACTGCTGCACGGCCGTGCCACTCGTGAAGTACTAGAAGTATCTAATTATCTGATTAAATGTACACTTAATAAATGTAGGTTTTTATTTAGTCATCCATAAATAGTATACTATTTATACTATTTATAGTACCGTCTGTATATACTGTATATTTTATATACGGCCCACTGTCTGTAAGGAGTTTCGTATGTTCTCCCCATGTCTGTGTGGGTTTCCTCCGGGTGCTCCGGTTTCCTCCGACATTCCAAAGACGTACAGGTTAGGAAGTTATGGGCATGCTATGTTGGCACCGGAAGCGTGGCGACACTTGCGGGCTGCCCCCCAAGATCACTATGCAAAAGATGTATTTCACTGTGTGTTTCGATGTTACATGTGACTAATAAAGATCTTATCTATAACTTGCACATAAATGAGCAGATCATAAAATTCCTGGAAAGCCATGCTCCCTAATTTGCCATCCAAAGACATTTGAAATATTTAACATGAAGTAAAAGAATACTGAACTTTTTTTTATAAATGAAGTTAACCTAAGAGCATTTAAAACACTCATAAATAACTAAAAGCATTAAACTAGAATGAAATACTGAAATGCACTGAACTCACCTTCTGCTTTGTCTTCTAATGCACAGTTGAAATATTGGGTGATCCACAGCACAAATGCTGGAGAATCCTCAGCTGTTGGAACAAGCTGAAAGATCTTCCCTTCTGATCCAGCTCATAGTGAAGAATGTATACCAGAAATCCTCATGGACCCTCTTTGCAGAATCCAATTGATTTTTAAATGACTTCAGGGATTTTACCTCCATTAATCTTTCTGGAATTCATTTTCATGGCTTAATAGGACAACATTACTCTCTGAACTGGGTATAATAAAATCAGGTTTGTAATGAACAGATTTCTAATTTCACCACTTAGTGCACAATGAATACAGTTCATTTTTATTGTATGTATATCACATCAGTAACTAAGAAAATTCAGTTTTGGAAGAGTGCAGTATCCAATAGCAAATAAAATTGCACGTAAAATGTCTATTTTACTCCTTGGAAGCTTGGCTCTTTGTTTTTGATAATCTTACATTTACTAACTACTCAAATTTAGCAGAAAGCAGGGTTTAAGCCTTTTATTTCCTGTATAATGGCAGTCTTCATGTATCTCCTTAATATTTCAGCATTCATCCTTGTGAAACAGGAAATTTAATGTCACGATCTCTTATCATAAACACAGGATTTGTAATTTAGCTGGATGATTTTTCACAGTGTTCCAAGGAAATTGTTAGAAATTTGAATAAATTAGTAACCATTATTTATCCAATTCAGAGAATCCATTTGTGAATACATTCAAAATTACATCTATTGATTTAAGCTAATATATAATTCATATCAAGCTTGGTGGAAGGAGACAGAGAGTGGTATTGGAGATTTTTTATTCATATTGGAGGCCTGTGACCAGTGGTGTGCCACAGGGATAATGCTGGGTCCACTGTTGCTTGTCATCTATGTTTACAATTCGGATGACAATGTTGTTACTATGGTTTGTAAGTTTGCGGATGACACCAAATTAGTGGTGTAGTGGCCAGTGAAGAAGATTATCTAAGATTTCAACAGGATCTGGATGAACTGGGGAAGTGGGCTAAAGAACGGCAGATGGAATTTAACTTGGATATGTGTGAGGTGTTGCATTTCCGTAAGTTAAACCAGGGCAGGACTGATACAGTAAATGGTAGGCCATGGTGAGTGTTGTAAAGCAGAAAGACCAAGGGGTACAAGTACTCAGTTCCCTGAAAGTGGCAACACAGATAGACAGGGTGGTGAAGAAGGGGTTTGGCAAGCTCGACTTTATCGGTCAGGGCATTGAGTACAGGAGTTGGGATGTTATGTTGCAACTGTACGAGTCCACATCTGGAGTATTGTGTGCAGTTCTGGTTGCCCAGCTATGTCATTAAGCTGGGCGACCAGCTACGTCATTAAGATGAAAAGGGTGCAGAAAAGATTCATGAGGATGTTACTGGGATTGGAGGACTTGAGTTACAAGGAGAGGCTGGATAAACTGAGACGTTTTTGCCTGGAGTGAAGGAAGCTGAGGGGATTACCTTACAGAGGTATATAAAATCATGAGGGGAATAGATAAGGACTACAGACTTTTTTCCATGTTAGTGGAGTTTAAAGCTGGATGGCGTGGATTTAAGGTGAGAGGGGAAAGATTTAGAAGAAAAGAGGGAAACTTTTTCACACAGAGGGCGATGTGTATATGGAGTGAGCTACCAGCGGACGCTGTAGAGGTGGGTACAATTGCAATGCTTGAAAGACGTTTAGACAGGCACATGAATAGAAAAGGTTCAGAGGGATATGGTCAAATGCGGAAAAATGGGACTAGCTTGATTAGACATCTCAGTTGGTATGGACAAGTTGGGCCGTTGGGCCTGTTTCCCATAGTGTATAACTCTTTAAGTGATGAATGCACTCAGGAAATGATGTACAGACTGGTTTATTGAGAGGTGACTTGATAAAGGTCTTTAAAATGATGAAAGGTAATGATAGAGTGGATATACAAAAAATGTTTCTTGTTGTGGGAAGAATATAACTGGAGGCCATCAGTGTAAGATAGTTACCAAGAAATTCAACAAGAAATTTAAAAGAAACATCTCTACCCAGAGTGGTGAAAATATGGAACTTATTTCCACAGGAATTAGTTGAATAGTATGGAGGCATTTATGATGACGCAAACATATAGAGGATTATGCTGTCAGATTTAGGTGAGGAAGGATGGAAGGAGGCTCAGGTGGAACATAACTGCAAGAAGAGACTGATTGGATCTAACTGCTTATTTCTGTGCCATGTATTTTATTGTAATGTAACCTGGTATAATCAATATAATCTGTCTGCATATAGTCTGTTCAAATATTGAATTTGCTATTTGTCATCTATTTGAGTATCATTTACTCAAATCACATTAGTTTTCTGAAAATAGATCCTGATCATATGCTGTCATTTCCTTCATACTCTGACAACAATTTGCCAAACATATGAACATGTGTTGTGGAAATGGCACTAAAACATTTTGCTCACTAACCAATGGACTGCAGTTTAAAACTCAACACATGTATCATTCTTTCATTAAATTCTGATGGAAAGTGCATCAGAGATTCCTCCAACTACTATTTTTAATTTGTTTTCTACTCACGTTTAGGTCTGTATATATCACCATCAGAGATTAAGGTTCATGACTTTGTTCCAAATCTGTTGAAGTCAGAGTAATTCAGTAACAGTGGACAGTGTTGAAAGCTATGTTGAGGATGGAGAAGAGGAAATGCTTTAAGCAATTACTTTTCCTTCTCTTCCTCAATGTATATGCCTCATCTTAAACTAGTGACTATCCCCATCCCGTCTCTCCCCTTGTCTCCCCTCTATTAACTTCACAGCAGAGGTCTAGAATAATGTGTTAAAAACAAAATAATGCTGGAAATACTCAGCACATGAGGCAGCTTCTGTGGAGAAAGAAACCAGAGTTGACATTTCAGGCTGATGATCTTCTGGATTTTCAGCATTTACAGTTTTTTTTGGAATTTTGATTGCTTTGAGCACTATGTGCTTGTACATGTAAATCTCACTGATTTGTAAAACATCCTGGGAGCAATAATAAACTGTACCAATAAAGTTCTCATGTCAGTTTAACTCACACAAACACATCAAAGATTTTTGATATTTTTGGATGCACTAACATTGTTGGATTATTGTCCAAACAACTGGATTGGTAACGTATAACATTATTGTTTGCATCATTTCCTCTAATTCAAGGACCATCAGTTAAAATATTTTTATTCCACCCCAATCTTCATTGAGTCTGTCTTTCAAAGTTCTTTTAAAAAAGATTAAATGGATAAATAAAACTGCTGTTATTCATTTTAATGACAAACTTATGCAAGACACTATGAAACAAACACTTGACTTTCAGACAAGCAATGGGATATTGTGCTAATGGCCTGAAAAGACTTTGATAAATCAGCAGGAAAAGCAGTGAGTTAGTGATCTCCAAGGGGAATGCAAAACCTTCTGCCATTCATTTTAAACACAAATCAGTGTCATGTCTGGTTTTCCTTGTTCAGAGCAAAATCACATTCATAAGCACATTCTCTGCTGGGTAGCAGCGTGAATAGATTGATGCATAATGGACTGAATTCAATGTGCAATGCAGATTACATTACTCATTCAGTGAACAAATCTTCATGCTACAAATAATCCTCCATTAAATTCAATGTTATTTTCAAAAATTCTGTGTGGTTCTTTTCAATGCCTGTTTTGTACAGAGTGGTGCCGTTCATTTTTCCTCCACTTTTGGCAGAAGAAATTAGAATTCCATTCTTAATTTAAGCCCATATTCTTTTGCTCCTGCCTGCATGTGATCTGTTGATCTATATAAATGCAGTTTTGTTTAAGATCAGATGGCCTTGTATGGACGAAAAATGAGCTATTTCCATTCATCAAACCTTGTGAAGTATCATCACTATTTTCCCTCTGTTCTTCACTTTGATTGAGAACTCCTTTAGTTTCTTCACTCTTCATTTCTGAATCGTAACTGTCAGTGGAATCATTGCTAACAATAATCAACAACTATTTGCTACTAAAGTTAAAGGTCTTCTTCCCCTTTATGAATAAATTGACAGGACAATACTGAATCACCAAATGCATGCAAATTCTGAGCAAGATGCTGAAAGCCCAAGGCTGATATTATTTATGGAGAGTCATAATTGAGGGGCAACAGCATAATGCATAGCAATTCTTATGCGTGGATCCATCCTGATAGACATTCTCAGTTGATAGGCCCATTCATTCTTTGATAGGCCCATTGCAGGCCAAATTGACATTTATTGACTATCCTTCATCTCCCTTCAACTGAGTGGTATGCTAGGCTACATCAGAGAGCTGATGAAGGCTAACCACATTGACAGACTAACCACACTGATCCTCTGTAAAAAGAATAGCAGGTTTCCTTCCCTGGAAAACTTTTGTGAATGAGATCACCAGCTTCACAGTCAGCATTCCCACTATTATTCCTTTTGTTGTGATCCCCAAATTATTCAATTACTTTAAATACCAACAGCCAGAGTGGTGTTAAAATTTGTGTCTGGGTCAATAACCCACACTTCCAGATACTGATGCAGCAATTTAATTCCTGCATTTCCTTGCATTCCTGACAAGGTCCATTCATGGAAATAAAATCAGCTTCAGTGCAACTGGAATCAGCATTGACAAACTTTTGCAATCAGACAAGTAGATATCAAGGATAGTTATCATCCTTGCTACCTGGTCAGTCATCTGGAAGAATGGGTAGAATACCCATTGTATAAAGATATGGCTGATCCCACCAATTTTTATGAGATGTAAGAGAAAAGGATGATCTGTTCAGTTACGACCCAGTATATAAAGCTACAAATCAATACCTACAAATTAATATACATTATGCTAATCCATTACAATGCACTGGTCAGATTATGGGTTGAGCATTGAACTTAGTTTTGGTGACCATAGCACTACAAAGATGCAAACATACTTGAAAAGATCTGGAGAAGGAAAAAGTTATGAGGAAATAATCTAAAAGCTTACCTTCCAATCAGATGAGAAAAATTAGGCCCATACAAGTGGTATAGATTTTTAAAAATCCAGTTTTCAAAGTAAACCAGGAACATTTAAATTAGTATACTGATATATCAGGTAGAACACTTTTTCTAAACTCTGTGACAACTTGACAGTCAAGGTTGAAGCTGAAGATACAGTTAATGGCCATAATGAGAGAAACAGAATGCAAGGATGATTTTTCATAGCCTCTGCTTTTTCCCTAAATTCTTCTGAGAAAGAGCAATTTTTCCAACATAATTCTGTTGCATTTTGCTAATACGTTGGCTGAAGAACCAAGGTAAGTATTTTGAGCAATGCAGACTATAGTGTTGAGTGATACTAAAAGAGTAATGATCCAGTTTGCTGACTAAACTCATTTGTCAACAACTCATTGCACTCAGCCTTAGCATTTTCTACTCAAGTGCAGAACAACATTTGAAGCTTCTCTCTATCATGTTGAGTATATTCCAGGTTTTCCATCCATATATAATGATCAGGCTAAGAACTATCATGCATCTTTTCCTTTATATTGATTCACACTGAAAAATGCCAAAAATCTCCAGTATCCTCACTGCTTTTGTTGATATAGTTTAGTCAGACTACCCACTCACATCATTACTATTCCAAATCCATGTCAAATCTGCTGTGATTATCATCTTGTCTTTGTAATTCCCTGGAAGGCTGACTTATTTGGGCCCTTCTCAGTAGAAAACATATCATTGCACTATTTGAGAATAATATCTTGCACTGTCTAAATTTAAAGCCTGTAAGATATAAATTTACATAGAAATGATCAAGCTAATAATGATACCAAAATATGTTTTTAATCAGAGGATATGTTAGTGCAAGCTTTGCATTTTATAATGATTTGTACAAGAGAAGAATATGAAAAAAAAATCATTTTCAGGACCTTCTCTTTCCATTTCCGTCTTGAGAGCTGACCTGTATCCCCTATTGATCAAGTGTAATTTTTTTTTCTCTTCAATCTAACTTTATTGTGTCATTTTTCTTTACGAGAAGATAAGACAATTAGGATCCCAAACGAAACAACATTTGCATTAATACATCCAGTTAAATTATTATCTGAGTTTAAGACTTGCAAGAATACTGCATCCTCCCAACTATCCATCTTTTCTACTGTCTGATGTACGTTTCCATCTACATTCATCTGTCAGTTGTGTATTTATGTCATAAAGATGTGTAGAGGTAAACATTGGTGCACCTTAACTTTAAAGCAAAAGCAAGACAAATATTATATATGCTTCTGTCAAAAGCTATTTTGACAAGATGATGAAAACTTGAGTAGTACTACCATATTTTTGTGGCAATTGGTATTTGTAAATCATGCTTGGTGTTGCAGAAGAAGAGAGATTGTAAGGAAGTGGGTGTGATTGGGGAGAAAGAAACAGAACTGAAATTTTTGTGGAGTAAGTAAAAGAAACAATGGATGGAGTAAGACACAGAGAGTTATTGCAAGAAAGTAGATACAACAACACATTCTTTTTGACCTATAAAAATATTCAACTATTATGTCTTCATATGATTTGCTCTCTTTATTAATAAGATACTTTTATTGCTCAATTAAATTACTGTTTGCAAAACTGTTGCCAAAATTTAGGTCAATTTTGAGCTAATTAAGTTATACAAAGAAATATACTCTGGGAGAAAAAATGGGCCGTAGCCTGAAAATGTAAATTTTATTGATAAGGATACATCTGGAAATTACCTCTGTGATGATGCAGTGGATGTCGTGACATGAAGTAAATTGCCAACAGCAGATCTTGAAGCTCAGCCATAGAATAACTTGTTTACTGAAAAATGTTGATTAGCATTTTTCTACAGGAAGTCTGGTTTAAGTTCACAGTAACAATGATCTTTGTGGTTCTTTAGTATCAGTTTGTAAAAAAAAAATATAATGTGGTTGAAACTGGCAACAAACCCTTAGGTGTACTTCTGAGTTCAATGCACTGCTGGACAGTCTGGTGCAGCCTGGGGCAGACATTGGTCTGTAAACTAGAGGAATGTACTCGGCAACATGCCTGTGTAATTTGGTGCCCTTGAGTGGAGTTGACTCTAAATGAGTTGGCAGATTGTAATTGTGCTCTGAATGGTTGGACATCTGCAGTGTCCTGAGGTGGAAAAAAAAACATACTCATTGTCAGTTCATGTTCACTTCACATGTACTTCAAAAATTCTCAGAGACACAAGTGGAAAATTCAATGCTTTCTAACACTGGAAAATTGCTGAGCTAACAAACATTAAGGTTACACAAATAATTGTTTTTTTGATTTTGGATTCAGTGTCCATCTTAGATAGCAAAGAGGAGAAACACTTAAGATTTAGTTGGACAATAACTGTACAGTCTGAATTATTTGTTAGCAATAGTCAATTAATTCATACGGAAGAAAGGGAGTATTGCAACTTTGAAATAAGTAATTATTTTAAATAGTCTGTAAAGCTATGACACACTGAATTCATAGGCACAATATCATCTGGAAGTAATTTAAGATTTGGCCCATATTACTGTTTCAGACAATATCAACAGAATACCAGACAATCATTTGATATAACAAATTTCAAGTGACTTTGAAATAAATACCATTTGCATCTGCCTACTTTTGTTTCTGAAATACAGTATAAAACGATACACTAGGCATTTCTAATGTCTGAAGAAAAACGTCCACTGGGATTGGAAAACTTTATAAGTTTGTATAAATAAAAGTATTTTCTTTGGGAAAGGAAACAATTAATTTCCTGTTTTTTGATAAATGAAATGACCATGGATTAAAATTGTATACCATCTTTGTTTTCAGTTCAAGTTTCCTCAAGTGAATACTCGAAGTGAGATGGGGTAGACGAGCTGAAGTTGGTGATTACAAAATTGGGTCTGCAGCACAGTTTTTCAGCTCTGCAAGTCCTGAATTTTAATTTTGATTGCAAATTATAAAGGCTATTTTTCAGTGTGACTCATGCTTCTCACCAAATTGATAATACAATAGCTGGAAGTGTGTTGCAAATAGCATGTGCTAACCGTGCATGGGAAAAATGTTGAACAGTACCACAAATAGTTTTGATATTTAGGGGTATCCTGAATGACTTGATGGTTTGTTGGTGTTGACTGGGAGCAGAGATACTTAAAGTGTAATGTGCTAAAAATAAAGAAAATAATACAAAATCCACAGGTGCTGGAAATCCTCAAACAGAAATATTAACTCTGTTTATCTTTTCACAAATGTGACCTGACATATTGAGCAGGCACGGTAGTGTAGGTGGCAGGCACGGTAGTGTAGTGGTTAGCGTAACGCTATTAGAGTGCCAGCAACCTGGGTTCAATTCCCGCCGCTGTCTGTAAGGAGTTTGTACGTTCTCCCCATGTCTGCATGGGTGCTCCAGTGTACTCCCACATTCCAAAGAAGTACAGGTTATGAAGTTGTGGGCATGCTGTGTTGGTGCCGGAAGCGTGGCAACACTTGCGTGCTACCCCCAGAACACACTAGGTAAAAGATGCATTTCATTGTATGTTTTGATATACATGTGACTAATAAGGATATCTTATTTTCTGTTTTTTATATTTGCTAAGAATGACTTTTGAAAAGGTAAAGCACATCTGTGAAGATTAGTCAATGCTTTTGGTGTGGTTCAAGGGGTCTGGTTTTCTTGGAGAAATAGCTGCTTTGGTGGCCATTCTGATGGATCTGCTATATGACAATGAGATGGAAGTGAGGGATCAGAAGCCAGGCCAAGCTGGCAGAAGAGGCAGGAGGTAGAGGGAGGCAAGGTAGAGGAGGGTCCTGGCTAAGAAAGCCTGTATGGGACAGATGCCATACATTCCTTTTCCCAAGGAACAATGTTATTGGACATTGTAGTTTCCATGGAACTGGTCACTGACATCTGCCATGTGTTGGTTGCAGAGATTCAACTGCTGCGGGTATTGTTAATGTCGTGCAATTTGCTGCATGTTTCTTCATAAGGATGGCTACAGTGCCTGGAGCAGAGAATAGCAGAGAGCCAATGGGTGTGCTTTGCAGTGAAAGCAACTTTACTCATGCTGCAAGTGGTGATCAATTGCATCCCTGTGGCAACAAGGGACAACAAAGATTCTATTTACTTAGTCTACAAATGATAAGTGACTACATCTAAAAAATACTCATGGTCAGCATAAAGCACCCAGGGAGCTTCACAATTCATAGATATTGCAGCAGCCAGCTGTGAACTGTATATTCCTGCCCATACAACAGAACAATGGATAGTTCTTGGGGACTATGCATATGCTTCCTGAGATCAGTTTGGGCAAGAACAATAAGAGCCATGCTGTCACCAGAAAAATAATGGAGACAGCAATTAGGACATTCAAACAAAGATTTAGATCATCTGGACAAGGTCTGGATGCTCATTCTAATACATTCCAGAAAATGCCACTTGCTTTGCTGTGTCTTGGTGAACACCACATAACCTAGCCCTTAGGTGAATAAAGCAGAGCAGGAAGGAAGAAGAAGAGGGGGATCAAGGAAGCTAGCAATGAAGGCCCTCAATGGATATCCTGTAAGGAACTGATAGACATCCCATTTTCCAGTAAGGAGCCTGCTTGGCATTATCAAGGCTGAGATAATGAAATTATTCATACCTTCATTCAGAAAGATCTGGACAATATTCAGTCTTGGGCTGATGTGGAAAATAACATTTGCAACAAACAAGTGCAATGACCATCTCCAATAAGATGGTGTCTAACTGTTCCTCTTTCACATTAAACAACATTGGTAAATTCCCATCACAAACATTAAGAGCCACCAATGATCAGAAACTGAAGTAGACCAGCCACCAAATGGGCTGATCAGAGTCCGGGTATTCTGTGGCAAGTGATTCAACTGGTGACTTCTCCAAGCCTTTCCGCCCTGTACAAGGGATAAGCCAGGAATTCAATGGAATATTCCCCAATTCCCTGAATGCAGTTACAATACATCTTGAGAACTTGACATTATCCAGGATAAAGCTGCCTGCTCATCACTCTGAACATCTCCTTTTCCAGTCCCAGCACACTGGGTCAGGGTGGGCACCATATACAACAAAATGGTTGGTGGCAACTTACTAAGGCTTCTTTCAAAGCCTATGGTAAACTCTTTGGTTTAATGGATCATCCTGATGCTACTTGTGAAAATTGAGTGAAAAGAACTTCAATACCTGAAGTTCATTTCACATAATTGCAGATTTTCCTGTGAAACTGGATAAAATTATGAGAGGTATAGATGGAGTAGATAGCTGGTATCTTTTGTCCCAGGGTCAAAATATCTAATACTCAAGGGCATGCATTTAAAGCGAGAGGGGGGAAGTTCAAAGGAGATGTGCGGGGCAATTTCTTTTCACAGAGAGTGGTGGGTGCCTGGAATATGTTGCCAGGGGTGGTGGAGGCTGATACAATAGAGGCATTTAAGAGGCTCTCAGAAAGGCATATGAATATGCAGAGAATGGAAGGATATGGACCATGTGCAGGCTGAAGGAAGTAGTTTAATTTGATGTTATCAGCTTAATTAGTTTGGCAAAACGTTGTGGGCTGGAGGGCCTGTCCCTGTGCTGTACTGTTCTATATTCTAACTGACAATGTCATTCCCTCTAAACGTGTTGTAAGATCTTGCAGTGGTCACCATGCAGCCCAGCAGGTGTGATTTTGCAGCCATCTCTTAAAGGAACATACCACAATACAATCAAGGCTTCCTTCCTGGTACAGGGGAGTATTTCTACTGAATGAATGCACATTGCAATGATGAGAGGTGGTGGGACTACCAAGTCAGAGGAATCTGGACTGATTGGTAAAGAACAGGTCCCACTCTGACCCCAGTGGAGTCATACAGGAGCCATATTCTTTGTGCAAGGAAGCCATGGATACCCTCCAAGGCCACAGTCTGGCGCAAAGTTGCATCTGTAAAGAAGAGTGGGTCTATTAATACCTTGGAAAGCCAACAACAGCAATAAATCCCCGAGCCTGACCTACCTGCTTTGGTGGCGTGAAAGAAAGATGAATATAGTTTTCTCTACTTGAAGGTAGAGCTTGGGTGACCTCAATAATCAACTGAGGTGAACAAATGGTAAGATGAGGACGATATTAGCATGATCCTGAGGCTAGTAACCTGGAAGTGACTGTGACCCTGAACTCCGTGGGCAAAGCAGTCAAGGATCACATGCTGTGATTGCATTTTATGTCATGGGAGCTGACAGATCTCCGCGTGGTCAAAGAATGAAGTTTATGTTGGACCCTTAAACAGCATGATTTTTGGGGAAAAGGGTCAGGAAAACCTGGTTGTCACGTAAGTAAGACTGTGCTATATCAGCCCACTAAGTTTGAAGTCTCAATGCTGATCAATTTTGCACATTGCACCACTGTCAACATCATCTCAGGGGAGGTTTATGCCATGAGGGAGAATGAAAAATGAGGAGACAAATTTCTTGAAGGGAACCAAGGCATCCAAAAATGTGCCCAAGATTCCTCTACTCAATGTAATTTTTTCCCCACAGAGTTGTGTGGATAAACTCTTCATATATAATCTTCGCCATCCAGTTGAAATGGGATCAATAGCATAGATGCACAAGAAACTGCATATTTGCCTCCAAGTCATAAGATGTGGAAAGTAATTCACCACTTCAGGAAGCTGCACTCCCTTCATCTGCTCAAGGCCACGCAATGTTCAATGCCAAAGAGTGAATAAAAAATAAATATTTCTCATTCCACCGCATTCACAAACTTACACTGCTTGCACTCATCTTAGTGGCACTTGATAACAATTCATGAATACAAGATCCAAATAAACTCATTTCAAATGTATTTATACATCTAATCAGAGCAAAACTGATTGTATCACTTTTCTTTCTTCCCATACAGTTCCCATTTATCTTATTGTTTGCCTAACTGGCCTTCACAAACAAACAACTTTCTTCCCCGATCTCTAACACAGCCAATATGATGTTACTACTGGACACATCTTCCTCTTTTCCCTATATTGAGGAAACTAAATGCAGATTAGAAAAAGGCTTTGTGAAAAATCTTCATTCATTCTATAAGGATGACCTTGAATGTTCAATAGCCTGTCACTTAGAGTGTCAATTGCACCTTATTGTGAGGGGTTCACCATGTTTTAGTGACAGTCATTTTCTCTCAAGATTTCCCTGACTTGGACATCCTATTCCTGAGCTGGGAGTGAAACAATGGGCTGAATAGAGTTTGCTTCTGAAGCTCCCATTCACTCCCAGGTAAGTAAGTCCTGGATTTATGCAAACCCACTGCAAGCCCAGGATTGACAGATGATATCAGTGGGATTGCTTATTTTAGAAAAACAAAGGACTGCAGATGCTGGAATCTAGATGAAAAACACTATGATTTTCATAGCCCATTCACCTGATAAAGAAGGCTTGAGTTCCTGTGAATCTGTCAATATTTACTTTCATAATGGTCAGAAAGCTCAGAAATCCCACAGAAATTCCAGCATGCAAACAGTGTAGTCCCAAACATCCTTACTGCTGATTGCTAGTGACTTCCCCACTTGATCTCCCTGTGGACCCCAGCAATGGAACATCAACTTCCTGCAGTTTCTCAGCAGCTGTATCGGGAAATCTGCCTGCTGAACATGTGGCAGGTTGAGCAACTCCATTCATTTTGACAGAAAGGAAACGCTACAAGGGAGGGAAATAAGTTTCAGGTAATTTAGGTTTTTTATTGGAATTAATTAAGTTTATTTAAATGTATTTCATGGTTTTGAGTTGTTGCTATTGTTTTTAGATATTTAAAATATATTTAAATATTAATTTTTGAAATATTTGTATGCGATTATGACATAGCAATCTTTAAATGCCAGAGGCATTCACAAGTATTCAGATTATTTGACAGCTTTTACAGCAAGTTCTATCGGGATAAGTGGCTTTCATGACTGGCAAAGCATTTGGATAGTTGGGGCTTTAACAGGCATTACATAATGCAATTTCCAGTTAGCATGCCCTGTCACCAAGTCAGACTTGCTTCTGTTGACAAAGTTGCCACTTGAAGGTCTTCACATAGCATGTGGGGTCCTAGCAGATGGAGGAACAGTGAGTGATAAGTTATGTGCCATTATATTTGTTTACCTGATTGATCTGTTTACCTTGCTGCTGACCTATTGAGTAGTTCCAGAATTTTCTGTTTTTAAAGCAATATAATTGCTTGCTAATCACCCCTGTTAATCACTTTGACTACCTTCCATCTGTTTTTGTGCATCATCCTGCTCCCATGCAGTATCGCTCAAGCATTGGCAGTTTTCTTTCCTGTCACTTAGCTGCTAACGTTGACATCAAATTTGAACAATTGAATTGCAGAAAAAAAATTACTATAAACTCAAATTCTATAGCCTTCTCACTGTTCAACTTGAAGATTCTGATCTGTGATTCAATGAAATGATTTATTCTGGTTGATGTGTCTGAAATTAACATTATTAAACCTCATCAAGAACTCCACATGTGCAAATTAATCAACAGATTGCTGTATCAATGCAAACACATCATTTTCTTAAATAATAAAATTTAGCAAAGTTTCTTTTTCCACATTTTCAGAGGCTGGGCTTTCTGATTCCCTCTGGATTATCCAATTTCAATAACTTCAGTTTTGAAACTGCAATGTCTTTTATAATTACAGACAATGCAGCAACATAAGGTTTCTGGTGCTTTTAAAAAAGCCAGCAGCTTGCTTAAAGTATTTAGTAGATGATCATTTGCTCACTGGTTGTTAAGAACTTGGTTTGCATCTCCTTAGGTGATCCAAGTCTCTCCTGTAGTCTGATGGTAGAATACTCAACAGACAAAAACATTAGATTCATGGAAAAAATGTGGCACATAATTAATTACTGGTAACGTGCGATGCTGAAGTATACAAGATACAATATACAGATATAATCACAAAGATTTTGCAGTAAAAATATTGCTGGGGCCAGCAGTGCCTACCTTTATTAATGAGAAAATTGTGTTGCCATTTGCAGTGACCATACCTGGGTAAATGAAGAACTGCTATCTGAAATGTCCTATTTCTCCAAAAGCTGTGATATACTGTATATAAGATAAATACTTGCAATACTGCCCACAACATGCCTACTAAACATGTCAGTAAAAATGAAGTCTTCTCCATTTGTTTAATTGATGTTTAATGGTGTGATCTTCCATGAACAAATACAACAGCCCATTGACTCTTGGGAATCCTGACCCATGACCACTCAAAGTGGACAAAGCACATTTGGGACAGTGTTGCGAATTTAGGCAGAAATGTCTGCATGTGACTGCAATTCCCCAGGAAATTTGGAGTTCACATTTTTGTGGCTTATTCCAGTTGACATCTAGTGCACAGCTTGTACTAAGCATGTACACAGCATAGAAAAGGGGGATAGATTACCCTCACAATATATTAGATTATATTGTGATCAAAAGAACTAAAGATTGGTTGTTGTTTTAGGATCCACATACTGAGATTCCACTGGGAGTTAGGGGAAGGCTTGTTGATGTTCCCTTGGAAGTATGCTTGGCCTCCATATTGGAAATTTAGGCTAAAGCCTTAGATTTGAAATCAGTGTGAGACAGAGTTCTGTTCATCATGGTGGGGTGAACCTTGAAGAATTTTGGGATGAATATTTCCGTAAAATATATTAAAGTGGTTATTATTTCCTTTTAATAAATATCAAACAATACCACACCTTAGCTCAGAACAGGTAATTCTAACTTTAGCAACAAAACAATCTGCTGGAGGTGCTCAACAGTTCAAGCAGCATCTGAGGGAGGAAAGCAATTGTCAACGTTTTGGGTCAAAACCCTGCATCAAAACCCAGTACTCCTTTCCTCCCACAGATGCTGCTTGACCTGCTGAGTTCCTCCAGCAGATTATTTGTTGCTCCAGATTCCAGCATCTTCAGTCTCCAGTGTCTCTAAATCTAACTTTAGATTTATTGATGCCAATTTGTTCTGTTGATACTGACTGAGTTCAAGCTACTCAAGCGATTTTGCATCAATTCTTGAAAAAAGATAGAATATCTGGGGTCGCAAAAAGAAAATATTTTCTGCATCAGGTACTGAGTAGAAAAGAGCAGATAGCTTGAAAGGCCTTTTCTCTCAATCCTATAAGTATACATTAAAAAGAGACAATCAAAGGCTCTAGGATTTCTCCATTTTATAAGGTGACATCCGAAGTGATTAAGGAGTAATCAACAAATCCCTTTATTCTGTATATCCTGTACATAATTGTTCATAGTTATATACAGGGTATACAGAATAAAAGTTAATTATCTAACATTGGCTGGTAGAATCTCAACAAAGTTGGAGGGACTTGGATTTTATCAATGAATATTCATTTAGACTGCTCTGAACATATTAGGTCAAACCAAAGAAATAATTCTGCGAAATCAAGAAAAACTGCAGATGCCGGAAATCTGAAATAAAAATAGAAAATGCTGGAAATATTCAATGATGAGGCTGCATCTGTGGGAAGGGAAATAGAGTTCTCTGCTTCTCTTCCCACAGATGTGTCCTTGCCTGCTGAGTATTTCCAGTATTTTCTATTTTTGTTTCTAATTATTCTGCTGTCTATCACTTTGATGCCTTGGATGGGTTAAAATTTGATGTTCTTGAAATCGTCATACCTATTCTTTAGCTGGGCTGACTTGAACTTTGCATGGCCTCTGACATTAGTCAGAGTTCTCCAGCTACAAGTCTTTACTGTGCTATTTCTTCCAGATAACATCATGACTAGATTCAATTTGTTGCTGATTAGAGATAGATATTTTCACAAGAATTATTCTTATATCACTGAAAATTCCTGAGCTTCTCAGGATAAAAATGGGTAAACAAAAATATCACCAGTTGACCTGCACTGCATGGGACCAGTTTATTTCCAAGTAATAATGTTATAACCAATATAATGTCCTCCCAGATTTGGTTTTCATTCATTGTGAATTCTTGTCCAGATTGGCTGTTAAGAGATCACGCAATATGTTTTTAACATTCATCCTCTGCAGAAAAAGTTATTGATTAAAAAAGATGACAGCGCTTAAGTCTTTCTGACAAAACTAATATCAAGATTGTGTGAAAATCTCACTTTTGCACCACGCAAAAAATTAGATGAACAACCAATCAGCATACTTTTCAATATTTCTGCTTTTC
Organism: Pristis pectinata; assembly: GCF_009764475.1. Taxonomy (NCBI): domain Eukaryota; kingdom Metazoa; phylum Chordata; class Chondrichthyes; order Rhinopristiformes; family Pristidae; genus Pristis; species Pristis pectinata. The sequence continues at coordinate 37,167,038 of NC_067410.1, forward strand.
ACATGCTCACTTCTGCATGGTACAGCTGAGAAGTTGTTTGTGCAGCAATGTCACCTGTTCATTAATGGCTCTGAACAAGGCAGCAAACATTATACTTCACCACTTGAGGGAAAGTTATAAATCGTCAAGCTTCCCACCTGAGCAACCTGAGAGCACACATTTTATTGTGGAGCACGCTGGGGTGTGGGAGCAGTGGTGGAGGTAAGATTTGGATGGCAGATGGAGGGTAGAACTTCTCCTTTTGGTTCCATCAAACTACCGAAATATAGTAATGTACCAGAGATGAAAATTAAAACAAAACTGCACATGTTGGAAATCTGAAATAGAAACAGGAAATGCTGGAAACACTCAGCATAGATCAGTACAGCACAGGATCAGGTCCTTTGGTCCGTGATGTCTGTGCCAACCATGCCAATCTAACTAATTCGACCTGCCTGTACAAGGTCCATATCCCACAATCCTCTGCTTGTTCATGTGCCTGTCCAAGTATCTCTTAAACATTACTATCACCACCTCCCTTGCAGTGCATGACTGGACCTACCACCCTCTGTGTCGAAAACTTGCCTTGTATATCTCCTTTAAACTTTCCCCCTCTCATCTTAAAGCTATGCCCTCTAGTATTTGATATTTCCACCCCGGGAAAAAGACTCTAAATATCTACCCTGCCTATGCCTGTCATAATTTTAGATACTTTGATCAAGTCGCCTCTCAGCCTCTGACACTCCAGAGAAAACAATCCAAGTTTGTCCAGCCTCTCCTTATAGCTCATACCCTCTAATCCAGGCAACATCCTGGTGAGCATCTTCTGCACCCTATCCAATGCCTCCACATCTTTCCTGTATGGCAGATCAGGCAGCAGCTGTGAAAAGTGAAACAGAGTTCATGTTTCAGGTTGAAACAAAGAAAAAGGAGGAATGGCCACATGGCCTCCTGAGATTACTCTGTTATTTAATGAGATCATGACCAAACCTCTCCATCAGTTCCAGTGTCCCTCCTCATCCCTTGATTTTATATTGAAAAATCTATTAATCTCAGTCTTGAGTATACACCTGAGACTGAACACCTCTAGCCCTCTGCGGAAGAAAATACCAAAGATTTACAAACTCTCATTTTAGTCAATGCCTGACCATCATTATAAGCAATTGTCCTCTAGACTCCACATTCTCCAGTCATTATTAATACCTTCTCAGCATTTCTTTGTCAATCCCTCTTAAAACCTTACATATTTCAATGAGATTAACTCTCCATTCTCTAAACTCAAAGAAATACGGAAACATGGACAAATTGGATCAGAAGTAGGCCATTCAGTTCTTCCAGCCTGGTCTATCATGCAACACGATCATGGCTGATCCTCTATCTCAGTAACATATTTCTACTCCTTTCCTATACTCCAGCCATTTCCAGAAATCTATCTATTTCCTTCTTCGTATATTCAGTGACTCGGCCTACACAGCCATTTGTGTAAGAGAGGAATTCCCCATCCTTAGAGTGAAGAAATTCCTCCTCATTTCAGTCCTAAATGTCTATTTCATATTCTGAGATGGAGACCACCTATTTTGCACCACCCCTGAGCTCCACCCCACACTCCTCCGGCCAATGGAAACATCCTCCACACACCTAGCCCCTAAAATCTTGTCCAAGTTTTGTATATTTCATTGAGAGCATCTTTCATTGTTCTAAACTTTGATTAATGCAGGTTGGTGGACCCACTATCTCCACATATATGGTCCTGTCATCCCAGGAATCAGTCTGGTGAATTTCCTTTGCATTCCTTTTGTGGCTAATATTTATTTTTTTTTAGATTAGGAAACCAAAACTGCACACAATATTCCATGTATGGTCTCCCCATGTCAACATAATTGTAGTAAATGAGTTTTGCACCTGAACTCAAACCTCTTGCAAGAAGGCCAAAACATCATTCACCTTCTGAACTACTCATTGTATCTGCATGTTTGCTGTTAGTGACTGGCATACAAGGACACCTAGATCCCCTTGTTCAACATTTCCTCATCTATCAGCATTTAAATAAATCTCTGCCTTTCTGTTTTTCCTACTAAGTTGGATAACTTCACATTTCTCCAAATTGTACTGCATCAGGTATATTTTACAAACTGGACAATTGCAGAAAATTCCCCTTCCTCATGTTGCAATCTGCAGTAAAAGCAAAAACACCATTCAAAAACTATTCTGTTTTTCTGTTCTTCCTACCAAAGGGAATAACCACATATTTTCCTGTATCATAATTTGTCTGGTTTCTTCTTCTTAACGTTTCCACATCATTTGTAATTCCTTTGACAGCAAATTTGGATATGTTATGTTCTGCCATTTAATCTAAATCATTAAAGAAATTGTGAATAGTGGAAGGTCCAATATTGATCTCTCTGAAATCCCATGAGTAACAGCCTGCTAAACCAGAAAAAAAACATATATTTCTTCTCTCTTCTCTATCCAATCTTCAATTTTAATATATTACCCCTTTCCCCATGAGCCAGTATCTTTATACACATCAAGGGTGGTATACTGTGAAATGTCTTTTAAAGATCCAGCTACATTACATGCAATGGTGTCTCCTTGTCTACCTTGCTAGTTATTTCATCATAGAAACTCATTAGATTCACTAAGCATGATTTCTGTTTCATAAAAACATTGCCTAATTACACAATGATTTTTCAAGTGCCCAGTCATTACATCTTTAATAACAGATTATAGCATTTTCCTGCCAACTGATGTCAGTGCAATTGATCTGTAGTTTTCTCCCATCTATTGATTTTGGTGCCTTCTAATCTGCTGGAACCGTTCCAGAGTACAGAAAATTTTGGAAAATCGCCGCTGTTACTTCCACCATCTCAGCAGCCACATATTGGTACTCAGGGTTACAAGCTGCAAGCTTTGGCCATTTGAACCAAGAATCAAATAATTGGTGTCAGACCCCAATTGGTGATTTAAGCAGATCCACATATTTCAAGGAGGTGGGCCACATCCATTTTACAGACCTATCTGAAAAATGCTTCAGGTAGTTTCAGGCTGCTGACTCTGGTTGGACATAAGCCTGAAGATTGTGAGGCATGAACAACTACAGTCAATAGCCTTGTTACCCTTTCTTTAATATTTAATAAAATATTCAAAGAATATTGAGCATGATATAACAAAGAAAATCCTCTCTGGACTTCCAATTGTGAGCTGCTCAATCTTTCAGATGAGAATCCAAATTTAATCTTGAAAATATCAGGTATGTTTTGGGAAAATGCAATAGAAAATACCTACATATATGACTCTTTAGCTCCACAGCAGGACATAATATTATGAAATAGCACATTGCAAAGAAGAAACTGCATGCCCCATTGCACCTCTGCCAATTGTTTGGAAGAGCTGTCTGATCAATGATACACAAAGAGGCCAGTAGCCCCTTGGGTCCATGCCAGTTCCCAAGGAAGTAATTTCATTTGTCCCACTCCTCTCCTTATTACCCTGCACCCTTCATTTGCCCTTACACAGGCCCATCAACTCCCTTTGAATTATTTTGTCATTAGTCTGCACTCAGGAAGCCCGAGTGCCCAGAGGAAATCCAAATGTCACAGAGGGAATGCACAAACTCCACAAAGGCAGCACCTGAAGTCAGAATTGAGCCTGAATCCTTGGAGCTGTAACTGTGGTGCTACTGTGCAACCCTAATTCCCCAGTCATTTCCCCAATGACTTGTAATTTTTTCCCTTCCAACTGTTGTCTAATTTTTTCAGTAATATTAATGTTGAATTTGTTTCCACTCCCCTTCAGGGAGTGCAATCCATATCACAAATTGCTGTGCTTTTCTATTTGCCACCTCTAATCCTTTTTATGATCACTTTAAACTTACAAGTTCCAATAGATTTTTCCCCATATATTAATAGGTTCCAGTTTTGTTCATTTTGTTCACCCTGTAACTCTCAACATGTTTCATTGTGCTTCAGTAGGCACATCAATAATTCTTCTCAATTGCAGGTATCGAGTTCCAAAAGGCTTTTAAATTCCTTGTTGGCCCAATCTGTTTTCCATTTTAACTCTTGAGTTAAGAGCATTGGCTGAAGCGCTGGTGGGATGGAAGGTATTGGTTTCTGGCCACATCGGCTTTGGAACTGCAGTAGTCTTTCAGTGATTCCCACAAATTTTCAGGGGTAACTTTGTCAGGCGTTGCTAGTATCAAGGCCCACGGTAGATGAAAACCATAAGCTGCAAAGATACTATTAACTAATAATGTCCTTGCTGTCAATATGCACTTTACAAATAGTGCTTTTTCCAGAAGTGCAATTTTTTAACCTTTTAACTCAACTGCAATTAGGGTAAATATCCTGACTTGTTTTCCCTTTGAATTTTCCATGTTAAGCCCATCATAAAATAATCTTTTTACTCTACATGTTAAGACATTTTGTGACTTGAACTGTATCCATAAATTCTGAATTGCAATCTATCTTGTTTGATTTTTCAGCCTTCACTTTCCACAGAAAAACTGGGCCAGATTGCACTAATCTTGTTTTAACCCCAAGACTGTATTCATATTTTGAATTAAGTGCATTATGAGTTAACAATTTTTGATCGACTATGGGCCGTGATCTCAGCAATGCCCCAGAAAATATTCACAGGCAGTCAACGCAGATGAAATTTATTATCACCGTCAATGCGCAAGCATAATTTTTGGTCGATCAGGTACTTAGACCTTGCAAAAAGCTCAGTGATCCCTGCCCTCCAACATGCTTCTAAAACCTGGAGTATCTACAGCAAGAACCTCAAGGCACAGGAAAGATATCACAATGCCGTCTATACAAAATCCTCCAAATACATTGGAAAAATGAATGAAGCAATGTTAGTGTCTTCTCCCAGGCCAACACCCCCAGTGCTTAGGGCCCTCATTGTGTCTAGTCAACAATGTTGGGCAGGCCACTTCAATCACATGCCCTGAAATAGACAGTCAATTCTGAGCTTTGTTGTGGGAGCAGATTGCCAGGTGGACAGGGAGAAAGATTCAAGAAGATTCTCAAAGAATCATTGAAGAAATGCAAAAACCCCACTAATTCCTGGGAATTACTGTTCAAAATAAAGAAGGACCATTCAGGATGGTGTCAAGAAACTTGAGTCCATACATCAGGAACATATCGTAGCCCTGCATAAACAGTGGAAGGAGAACACCATCTCACCAACTAGCCACTTCCCCTACTCATCAAGCGCCTCCTTCCCCATTTGTGGATGATCTCAGTAAGCACTTCAGAACTGTACTAAAAGCAAGGTATTATTGATCCGGAGGGAACGCCTCAGAAGAAAACAATGATGACATTTTTACAGCAGTGTGGCTCTTGAGGCTTTGCTGGTGTGATTGCAGTGGCTCCTCCATGAGACACAATGGGCTACAAGAGCCAATTCATTAAAAAAATCTCCATGACAAGTGAAATCCCAGCTACTGTCACTTGCTGCTTCTGTTGGGCATGCCACGTTGCTCGCATGTCTGACACCAGACTGGAAAAACATCTATTTTGAGTTCTGTGATGTAAAGATATCACACGGTGGACAAAAGAACAGACTCAAGGATGTTCTCAAAGTCTCCAAGAAAACATGCAACATCTCCCCTGACTCCTGGGAACCTTGGGTTCATGACCATTCTAAGTGGAGGAGTACTAGTGTTGGCCTTGAGAGGTCGGAGTTCATGTGGTGAGAGCACACAAAAAGTTCAGGATAAGAAATGATAGGATTGCAAACCATCCATCCACCTGTCTAAAAACCCTCATTATAAAAACCTTCCAATGCATCAAAGAGTGTGTATTTTCTCCTAAAAGGACATCCAAACGTACTTTGCATGGACAATTTGATCTTTTAGACTGCAAACTGTAGCTTATTCAGGTAGCAAAGGGACTGTAGCCATTTAAATTTAAACTGAATCAGTTAGCTGCTTGTCTCAAGCAGGCATCAGAGTAGAATCAGAATCAGAATTATTATCACTGACCTAGATGATGTGAAATTTGATGTTTTGCGGCAGCAGTACAGTGCAAAGATATAAAATTACTATAAATTATAAAAATAAATAAATAGTGCAAAAGAGGAATAATGAGATAGTGTTCATGTACTGTTCAGAAATCTGATGGCAGAGGGGAAGAAGCTGTTATGAATCGCTGAGTGTGGATCTTCAGGCTCCTGTACCTCCTCCCCAATGGTAGTAACGAGAAGCGGGCATGATGTTGAGGGTCCTTAATGATGGATGCCACCTTCTTGAGGCACTGTCTCTTGAAGATGTCCTCAGTGGTGGGGAGGGTTGTGCCCATGATGGAACTGGCTGAGTCTACAATTCTCTGCAGCCTCTTGCAAGCCTGAGTGTTGGAGCCTCCATACCAGGCTGTGATGCAACCAGTCAGAATGCTCTCCACCGTACATCTATAGAAATTTTTAAGAGTCTTTGGTGACATTCTGAATCTCCTCAAACTCCAAATGAAGTAGAGCTGCTGGAGTGCCTTCTTTGTGATTGCCTCAATGTGTTGGGCCCAGGATAGATCCTCTGAGATGTTGACACCTAGGAACTTGAAGCTGCTCACCCTTTCCACCACTGACCCCTCGATGAGGACTGGTGTGTGTTCTCCCGACTTCCCCTTCCTGAAGTCCACCATCAATTCCTTGGTCTGGCTGACATTAAGTGTGAGGTTGTTGTTGTGACACCACTCAACCAGCCAATCTATCTCACTCCTGTATGCCTCCTCATTGCCATCTGAGATTCTACCAACAACAGTGCTGTCATTGGCGAATTTATAGATGGTGTTTGAGCTGTGCCTGGCCACACGATCATGAGTGTAGAGAGAGTTTAGCAGTGGGCTAAACATGCATCCTTGAGGTGTGGCTGTGTTGATGGTCAGCGAGGAGGAGACGTTATTACCGATCCGCACAGTCTGTGGTCTCCCGATAAGGAAGAGCCAGAGTGCATCCATTTTTGAAAAGTACAATACTGGTTGTCTGGCACGCAGCAAGATTGATCCATCCAGGAGAAATTGCGGTGGCTGGGTATGCAGCAGATCAGATCAGACTCCTGCTTCTACCAAAAAACAAAACATTTCTGGTGCCTCTTCAGTTCTATTACCAATGAAACTATGAGCAGTGCATACCATTCACTCCAACTAAATTTGTCCCAGACTAACAATTTGAGATCGAAGAACATTATGGTTTGTTATTTTGAATAACATCCTGTCGTAGACTGCTGTCGAAGGGGAAGTCAGCAAAGTATTGATTGGGTAGTTAATGTACTACATTTCAAAACTAAACACATTAATGCTGTTTTTGGGAAGTTCAAATCTCATCACATTTCTTGGCAATGAGCTGATCACATAGCATAATTCCACATTGCAATGACTGTGATCCACTGTACGAGGCTAAGAAGTACAATACTGTGCTGTATTCAGTGGCAACCGCTGTTGATTCAATGTACAAGTGTCAGCAGGTTTGGAATTTCCATAATCCCCCTGTGAATGTGCAAACTGCCATTTGTCTGCCACCAATTTCCTGACAGTATTCTGCTGTTGGACTCCTCATGTTTATATCTGGCAAAGTAAGTATCCTCCATTAATTACATTGAAGGAAAAATGCTCCATAAGATGTTCAGAATTTTTCAAATTGTTTGTTTAAATTATTTTAAACATTTTAAGAAGTGTTCTTTGTTTTCAAGTCTAAAAGACTTTCTGTCACTTCTTTGCCACATCAAATTTTCAACCAATGTCTTAAAGGACACAAGGTTTTAAAGTTCAAGCTTTTTTTTGAAGTTCATATTTTAACTATTAAATCTATATTAACGAGGTCTCGACTGTACAGGCAATACTTAGTGTCATTAGGGAAAAAACTAGCTACTGATCATTTTTGTACTTTCTGTTAAAGTAATTAGCTTGTGACTGTTACAGGTTTGTGCACAGGTACCTTGGATCAAGCTTTAATCAACCAAAGTAACCTTATTTTTGGTGGAATGCATTAGGGAGACATTGATGAGCTAAACTTTTTATATTCATTTTATGTTCAATTATGTGACTGTGCTTTACAGGCAAACTGAAGGTAGGATGAATAGCTGAAGGATGAGATCAAGCTTGTTTGCTGTCCAGCTCAGCCAAACGTGGCTGATAACACAGAGGCAATGCATTTTTGTTATTCCATCACATCTTGCAGATTTTTATCTCAATTCCATGAACTTTTATTTAAATAAAACACCTACATATCCAAAATAAATCAGTCTGCTTGCATGACTTTTCCTATCCTGCCTGTCATTGAATTTTATGCAATTTCAATGCATGCTGATGAAATGCATGCAGTCCTTGGTGTGTTAAAAATGATATTATAGTAACTTGTGTAATAATTCAGTTATTTTGAATTATTAATCTTGTACATCAAACAATGTAAAAATATATTTGCTCTTGCATATATTAATCGTTAATGAACAGTTCCATAGCAACGTTAAATGCAAAAATATAATTCCAGCATTTGTATTTACATGTTTACAAGTTACAGTTTAGATAATACCAGTTTATTTTGCACATGGCTCCTCAGCCCTAATGGTAGTACTGGGTGGGCAGTAATTTTCCACCTTGCTGTCCAATTAATCTTCATTATTCTGGAACCTGCCGAATTTTCACTCCATTGATTGGAATTTACACTGAAGTGTGGTGTGCATGACATCACACCACACATGGCATCACATGTGGCATTGGAATTTACACTGAAGTGTGATGTGCATGATGTCATACCACACATGGCATCGCATTAATGGCCAGATACCCATCAAGACGATTACTGCCTTCTCAATCTGGTTTGGAGAAAACCTGACTTCATTCTTCATCACACAATTATACAGACAATTTAATTGGGCTTCACTGCCACCTTCAGCTAACCATGGTGTTTTCATCTGGATAGTTATGTTATTGGATCTCAGGGTGACTGAGGTTGGAACCTTTCTTACTGAGACCACCAACTGAAATAATCTTGCATTAATGCTTTAAGACAACTAGCAGGAATCGTGGGGAAACTAGTTCATCACTTAAAGGGAAGTTGCCTTGTTGCATACTGCTGTTGAGCATGTGAGTGCAGTAGGCACATTGGAAAAGTTGATGTTGCCCTGAACTTAACAATAAGAATAATAATTGGGTATAACAGATGCTACCATTACTATCAGGAGCATGACCACACTGAGCAAGAAGACAGCCAGGAGCACTAGCTGTATGACATTTTGGAATACCCATGAGATGAGCAAATGAAGTTGAGAAGTATTTTCAGATGAGAGGCAGGAGTATTGTTGCAGCAGGACAGAATGAGAGCAGTGTCCTTCAGGCACTGAACAGCATAAGAGGGATGAAACTAATTCTCATCTTAACTTTCATGAACAACATGATTTCCAATCCATCAGTGTATGAACTCTCCTGCAATTTACAGGCCATACCTCTTGCCAGAACTTACTCGATTTGGTATGGAGGACCTGTCATACTGCAACAAGTACGGGGGAAAGGCCTCAAATTATGTAATTGACAAGTTCTGCACCCAAATCCTCCTTGAGAGTTTTAATAGTTGGAAAAACCCCACCCCCAACTTTGCCAAATGTTAGAGTTTTCAAATATTTATTATTGTCTTGTAGAAGGGATGGAATCAAAACATTTAAAAATAATTAAAATCTAAAAAAAAATCAACTGAAGTTCTCAAAACACCTTAACATAATCAAAAATATGAATTATTTAAACAGGAGCTAACTTTCCTTCTTGAAAACCCAATAATCCTTGTTCAATGGGAATCAATGGGAACATAACTTCTAACCCTAGGTCTGGTGGAGAATATTGAAGATTTTACTATCAACAAATGATCAGTAAGTCTGGGGCTTCTGCCTTTGGCTATACCAACATGTAAGCCATTGAATTTCTACTATTTAAACAGGTAAGTGCTGAAGGTTCTGTTCAGAATGGGAAGCATTTACTTGCAAAATCCAGGGCATGGATTAAACTGAACATATTTGCTCAGGAGCTGGATGCTTTAATGCCATTATATACAAAATTGATTTAAAGGACAGGTAAATGTATTGATACACTACAGACTGCTTATCACCCCATCCTGTGTGCAGCACACCCAAACATCCAGATGGGCACCGGGCAAGCATTAAAGACAGAACAGTTAGAACAGAGAAACAGAACAGTACAGCACAGGAACAGGCCCTTTGGCCCATGAAGTCTGTGCCAACCATGATGCCAATTTAAACTAATCCCATCTACCAACACATGATCTATATCCCTCCATTCCCTGCCTGTTCATATGCCTGTCTAAATGCCTCTTAGATGTTGTTATTGTATCTGCTTCCACTACTTTCCAGGGCTGCAAGTTCCAGGCACCTACCACTCATAAAAACAACTTGCTTCATAAATCTCCTTTAAACTTTCCCCCTCTCACCTTAAACCTATGCCCTGTTGTATTTGATATTTTCACCCCGGGAAATAGACTCTGACTATCTACCCTATACATGCCTCTCATGATTTTATATATTTCTATCAGGTTGCCCCTCAGCATCCAACATTCCAGAGAAAACAATTCAAGTTTGTCCAATCTCTCCTTATAGCTAATACTCTCTAATCCAGGCAAACATCCTGGTGAACCTCTTCTGCACCCTCTCTACAGGCTTCACATCCTTCTTGGAGTGTGGCGACCAGAACTGCACACAATACACCAAATGTGACCTAAGCAAAGTTTTATACAGCTGTAACATGACTTCCTGACTTTTATATTCAATGCCCTGACTGATGAAGGCAAGTATGTTGTACATCTTCTTTACCACCCTGTCCATTTACACTGTCACTTTCAGCGAGCTATGGACTTTCACCCCTTGATCCTCTGTACATCAATGCTCCTCAGGGTCCTGCCATTTACTGTATAGTTTCCTCTTAAATTTGATCTCCCAAAGTGCACACCTTGCACTTGTCTGGATTAAACTCAATCTGCCATTTTACTGTCCACATTTCCTACTGGCCTATATCCTGCTGAATCCTCTGACAATCTTCCTCACTATCTACAACGCCACCAAATTTTGTGTCGTCTGCAAACTTACTAATCAGCCCACCTATATTTTCATCCAAATAATTTATGTACATATCACAAACAACAGAGGTCCCAGCACTGATCCTGGCAGAACACCAATAGTCACAGACCTGCAGTCAGAATAACACCCCTCCATGCCTACCCTCTGTCTTCTACGGCCAAGCCAATTTTGAATCTGATCTACCAAGAATCCATGGATCCCCTGGGCCTTTTGTGGACCTTATACATTTAAGACGTGGGGAAAGAAATTAAGTCTATGAGAGGATGTCTGAATACATGAAAACGAGAAACATTTATTTCAAAAATTGCAGTTGCATTTAAGCTTTCTTAAACATTATATTAAAGTGATGCTTGCATTTGGCCAAGCTGTTGTTAAGTAACAGCATTGTGTTGCTTTTACCTGGGAATTCTCTGGCTGCACGTTTAAACTCAACAACAATTAACCCTTTAAAAATTTATAACTTGGTTTGTATAAAATAACGGTAGATCTGTTCAATCAAAGTAAGATACTAGCTGCACGAAACTAATTATTTACATTGAAAATCTATTTGCAACATTTTTCCATTTGTGCTAAATGGAGCAGCATATTAGTTTACACATTGTTATTCACAAGTTGTTCAAGCAGAATACTTACATACAATTTATTTTTGAAAGGTAGAATACTCATCAACTTATTTTATTATATTTTTGTACAGCACACAAATAATCAAGTATATTATTTTAGTTTCAGCTTTACATCTGGCCTTGGTCTGAGATAAATTAGTTAGTGAATTAGTTAAGTTTAATTTCCACTAGGGTATTTGTAAAAGTGATCACAAAGCTGTCAAATTATTATAAAAGTCCTTCATTAATGTCCTTTCAGGAAAGAAACCCATACCAGGCTATCTGTGACTAGTTCCACTGCCATCAGAAGATACAACTACACTGACTAAAGTAGTTTAGGATGACAGTCCATTGCCACTTCATGAATTCCCAAGCTTTTTCACATTTTCAGGAATGGAAATGTGCTATCTGATAGCTGAGTTCTCAGTTGACTTTGGCTGGGGGCAGGGGGAGGTGAAGGGCGCACAGCTGGACAGGTGGAGTAATCAGGATGATTTCTGGCCAAAGACACAATTGAAGCTTGTACCTTAGGTCAGGGATGGAGAGAGATTGGAGCCTTGGCTTTGTTTGTGGTGGGAAGAGAGAAAATAAGTCTCGATCTAGACATGTGGAAGTGGTGGGGGGCAGGAGGGATTGAATCCAGTGCCTTGTGTTGGGGATCGAGAAGGGGACCAGAATTGTGCCTTGGATCAGGTGGTGGGGAAGTGGTTAGAAGAACAGTCAGATTCATGATTGGCCAGGGAGGGAGGGACAGGATTACACGGCGTCAGACAGTCAGAGGATCAGAGAGTCAGCTCATTAGACATTTCACTTCAGAAAACAAATTGACTTTTAATTGTGTAATCTTGAAAGGCCATCACTACAAAGTCACATTTGGAACATCAAAATCAGGCATATTCCATATTTTTGAGCAATGTGAAAGTAAAATGTTGGTTCGACTGCCAAGTATTATTGGTTAGGACAGGTAAGTCCTAAGCTGGCAGGGGCTTCTCTTGAGTCTATATGAGTGCATATCACTGCCAGAGGCTAGACTGTGAAATAAAAGGAGTATTATAATTCAGGACAAGGATTACTTAAAACATTCTGGAAAGCTTTATTGAAAAGCCTTTGTGTATTTTCCCAATAATTCAGTAATTTGCTTCTAAATTCCTATTCCTGGATCTTTCAGATCAAATCAATGTTATGATTTGGATAGCTTTTATTGAAATCAGTAATAATTTTGAAATATTAGAATTAGGTTCAGTGTAAAGTCAAGGAATGTGCACTGGGGTCTCTCTGGAGGGAATTATTGCATTGGTTCAGTTTCCAGTTTACAAATCATATTGTCATTCACAAATTCACTGAAATAAGTATCATGCGATCTCAGTGAACTTTTCTGAAAATATATTTCCTTGAAGAGGTGATATAAATTCTGTGATAAGTAAGAATGAATTTGTGCACAATTCCTCAGAATCTCTCAGCAAGCATATGCTGAACTTTTATTCAAGATCAGAATTCATTGATTTCATTACTGCAAACAATCCTAAATCCTCCAGTTTTTCCTCTGAATAAAAATTCTCCAGCTATGACAATTTCTCTTTTGCATTCTCTCTGACGCTGTTTGTTTCTTTCAGTAATGTGGTGACTGGTGACCTTTAGTTTGCACCTTAAGTCTGTGTCCAGTGTTGCCAGATCACAAATTGTGATCACAAATCTGGCAACACGATGATATTCATTCTGCAATATGTCAACTTTTTTTTTAAGTATGCAGTGAAATAAAAAATATCTCTTCTCATGCATTCAAGAGAAACTCCCTGACCTGCTATTTTAATGGAGGTCTTAACTCATTTGAAATATACATTAACAAATACAGCATTTTTGAAACTTATACACCATAGCATCATTTTAAGGCTAATATGCCCTCGTTCCAGCACTGCAATACTATACCAGTTTAATAGAACAAATGTGACACTTGGCTTTTCAGCACATATCACAATTAAGATTTCTAATTGAAGCTCACAATCTGATACCAATTAGTGTCATGTTGTAAAGTGTGGTCAGACTACCCAAAGATACATCAATCAGAAGGTAACAGCATGTTTTCTTCTCTTCAACGGCAGCACTCACAATTCCAAATAGTATATCTGCAGCAAAATGAAAACTGCTGCGACACATATCAGTTTACATCAAAACACAAAGATGTATTTGAACACAATAGAAGCTACTCTCTATTAAATTGAATAAATATTGTCTTTATTACATATAAAAAAGATAACTTACATGACATTCTTGGGATCCTGATTTGAGCACTGCTGATTCCGTCTCCACCATCACTGAATGTCTTCACTTCAATGATATAGTCAGCATCATCGGGTAGTAGAAGTTCCACAGATGTGTTATTGGTTTCTATCACCTTTGTACTACTTTGTCTGTTATTTCTGTATGAAACCTGTCAAGGTATAAGCACAATCAGGACTTATTCATAAAGCTAGACCCATAAGATTGACCAAACGTATTTTTGTTTTCTTCTGCTGCACTAACGTGGATACTAATTATATAATGAAGCAGTTAAGTTTCATTATGTTTTCAAACATACAGACCAAGTTAGTTAATTGTTAGCCATCATTTTAAATTAAAAGCCCAGCACTATGAATGCCATTTGCATTACTGTGAGTTACACTGCACTCTCTATAATTTTTACATTTTTTCTCTTTTCGATTTTGGGTTTCTGTCCACTTTCGATATTGGTTTTGGTGTTCCCATCTGGGGAGATAAAGCAATGTGCATAATTCTCCCTTTTTAATTGAACTAAATATTGAGCACCTGTCTCCACCATGAGCTCGCCAGTGCAATATTATATGGAGATGTAAATTGAAGTTTGGGATTGACCAACCTTGCCTAATTCTTTGTCATTCCAATGCCTACCCACCGAACCACATTTAATTACAAGCATCAAACAACCCAAATACAATGGGAGATTCATAGGCACCCACCAATAGTCCGCACTGTTGCTAGTTTTCTGCAGAACATGATTGTATACTCAGGATTCCAGTCAAATGGTAGAAGAACAGTATCAACAGAAGTGATCTGAACTTTGACTGGATAATAGTGAGGCTAACAACGGCAGCTATGATAATAAAGAAAATTAGACAGCGACTTCTGGTGTCCACAGTGCAGTTAAACATGCAAATCTGGAAACTACTGTCTGAAAGTAGTCAACTTCTCCGTATGGAGCATTATAGCAGAAACTGGCTGCAAAGCTAGACACTGAAATCATGAAAATGTAATGGAGTTTCTTTATTTACACACTAGTTTACCACTAAAGGCAGCAGCAGAAGCCTGATGCTTCCAGGAGAAAGTGAGTTTGTAATAGCATGTTATGTGATTGATGCTGCTGAAAAACTCTCTAGCCCTGAAAGACTTATTTTGCAAGTTATTTTGCATCTCATTTCTTTAAAAGTAATTTATGTTGCTAATTCAACCTGTCCTTCATAATCATCATTATGCTTCTGTACATGATTTTTGTCCTAATTTATATTTCCTGCTTGAGACTTTTCTAATATAGACTCCATCTGTTCCAGTGGGAAATTTTCACCCTAAACTTTTGGATTCCACTGAGATTTCTTATCTAATCACAGAACAAGCAAATTGAGGAAGGAGGATTGTGATTAGCACTCCTTTTAAAGATCTTTTGGTTCCTAAATGGATTTCATCCATTTTTGGAGTGCTGAGCATAAAGTACCTCAATGTCATGAGATGCACAACTGATGCAGGAAGCTGTCAGGCACGCAGAAGTGAATTACATACAGAAGGACCTGGTCTAATTTCCCAATTTGTATGATTTCAGCTGGAAATGATAACTAGTCTGATCTAACTCAGGTTAAGTTGCTTTCACCTGTGAATTGTGCAAGAAAAATGGGCACCAGTGGTTATAATTCTAAGTTGTTGTATTAAAAATAACTTACATATACTTCTGATTTTAATTGTTAACTATCTGGAGACAAGAGCATTATTCAGATGGTGATTAGTTCAGGGCCCAGCAATGATGCACTGTCAATAGTGTGTGCACTCTTCAGAAATTGTCATAATAAAACCATTTCCAATATGTGCATATTTGTTTGAAATACTCTGTTGAATTAGTGAACAGGTGAACTGGTGAACTTAATATTTCTTGAGATTCGGGCAGCACAGTTGGGCTGCCTCAGAGCTCCAGAGACCTGGGTTCAATCATGATTTCCAGTGATGTCTTTGGAGAGATTGCTTGTTCTCACCGTGACAGTGTGGGTTTATCCCTAGTGCTCTGGTTTCCTCCCATGTACCAAAAATGTGCATGTTGATAGGTTAATGCACTCTGTAAATTACCCCTAATGTGCAGTTGAGTGGTAAAATATGGAAGAAGTTGATGTGAATATGGGAAGAATGAAATAGGTTTGGGTAGGATTGGTGTAAAAATGGGCGCTCAGTGGCTGGCAGGGGCAAAGTGGGCTGAATGGCCTATTTCTGTGCTGTATCTCTCCATGACAATGAAGAACGTTTATGCTGAGGAATAAAATATTTTGTGTTTTATGTATTTTAGATGCAATGACATTCTGAAATTTATAGTAATACAAATATCAAATATTTACCAAATCCTTAGTATTGTGATTCTCAGTCTTTCTTGTGAATTACAGAGTATTCTACATTGCTGTGTGTGATCTGTAAATGCTTGAGGCTATGTGATGTGCAAAATACTATAAAGCTGAATTGTTTGTCACTGAGGTCCCTCACCTTAATGAGGTACACATCCACAATGAGAGGATCTTAGTGATTGTATGTACCACTCCCACCATGTTCCACCATGTAACACCCATGAAAACATTTCATCTGTTGTTTCATCAACAGAAAATATGCCCAAATGCAGCCTTAGTTTGAACCTTCTTCAGTGAATGAATACTACAGGGGAGTAATATAACAAAAATAATATCAGGGGAGAAATAAGAGAGCAAAGGGAGAGGTTCATTGCAAGGATTTCAGTGTTATTTTCCGTGAAGCCTCAGAATGTTATTTATCTTTTGTTTTGTTTCATTTTATTGAAATTCAATGCCACCGATCTGGTTTTGGTCAGCATTCTAATGTTAAGGTCCCCAGTTTACAAATGCCCAACTTATGTACAGCTTGTACATACAAGCATGCATTTGGGAGACTGGTAGGATGGATTTCCCAGCTGCTGTGGAGCTACAGGCATCTTCTGCCATGTGGGAAGTCAGTTCACAGCCACATTTCCAACTTGCGATCTGTTCAGGTTATGAACAGTTCACAGAACTGGAACCCTGCTGTAACCTGTGGAGAACCTATATGGCCATTTCCAGCATATTTTGTGTCATCTGTAACACTTAACTTGGCCATCCCTGACATTCATCAGCCTCGTGATCCTGATACTATTTCTGCAACAGATCATACAGATTGATGTCTTTTGGACCACTGCCAGGGATCTCGTGCCATACTCTTTTACTCTTGCACAGTTAGGATACAGCATGATCTTCCCAGGAAAGCCTCAGACCTCTCTGCCTGCAGGCCAAGGACATCGGAGATCACCACACAGCCCAATTGAGCCTGTGGCATATGAACCCGCACTGGGGAAAGGAGAAACAGCTGGCATTTCTGAGCTGACTGTTTTGACAATTCTGTTGTGTCCAAGGCCTTGGGTAGATAATTGGCTAAGGCTGAATGAATACTTTTATGTCTGGAAAGGAGCATGCAATGGGATCTCCCAGGAATGATAATTAGGCCCATTGCTTTTCTTGCAGGAGATAATTCACTTGGAGTTGGTATGGGGAATACATAATGGATCAGACCTTGCAAGGTTGCTCCCTCTGCCCAAAGTAGTTTGCTCATAGTCCTCAAACTACTGCATTTACTTTGCCTGGGGAAAGAGGGAGTATCTTGTTGGCTTTTGCATCCTGGAGTCCAGTGGCATGGTTTGAGTGGCAATAGGACTGTCAATGGTGCACGACAAAGTCTCCATCCCTGAAAACTCTCAATGTCCCTTGTCAGCGAGCAAAGATGGAGGAAAGCCTTGCTAACTATAAAAGCTGTAATTTATTTTTAATATTTTTAAATGTCCCTGATATTCACAGACATTTAAAAACATTAAAATTAAAGTGACTATTCATAAAATAATGATAAGATTTAAAATAAGCTATTTCTCACATCCCCATTGTAATTTTTGGCAAAAAAAAATTCATTTGTGTCCCTTGGTCCTTGAACCATCTGCTACCAGGAACAGATTCCCACTGGTTATCCCATCTCAACCAATTATGATGTTGTACACCTCTATCAAATCGCCTCCAAACATTCTTTGCTCCAAGAGGAAACAGCCTCTATATTCTAACCTTATAGCTACAATTCCTCATCACTGAAAGCATTTTCGTAAATCTTTTCTGTACCTTCTCCAGGACCTGCACATCCCTTTTAAAGAAAAGAAGTAATACTTTATTTCAAGGTTGTACGCACACATATCAGGTCCTCTGTTCCTGTAAACTCTTGAGAATTGACAGTTCAATTGGTTCACACTTGCATTGTGCATATGGGTGACAACCAATTAAACAGTCTGTAACACATTCATTTTGACAGATAGGACAGACTCAGTGCTCTCCAAATAATCCAAGAGCTTCGTAATTATAAACAATTTTACCATCAGAGCTAGATTCCTGTTCAAAATCTGCCAAGTAAAAAAAGTACTAAATGAATTGAGCTCAAAGCTGACGGTAGTGTATCAGGGATTTACTCCCATGGGCTTTTCTTAAAGCTAGAAGATTTCATTGTGCACAGATTGAGATAAATATAGCAGTTTTTGCATCATTACACAGGAGACCTATAAAACAGTTTGCAGTATAATATTCCTTGGAAATAATGTAATCAGATGCTTAACAGGTACTCTTACAGATTATCAGATTTACTTACTTTATATCCTGTCACTTCCGATTCATTTTCCATTGCTTTGACATGGTCCCAGTTTAGAACAACTCTGGAGCTAGCTGATTTCCACCAAATTTTTCCAGGAGCTTGACTTGGTGCTATAAGATAATGAAATAGTAAGTTGATATCATCTAACAGAGAAAACGAACAGTGTGCATGCCAAGGGCCATAGCATTTTATGAGCTGGAATTCTAAAGCCCAGGGATGACATCTACCTGTCCAGGTTTATATGCAAGATCCAACTTGCCATTTGAGATGGATTAATACTATCATCCCAATGCCAAAGTAAAATAAGGTAATGTGCCTTAATGACCACTATCTAGTGGCTCTGACATCCACCATCATGAAGTGCTTTGAGAGGGTGGTCATGGCACACATCAACACCAGCCTCGCAGACAACTTCGACCCACTGCAATTCACCAACCGCCAAGGCAGGTCCACGGCGGAAGCCATCTCCGTGGCCCTATACTCATCTCTGGAACATCTGGATAACAAAGGTACCTACATCAGACTCCTATTTAGTGACTATAGCTCTGCCTTCAATACCAAAATTCCAAAGAAACTCATCTCTAAACGGCTAGACCTAGGACTCAGCACCTCCCCCTGCAAATGGATCCTTGACTTCCTGACTAACAGATCGCAATCATCAAGGATAGGCAGTAATACCTCCTCCACAGTCATCTTTAACACTGGTGGCTGGAAGGCTGCATCCTCAGCCCCTTACTTTACTCCGTTTACACTCACGACAGTGTGGCCAGATTCTGCTTTAACTCTATCTACAAGTTCGCAGATAACACCACTGTAGTGGCGGAATCTCAAACAATGATGGGACAGAATACAGGAAGGAGAAAGAGAGCCAGGTGGCATGGTGTCAAAACAACAACCTTTTCCTCAATGTCAGCAAAACAAAAGAGCTGGTCATTGACTTCAGAAGCGGGACAGAGTACACGCCCTGCATGTATCAGTGGTGCTGAGGTGGCGACGGTTGAGAGCTTCAACTTCCTAGGTGTAAATATCACCAATAGCTTGTCCTGGTCCAACTCTGTAGAAGCAATGGCCAAGAGAGCACACCAGCACCTCTACTTCCTCAGAAGGCTGAGGAAATTCAGCATGTCCCCATTGACCCTCACCAATTTTTATATATGCAACATAGAAAGCATCCTATTGGGACGCATCACAGCTTAGTCTGGCAACTCCTCTGTCCAAGACCATAAGAAATCACAGAGTGTTGTGGACATAGCCGAGTCCACCATGAAAACGAGCCATTGATTCTATCTACACTTCTTGCTGCCTTGGGAAAGCAGCCAACATAATCAAAGACCCCTGCATTCTGTTGTTGTTTTTCCCTTTGTACTACCTCAATGTACTTACGTTTAGAATGATATGTATGGATGGCATGCAGAACAATGTTTTTCACTGTATCTCAATACATGTGATAATAATTAACCAATTAGCAAATACCAATTTACTGTGTAAAACAACTTTTTGGCTATTTTTTTCAGTTTATAAATTCAAGTTTATTTTTATGAAGAGAAAAAGGGAAAAAATTGTTTAAGCTGAACTTCTTAACTAGTAACATAAAGTGTGTTCAGGGTCAGTTAATATTACAGGAGAATGCTTTGTCAGAGTCCATTTTATAAATACAGCTTCAGGTGAAGAAATTATGGGTTTTTAAAATCTCACTTTTCACATTATAGGATGTTGGAAGTATATCTTGACAAATCCACTAAAAATAACTTTAGTAGTTTATAATTTTTTCACAGAAATACTCACGTGGTTTCTTCGTTGTGACGTTAACTGGAAGACTGGCAGGCCCTGTTCCAGCACTGCTGTATGCTGTAACTACCAGGTAATAAAGGGTGCTGCCCTTTAATCCTGTGACTTTTGCTGAAGTATTGTTTCCATTTGATCTCACTTTGCTTGCTACTTCTTCATTTTCATCATCTGTCCAGTACCATATCTTAAGAAAAAGATAAAAAGAAAAAATGAAGGAGTAGGAATTGATCCGAAGTAAATTCATTCCCTATGACCAAGTTCAACAGGAATGCCAAAAACAAAAGTGATGGCATTGATGTACAGCAAATAGTGAAGGATTTATTGTCATCAGACCACCAGTACAATACATTGAAAAGAGATAGTAACTTGGTATTGTCTACAAACCTATACAATCTGTACACTCCAGTTTGTGCAATGGTAAAAGCTGTGAATGAAGTTATTGCTTTGGTATCTATCAGTTTTTTGCACAAACAATGTTATGGCCAACTTGCTCAGTTTTCCACAGTCACCATAATTGATCACTTTATGATACGGAGACACAGGAGACTGCAGATGTTAGAATCTGGAGCAACACATAAAATGTTGGAGGAACTCAGCAGGTCGGCTCGGATCTATGGAGGGAAATGGACAATCAACATTTTGGGTTGAAACCCTTCATCAGGGTCGAAAGATAGAGGGGAGATAGCCGGTATAAAAAAGGTGGAGGGAAGGGGTGGAGCAAGAGCTGGCAGGCGATAGGTAGATCTGGGTGAGGGGGCCAGGTGGGGGAGGGGAGAGTGGGAATAGCACCAGAAGCTGGGAGGTGATAGGTGGAAGTGACAAAGGGCTGAAGATGATGGAATCTGATAGGAAGGGAAGGTGGAGCCTGGAATAAAGGGAGGGAGGCGTGGAAGGTAGACAGAGTAGTGGGGGAGGGCAACCAGTGTGAGAAGTGTGTGGGTGATTGAAAGGGTGGAGGGGTGGGGGGTAAAGAAACAAAGTGATGGGGGACAGAAGGGGAGCAATTACCGGAAGCTGGAGAATTCAATGTTAGCGCCACCAGTGGACTATGAGGTGCTGTTCCCCTAGTTTGCACTGAGCTCATCTTGGCAGTAGAGGAGGCCAAGGACAGACATGTCAGAATGGGAATGGTGAGGAGAATTAAAATGGCTAGCAAGCGGGAGGTTCAGATGGCCATGGCGGACAGTGCGCAGTTGCTTGGCAAAGCGGTTGCCCCGTCTGCGTCTGTTCTGCAATGCAGACTGGGTGACTGCTTCATCGAGCACCTGCACTCCGTCTGCCGTGGCCATCTGGATCTCCAGTTTACCAGCTATTTTAATTCTCCTCCCCATTCCCACACTGACACGTCTGTCCTCGGCCTCCTCTAAAGATGAGGCTAAGTGCAAACTAGAGGAACAACATCTCATATTCCGCCTGGGTAGCCCACAACCCAGTGGCATTAACATTGATTTCTCTGACTTTCGGTAATTTCTCCCCGTGTCCCTTTTCTCCCTCCTCCTGATCCACCTGGGCTCCATCACTATGACTCTTTCCCCTCCACCACCCACCACCCACACTCCTCCCATTGGTTCCCCTCCCCCATTACTCCCATCTGCCCTCCCTACCTCTCTCCCTTTATTCCATGCTCTACCTTCCTCTCCTATCAAACTCCATCACCTTCCATCTATCACCTCCCAGCTTCTGGAGCTATTCTCATTTTCCCTCCCCCATCTATCACCACCTCCCCCCTCTCCCCCACCACCTTACCTGGATCCACCAATCACCTGCCAGCTCTTGCTGCACCCCTTCCCTCCACATTTTTATATTGGCTATCTCCCCTCTATCTTTCAGTATAGATGAAGAGTCTTGACCTGAAGTGTCAGCTGTCCATTTTCCTCCATAAATGCTGTCTGACCCTTTGAGTTTCTCCAGGATTTAGTCTATTGCTGCAGTATATGATAAGCATTTACATTTAGAAAATTGCAACAGAAATGATAACCAAAAACATTATGACAGTAAATGTGTCATGCCAAATGAATATATGTGTGAGATCTAAATGTTACTCAAAGCCCAAAATAAACACAGAAAATGCAGAAACTAGTCAGCAAATCAGATTGCATCTATGGGAAGAGAAATGGAGTTAATGTTTCAAGGTGAAGACCCTTCAAAAGAAGGTTTCACTTGATTTTCATGTGTTACTTAAAGCCCATTTTCCCTTGATTGTTCAAAGTTTCCTATCAACTTCTCTGAACTCATGGGTACAGCTATAGCACAATGGGAAAGCATCATTATCAAAGGCACAGGGCCCAACAGAAACTTTGCTCTACTTCTTTCATCTTTATGCTGAACAAATAGTTTACTGCAAAATGGCACTTTTGTTCAATAATGTCCATCAGTTAGTTTCAATTATGATTTTGTTTTGTCAACATTGTTTCCCAAAGGAAATGCAATGAATACTTAATCTTCAAATATCCCAGGTAAAGTTCAATTCCAGATGGTCGACCTGAACTCAAAATCCAGTTTCTCAAATTATAAAGTGAATTACAAATTTCTCTCATCAAAATTGATAAACTGAGGAAAAATGTATATATTTTCCACAGATGGGCATAAAGTAATATAGATAATAATTTTAATTAATAGAAATTATTGTCAAGATTTTGGACTTCTAAAGCTTGAATAAAATTAATTTCCTTGAGAAATTTCAATTTTCATATTTAGATGTAGAATGTATAATGTGGTATTTAGAGAATACTGTACCTGCTTTTATAAAATTTAATGCTGTTGCAGTAACTATGTGACAGAATCAGCATAAACCAATTTCATAATGTAGTTCAAAATCTCTTTGTTCAGGAAGAAAGAAACCTTTAATGGAAACCTTTAAAGCAGATCTAAACTTTTTGTAAACAATGCCTGCATTCATATAATTTTTGTTTGCTTTAGAAATTGGAAACTATTGTGAGGGGGAAGATCAAAATATTTAAGTATCTGGCTCTTTAAATCATAGGTCATAGAATCTTACACTAGTGATTTATACATTCTAATGAATAGGTGGATATTTGTTGAGTTATAGTAGACTTGAAATGATATCTCCTCAGCTAACCTTGATATAAGTTGCTGTTTGCCACATAAAGCAGTGAAAGTCAAATTATACTGTGTAATATAACATTTTTCATATTCCTTAGACACATAACACAGCAAAAATGAATCAGCTTGTTTTTCCACTCACTCCTGAGACTATTGACAACTCATTATAGATTAATTTTAAAGGATGAGTTATTCCCCAAAGATCCTGCTGACTTGCATGAACTTTAGCTGTAATTACTTGGATTCTTTCCATCCTTCAGAACTAATTACAGAAATCATTTTTCTTACCTCATAACCCCGCACTTTTCCTTTGTTTGTCTCCCAAGGAACAGCTTCCCAGAAAACTTGGACTTCAGAGGCTGACAGGCTTCTGGCTGAGACATTGAACGGTGCTACAGTGGGCTCTAGGTTACAAGGAGGAGAAGCCCATTAACACTCCTGGGCCAAAACTAATTCTGACAGTATTATCCACTTGATGACCTTGGGTTATCAGTTCAAATTGTAAGAAATTGGTTTTCTCAGAAAATTTGTGGGTTCTGTGCAGGTTCAACAGTTTAATTTCTTGTGAGTGTTTCGTTTTTTTAAAACAGATCTTTTCAAGAAAGAAGCATTAATAAAGTATGAGTCCTGAAATCACCAATATCAAGCAACATCTGAATTATGAATCCACTTTTGAATTTTGCGATGTCAAACACATGGTAATTTATATATTATGCAAATTCTCCACTACTCTCACAAAAATAAAAAAAAATGCTGCATTTCATAGCAATATGTGGCTATTATATAGAATTGCAGGAAGAGCAGATCTGGAAAAGTTCACCACAAAATTGTAATTTTTCAATAAGAACCAACGTTCTTTTATGCCCCTAACCAGCAGAACCATCATTTAATTAACAATGCATCAAAAATGTTAGTCACTGTAGCTGTGGATTCCTCTGATCTTGTAACTAATGACCTAATACCAAAAGAAATCACAAGATTTCATATTTAGCTGTAATCTCTGGAAAGGATCATCAGGATCAGAACAGGGTACCACATGCTAAAGAAGCAACGTTTGTCACTGAAAGGATTAATCTGTTGTCAACTGCTCAAGAATTTGGTAAAGCTGTGCATTTTAAAACAAGTATTCAAGGGCAAAATGTGGAATAGCAGGAGACGTGTGGATATAAAGAAAAGATAAATGCCAACAACATTGTACCTACTCTTAACAAGCAGGCAGCAATTAAGATGGAAGTGAAGCTAATAAATCACAAAGAAATGTCATGATGAGGAAGAGTATATAATGCAGAGAGAAATATCCAAATTACTAATTCCACTGTTCTAAGAAGAGCACAACCATGTTGACACCAAAAAGGAGAACAATCAAAGTCAAAATAATAAATTTTATTCTGTGTCTTCAGATCAGCATCTCAGGCCTCTGGATACGAGTCCAGTAAGTTAAACATAATATTACCATACTGCTTAATGTGTGAAGTTATAGTTGTGGGACTGAAACAAATTAAGCATTGAAATTCTATGTGCAGCAAATACCCTCATAATAATGTGATAATCATTATTACTGAGAAGCAACTACCCTGGCACTGAAAATTAACCATAAGTGTGGCATTTCATTCATTCAAGTTTGAATGAGTATTGTTTTAAAAAATGGCATTTTCCTTTCTGTAATTTTCCTTTCTACTGAACCAATTTGACATACAAACATATGAATAAGGAGCAGGATTAGGCCACTTCACCTCTCAAGCATGTTCTGCTATTCAAAGAACTCATGACTGATCTGATTATAATATCAGTTTCTCATACCCGCCTATCTGAGAACTTCTTCCCCCTGGTCTATCAAGAAACCATCTGCCTTACAAACATACAAAGATTCTGCTTTCAACTTTCTTCTAGGAAGACAATCAAATGGCTAAGAGAAAGCGATTTGCCTCATTTAGTCACACATGGGTGATTCCCTTATTTTTAAACAGCTTCACTCCTCACAGAAAAGAAATACAATGGAAAAAATTAGAAAGAGCCTTATCACATTTTTCAAGCCATTTCTGACTGCACATCGTTTAATATTCCTCCCTTTATTTTCATTCTGTACCTTATTTGATATTGAATTCCTACATTTTATAATGCTTGTACAGATCTTGTGTTGGTTGATTCTTAATCCTTGAATTTGATTGATAAGGCAGATAACAGTCCTTCACTGGATCTCAGATGCTATATTTTCCTCATCATGCTGCTATCAGCTTGTACCCAACAACTTCTCATACAATAATTCAAAATACTAACATGAAACTGCAGGTCTCATGATGGATTTAAGGTGGTATTCATGGGGCACTGCATTGTTGGGTATTATTGCCCTTCAGATGAAGTACTAGACTTTGCTTCTGTTGTTTTCAGTGAGTCTCGGGACACGACTTCAAGGAATATGAGGAGATATTCCAGTATCCAGAACAATGTTTCTTCCTCAAAGAACCTAATCAAAATGGATTAACTGTACATCATCATACACGGTGCAGCATACTAGCTGTTTTATCTAGAATCATGGAATTGTTACAGTGCAGAAGGTGGTCATTTGACCCATCAATTCCATCACATAAGAGCTAAGACTTAATTTCAAAAGATAATTAATTAATGCTTGATTTCAGGGTTCCCTGCAAAAAATGGGGTAAAACTCTTTGATTTTTTATTTGATTATTGTACTTCTTTTTGGGAACACTGAAAGTCCTTGCTGTGTTAAATGAGATTATCAGATCCATTAGCCCTTATCTATGGTAAGAAACAGAGAGACTCTTCAAGCAAACAGATTGAAGGATCCTTACTGAGACAAGCCAAGTCTAAACGAGGACATACAAGAAACAAAATGAAAGTTGGATACAATTGGTATAAAGAAGTGAATTGAAGATTGGAAAATAATGAGGCTTTACGCTTGTAAAGTTACATTTTGGGGTTTGAGATGTTGATCAGTGGCAATTATCACTTCTCATCCAACTAAGAACTCACTAGCCTCAAAATTCTATTGTATAGTTCAATATTTTTGTGAGCTGGGGAACAGAATTCCATTAATGCTTATAAATATTGTGTAGTTAACACAGAAGACCAAATTGTTTCTTGGCCTCCTTATACATGGAGGCACCTGGATGTGCATATGCATGAGCAACTGACAGTGCAGGAGATGTATGCATAAGCAAATTTGTAAGCAATAGCATAAGCAATGAATGTGAGAATTGGTTCACTATCAATTAAAGAGAAGCAGCCTCAGCTGGCCTATCAGTATGGAGTTCAAAGCCCAGATTGCCATGGAGTTAAGTCTCTTCTAACTATCCATTGCAACTGCCAATTGCCCTCTCCTGGCTCCAGGTCTCTTTCAGGTCCCATATCACTGGACCACAAGCTTTTCCCTAAATAATCACCATCACCTGATTGCCACTCTTCCATCACCATTACCTAAACTTGACCCTCAATGTTCTTATTAATAATCTCCTCCAACTGCAGCTCCAAAAATCCCCTTCTGGTCACCACAGTCCACCTCCCTGGAGTTCCCTTGTTCCATAAAACACCGATACCATGTACAATTCAAAGCACACATGAACTGCACCATTGGCTGCACAAAACCTGCTGCCTGTCTCTCCACCTTGATCTGTGCATTGTCACCTTAATGCCAAGTAGTGAGCACATGCAAAAGCTCTGCCCCAGGACTGCCCTGACACCTTTGATAGCTTACCACCTGCCAAAGGCTTTTTAATTTTATTTTTTAAACTTTGCTGCTATTTGGAGACCTGTTTAAATGTTTATATAATTAATAAAATGAATAAATCAAGTCAAAAATAAGTAAAACACATTAAAATATCCCAAATTTCTCATTTTTTTTATCACATAGTTAGGAGGGTGCATATGGATTTGGCACCAGTTTTCTCAAATTATCCTGCATTCATTACATACAAACAACAGTAATTAACCTTGTGAAGCAAAGGCAAAGAACTTTGCTAGGTTATAAAGACAAAATTAAATACACCAGATTACTGTGCCAAACAAAAAACCCAGAACTGAATGGCAATGAGAAGATTTAAAGGGGCAGAGTACAGGCAAATGTCGTCCAGAAACCAGTATAATTTAGGAAGAGTTACTGTTGGTCCCTAAAAGTGGTAACCTATTGATGATGACTCTTTGACCTTTACATACGATCAGACCCAGAGGCAGTTTATGTTATGTAAAGCATCAGACTGCAAGCATACATGAGGTCAACATTCAATCCACCAATATGATATTAATAATAAAGCCAGTCATTAAAAACTCATTACACCTCTCTGTACAGCAAAGTTGATGGTAGGTAGTTTCCGGGGTACACAACCATTGACTTGCTTTGCTGTTGGAAGTTCTTCTTTACAGTCAAGAATTTCCTATTTGTAAAACAAAAACTAGTCCAAAAAAATACAAGTCTGCCTTAATGGTAGAATCTCTCATATTAACACTGTACTTTTAAGCTCTCTAGTGCCCTTGGTCCACATTTGCTGGTGCATTTAGGTCTCATTTGTTTTTATTTAACTGTGTTATACTGTCGTCATCTTGAATGTCTGGTACTAGTTCTGAGATTAGCAATGTCAAAATTATATTCTTCCCTTGTCAGCATGACCATTACTGTGAAGACAAAGTAACTTTGATTCCTGACTTGCAACCATCCTAAGGCTGCTTTCTACTTGAATACATCTGTTGGTTTAAGAAACCAAATGAAAAGCCACACAGTACAGCAACGTGCAGGTTTTGACACTTATTCTTTGTACAATTTACCAATTGTGGTTAGGCACTGGTAGAGTACTAGAGTGATGTGTCCTGAAATAGAAAGGGAGACATTAGCTTGGTTTGTACTCCTGATCAGCCTCCAGTAACCCTGCTCAAAGTGGATGTTTGCAGACATCAACTGTGGAATAGATCAGGTTTGCTTCCCTCCACATGAAATATGTCAGTAGGAGTCTATACGAATGGGTTGCAAGTTCATCCTGTCTACGGCCAAACATATAAGAGGGGATTTAAGTTTTTATGTTGTGGATGGTTGCTACTTCTGTATAGAACTCAGAAATGAGATGTCCTTCAAAAGCCTCAAGGATAATCATGCTGCCTTTAAAGACATTGGTGCTGCTTTATTTACTTTACAAAGTTTCTTCCAACTGCACTCAGTATACAAAATGGATTGATAATTTGCAGCTTGGTGATGTTGATTGGAAAAGTGCAATTTATTTTTATGTTGGTGGACTGCTAAAAGCAGGTTCTGTACCGCTGAGTCCATACACATGGAGCAAAAGTGATGGGAGTGGACAGTGTTATTTACTCACTTATCAATGCTGCCAATAAACACCAGTATTATAAAGATAGTTTTGCTCACCAGTATTATGGAAACAAGACTGTTTGTTCTGGCAGTCTGAACACCTGCAGTCATTCTGCAAATCAACTGTGTAAAACAGTGCAAATCTAAGATAGTCCGGCCTCCAGTAAAAACAGAATACATATTTAGATCTTTCAGCCAACTGAGGTGAAATAATAGGACTTGCAATTCTTTTGAATTGGTAATAATTGACCAGCTGCCTTAATGTTCATGGAATGCTGCCTGACCCACTGAGTTCCTCCAGCTTTTTGTGTGTTGCTCCAGATTCCAGCATCTGCAGTCATTTGTGTCTCAGTCAGAATTTTGTGGGACTATTCAATACAAGGTTCTGGATATTTTCCACTTGTGAAGTGGACATTCTAGAATAGTCCCTATCAGACCCCGTGAGGTTCACAAGAATGATCCTGGGAATGAAAGGTTTAATGTATGAGGAGCGTTTGATGGCTCTGGGTCTGTACTCAATGGAGTCCAGAAGGATGAGGGGAGATCTGATTGAAACCTATTGAATACTGAAAGGCCTGGATAGAGTGGATGTGGAGATGATGTTTCCATTAGTAGGAGAGTCCAGGATCTGAGGGCACAGCCTCAGAATAAAGGGACATTCTTTTAGAACTGAGATGAGCAATTATTTCTGCAGCCAGAGGGTGGTGAATATGTGGAATTCCTTGCCACAGAGGGCTGTGGAGACCAAGTCACCAGGTGTAGTTAAGGCAGAGACTGATAGGTTCTTGATTGGCAAGAGGGGTTAAGGGTTACAGGGAGAAGGCAGGAGAATGGAGTTGAGAAAAATCAGCCAAGATTGAATGGCAGAGCAGACTTGATAGGCTTAATGCCCAAATTCTGCTCCTATATCTTATGGTCTTATCTCCCTTCTTAATTATAATTGACAAAAAAACTGTGACATGGCACATGAACTAGTGGAAAACCCAGTATGAGAATGACCATCTGACAGAAATATGAAATGTGAAAGTGATTCAAGACTCATTGTTAACACAAGAGACTGCAGCAGTTTGTTTTTTGCAAGACTTATTGTTGTCTCATTTACACTACCAGTGAACAAATATCATAGCTTTTGTGACCATGACGATGAATACCAGTTTAGTGGCTGTAAAGGCTAACTACCTTTATGCAGATCAAGCAAAGTTTTATACCAATAAAATAATAATACAATAATATGGAAGCGCAGGGTTTGATTTTTCATAAAGAGGGGAAAGGTTTAAAAGGGCAACATTTTCACACAGAGGGTGATGAGTATATGGAACAAGCTGCCAGAGAAAGTAGTTGAGGCAGGTACAATAGTATCATTTAAGAAGCACTTGGATAGATACCTGCGGGAGTGGGCTTAGAGGGATATGGGCTGAATGCAGGAAATTGGGACTAGGTGGGTGGGCACTGTGGTCGGCATGGACTCATTGGGCCGAAGGGCCTGTATCTGTGTTGTATTGCCCTACGACTATAAAACTCTGAGATTTTATAGATTTTATAATCCACTTTGTTCTTTTGGGACACTGCAGACATCAAAAGATAATCAAATTTGGACAATGAGTTTGCTTGTTCAACAAAAAAAATTGAATTAACAAATAATACCTGTACAATAACATCTGACTGACAATCATTATCATCACTGACTAACAGGGATACAGGAAGCATTGACTTGGATCTCCTCCCAGGTGCAGAGCTGCCTGATTTTGCTGGTTGTCTGGCTGCTAAAACTGCTCTCAACTGGAACCAGTCTCTGGGTATGGATATCCACGGGTAAGCCGACTACCCTTACCCTTATCTGATATTCAAGTTGCAAGTTTGCCCCTTCAATTGTTCTGATGGGCATATAAGAATCATTTTAAGTAAGGCAGCCCACTGCTGACAGCATGTTCTGACCTGTGATTTTTCTCATGCAGCCAAAGATACACTTTCCTATTTGTCATTTAAACAATATTGATTCTGTTTCTACACAAGTAAAAGTTAGGTTATGTTACAGAAGATATTGCAATCCTTTGTCTGTGCAGAACAAATTAGATCATTATAAACAAGACTTACTATATAAACTAGAAGACCAGATAACTTATGATTAACACAATGAGTAAATGTCAAGCTCTTCTTCGTAGAGGAAACAAATAAAATCTATTTCTATAGAGATTGTGAATACTGCAAAGGACCTTTATAGTATGTTATAATGTGTCAATTCTGGAGAGAGATGATAGGAAATTCATTAGAAAAGCTATTTTTCAGGAAATTTCCCTGAGGAGGGGTTTAGTATTAACTACACAAGGCTGTTCTTTCACTCATGAATAAGGGAGATATTGTGATCATTTACATCTGTGTTTCTGCAATGGATAACGCAGCAGACACTCTCATAACTTATGGTCTGAATTTGGAATTATAGATTGTAAGCTGAAGTGATAATCATTCAGCAACAACCATCACTGAAAATTTTTGTAACTTAAAACTTAAAAAGGAGTTCTTGAAACAAAGACAATTACTACAGTATAAACTTTAAAATAACTTTTAACTTGGAAATGATCCTTGATAGTTAAGTACATATCCTACATATCAAGTTGCCTTGGAGAAGTTCTCTCTCAATGTCAGCAGTTGCATTTCTTCACTACAAGAATAAAGCTTTCAATACAATAAAACAATATTATTAACTTTTCTTTTGTGTAAAAACCATTATAAGCATGAATAATTCTGAATTTTGTCCCCATTAGGATGTTAACTTCCAATAAATTGTTAAGGTAAACTTTGCTGCTGGCAAGTTACGGATATGGTCCAGTCATTAAGAAAAGATAATCCCAATAATCAGAAAACGAACAGGGTGTGCTCATAAAACATGAGACTGTAAGAAGGATACAAGAAGTATTCCCTCTAGCCTGCTCTGCCATTCAGCAAGATCATGGTCTCAACACTATGCCTCTGCCCTATCTCCATATCCTTTGATTTCATTAATACCCAGAAAACTATTGATCTCTGCTTTGAATGCAATCAATGATGGGACTTTCACTTCCACTCAAAGATTGAAAATTCCAAAGATTCACCACCCTCAGCGTGAAGAGGTTTCTCTGCTTCCTTGTCTGAAATAGTCTTGTCCTTATTTTGAGATTGTTATCCTTTGTTCTAGAGTCCTCAGCCAGGAGAAGGACAATAACAGGAACCAGTCTGGTAAATCTCAGCTGCACTACCTCTTTAGCAAGAATATCCCTTCTCAGGAAAAGAGATCAAAATTATACAAAATACTTCAAGTATGATCTCACTTAGGCATTATGTAATTGTTGCCTTAAGTATAGATGGGTGAATCTGATCTACTTATCTGCTGCTGCACTCAACACCAAGTCCAGGGGTAGGGCACAAACATGAGAGTGAGAGGCACTTGAATTTTTGGGTTGATGGAGTGCTGGAGCTCCAGATGTTCACAATCCATAACACAATCCATGACAATTTGAATGAGGTGATCAAATGTAATATATCCAAGCTTCTTGACAATATGAAACTGAGTGCCAGTTTTGCTGCCAAAAATATACTACCAAATGGATGTCAGCCAATCGTCAAGGGTTCTTTGCCATGACATGGAAGTTGCTCATTGGAATAACCCGTATTAAAGTATCATCTGAGTTCCTTCACCATAAGCACTGTCACAGTTCAGAAATGTGGCCACTCTTTATCCTCAATGACTTTTATGGAATACTGATCACCCAGCAGGGTGATTGTGCAATTTAACTTTACAGTGACACAATGAGGATTGAGGATTAATCATGAACACAAGAACCAAGCAAATCAAGATGCCAAGCAATTTTACACATCCAATCAAAAGAGAAAACAGTTATTATCTTGTCACCTGTGCAGTCTTTCGCATGTCGTACTCCACCAGTGGCTGCAACCAGACTGATGCTTAGCTGCTTAATTGGAGAGAAAGATGTTGCAGATGGTTGGTGAAGGGCAACCCAGAGGAGCTCTGGGCCTAGATGGCCCAGATTTGGACTTCAGCATTTTGTCTTGAGTGACAGCTGTATGAACAAGCTGACCTGGTCCAACCATGTAGACACGATGGCCAAGAAAGCACACCAGTGCCTCGGCTTGCTCAGAAGGCTAAGGAAATTCAGTATGTCCCTGTTGACCATCACCAATTTTTATAGATGCACCACTGAAAGCATTCTATCTGGATGCATCATAGCTTGGTATGGCAACTGCTCTGCCCAAGACTGCAAGAAATTGCAGAGAGTTGTGGACACAGCTCAATCCATCACAAAAATCAGCCTCCACTCCATGGACTCTGTCTACCCTTCTCGTTGCCTCAGAAAAGCAGCCAACATAATCAAAGATGCCTCCCATCCCAGACATTCTCACTTCTCCTCCCTTCCATCGGGCAGAAGATACAAAAGCTTGAAGGCACGCACCTCCAGGCTCAAGGACAGCTTCCATCCCGCTGTTATAAGACTCCTGAATTAAAGATTAACTCTTGACCTCACATTTTACCTCATCATGGCCCTTGCACCTCATTGTCTACCTGCACTGCACTTTCTCTGTAACTGTAACACTATATTCTACATTCTGTGATTACTTTTCCCTTATACTACCTCAATATCCTTATGTTTTGAAATGATCTGTATGGATGGCTTGCAAAATTAATTTTTTCAATGTATCTCAATATGTGTGACAATAATAAACCAACTCCAATGTACATTATCAACACATCAATTAAAAGCAAAACAAGGCCATTTGGCCCCTCAAGCCACATCTGCCATACAGTAAGATCATGGCTGATCCAATAGTAATCTCAGTGCCACACCCACTCTGTTGGTCCCTCTGAGTCTTATATTTTTCAACCAAGTCACCTTTCACTCTTCTAAATTCCTGCAGATCCTCACCAACCTTTCTGCATAAGGCAACTCACTCATTCCAGATACCAGTGTCTGCAAAATGCCCACCTGAGATGTGCAATATGTGTAACGGAATGTGTGTGTAGGTAGACAAGTGCATATTCAGGAGATATGATGAATGATAGATATTGCTGTTGGTGAGTGAAGTTCTGCAGTTAATCATGGATAGGATTTGTTGTTGCTGACACTGAGCTTGACCTCATGACTTAACCATTGCTGCATGAAAGCACACCCCTGAGGTATTATGTACCTCTGCATAACAGAAACAGAGAATGTTGGAAGCACTCGATGATTAAGGCAGCATAAGTGAGAAGGGAAAGAGAGTCAACATTTGAGGTCAAGGACCCTTTAGCAGAATAGGATACTTCAAGTTGGTGGGGGGGAGGGGGATGGGGAAGGGAGGTGGAGTGGGAAAGAGAGAGAGAGAGGGTGAGAGAGGGAGAGACGGAAAGAGAGAGGGAAAGAGAGAGAGGGAAGGGGGAGAGATAGAGAGAGAAAGAGAGAGAGAGAATCATGGGAACATCTGTGATAGAGTACTGATCAACATTGTCAAGGAACAATCCAATCTCTGGGTCTGCTGGCTTCCTGCATTATAACCTCCCATTGGCTTTTTTTTTATCAGATCCACTGTTCCTTGGGGCCTCGAGCATGCAGGACCCACCTACGCATGCCCACCACTTCCACTGGGATTCCAAGGTCAGTGTTGGAGAAGTTAAGCCCTTGCCCCTGTGACTGTGTTGCTTTGCTTCTCCATGGCTCTCCCTGAGCTGCACAATTATTTCCACTGGTGATGATGGTCATGATGAATTCCACATTAAGTGGCACAGGATGATATTTATTAAAGCAGGTTATTTACACCTTTTGTGAGGGACTCCTGAAATTTCCTACCAAAGCATGTATGATTTAAGTGTAAAATCTTACACAAGGTGCATGCATGCATATATTGTGCAAATGGTAATGAAACACACTGGTTTGAGTCTTTCACATGGTGCCATTTTAGCATTTTCAGATGCAGTTCTGGACTCATTGTGTGTTACGGAGCTGCATTTTAAGCTCGCATTAAAGCGAGATTAAAAAATTGTGTCAAGACGAAGGGAATATTTTCAATTAATTTAGGACTATAAAGTTGTCAGTGGGGAAACTTGCACTGATTTCAGCAGCTCTGAATTCATACTTTGGGTCCCAAGGGAGATATCACAAAGTATATTTTTTGAAGTTCTGTATGACCAGAGTTGACGTTTGAACACTTAGATTTAAATGTACATTAACATCTGCAGAGCTTACACAGGCTAAATGTCAAGAGTTACCTTGAGCCATTCCTTCAGTAGCGTATATTTAGATTTGATTCTTCTGCTTGAAATGACAAAAAATGCAAGTTCCTTGACCTTTTGAGCTTTCCAGAAAATAGAATTACAGGCACAGAGGCCTGACTGTACCACTGGCCATGTGGTCTTCTTCACAATGATGGCTCCAAAGTGCTTCCTAACTGATAAAAGGAACAGCGGCAGCTGTTATGGGGCAAGAATGGTATAGTTTTCATCCTTGAGGCATTTCAAAGAGTAGATGGTCTGGTCAGAAAGTAGGCACATTCCTATCAGACAGAAAGGAGGTTTGACCAAAGCCAGAGTTTGCAAAAGTGGAAGCTGAGAGCCACTCACTAATGATTTTCTGATCATGGTCCAATGCGGTATCTGGTGTTGGAGCACCAACTTCCTGAAATATCCAAGAATTAGACTGGGGAATATATACACTAAAATTGCACCAGTTCAGATAAGTTGGAGATTTATCAGCTCTTACTTTAACAGAGAGAAACAGCTGTGACAATGAGAGATCAGTTTTCGGTAATTTAATATACAGTATGTAAATTACCTGAATTAACTAAATAGTTGTGTTTTCTAATGTCTTCAGATAATTAATGTTCTTTTTTTGTATTGAAATTATTGTAATAATTTAATAGCATGATTAATTGTAACCTTTTCATGAATATTTGTAGACGATCAAAATATTCTATCAAATTGCTTTTGTGTGGGGTGCTTGTTCAGGCCTTACCATGTAAGCCTATGACAATTACAAGGCCATGTGGTTCCACCAGTCCTTCATCTCTCCTCCAGTGGTTACCATTATCACCTTTGTTACCTATCAGGTTTCAGCACTGGGAGTCCTTGGGTTCCCACTTATCACCGTCCTACATCCTGTACCTCACCCCCGCAACATGGATCCATCTGCCTTCTTTTTCTCTTTGTCTGCTTCAATCTATCATCTACCTGCCTCTGCTTCTCAATTCCACTCCTCCTCCTCCCCCACCTGAATCCATCTGCCTGTCATCCTTCATCCTTCCTCAGTCCGCCAATCACCAGTTGGCCAATCTCACCCTTCCCCCTCTTGGCTATCTTCCCTTTTCACTCTCAGTCCTGATGCAGGGTGTCGACCCAAAACATCAACAAGTCCTTTTCCCCCACAGAGGCTGAGTTCCTTCAGCAGACTGCTGTTACTCAATATTTTCTACTAATAGGTACAACAACAAAAAATCACAATTATTGGTGAAATTTATATGTCACTGGTTTACAAAAAAAATCAGTGAATCATTCATGCATGATACAATCAGAATGGTTAACATTTATATAAAATATACCTAAAACAAAATATTAATTTGGCTAAATCTACACAGGATATGTGGGTACCATGACATTAGATAACTGAACTTTTGGAATTCTTCTCACATTTCTTGATCTCAATCAAAAAATGAAAGCCAGTTATCTTTACGTCAATGTCAGCCATTTTGGAGAGAACAAGAGACTTTTCAGTGCAGAGGCTCTTGCCATTCTGGGAGTTCTGAAGAAGAACAAGAAAACCCAGAATGCTGTCTGTCTGATTCCCTTGTGTTTCTTGACCATGAAATCTTTTGTTTCAAATCTTTTGTCCTGTGTCTTTTTTTTGCAGATTCTGATATCAGCCGGATGTACAAAGCTAGACATCTTATATAACTGAGAAATCCTGGGGCCTTGCAACATGCGACTTTTATTTGATGCTCAGTTTACCAGAAAACATCAGAAGAAGCCTGGCAGCAACTTGCCTGCTTATGTTTTTGGTGTGGTATGATGGATGGAATGCTTTGGCATGATATGACATGACAGCAAGACCAGGAACTGTGATATGATAATTAATGATTTCAACAGATAACTGACCCAGTTTCTTTCCTTACCTTCCTCAGCTGAATACACAGTGATTACTGAGCTGTAAGGTCCTTCGCCTTTGTTGTTGTAAACTCCAACCTTTACTTCATAGGGAGAGAAGGCCGGAACACTTTCATTTCTAAAAATATATCTTGATGCATCTGCTGATGTTACTGCTGCCTTCATCCAACTTGTTGCTCCAATTGGTCGAAAAGCAACAACATATCCAAAGCCTTCACCATTTTGTAACTCTTCAGGCACAGGCTGAAAGTGAAATCAAACACAAAAAAAGTTATGAACAAATAACACCTGCAAGTTATTTTGGAGATACAAGAATTATATTCAAACTAATCGTACAGGTCACCAAAGAATTGTTATGGCACAGAGGAAAGACATAGCCCATTGGGCTTGTAGTGATCACCATAATGATCTTCTATCTTTTCTTGATCTGGTAGGCAACACAACTGAATGCTTTGTAAACATTGATTATCTGAAAGATACTTCCTTTGTGCCAAGTTCAGGCAAAATAACTTTAAAAATATTCCCAATAAATCTTCTTAAGGATTTTGAATTCTTCAAAGTTTGAACAGCTAGGCTTGATGCACATTCTGCAAATTTGGGCTGGAAAGGCAAAATGATATGCTCACAAAGCTCTCCAAGTTTCAGCTTTAAATCAAGCAGAAGCACCAAGTGAGCGAAGTGTTCTTCTGAACAGAGAGAGAAGAATTGCAATTAGGATTACCTGTGGGATACTCATGCATTTCAGTGTCAGCAAATTCACTCTGTGTGAGAGATTGTGGGTTCAATTCCACTCCAAGACGTCAGCTTACAAGGCTGATCTCGGCTGATCCTTTGATGCATTAATAACAGAATTTCTGGAGGTGCTCTGATTTTGATGGAACATTACTTTGAGGTCGAAGCCTGAACAAGACCCATGGGCATTTTTCTTGGGAATATGAACAGAAGATCTTGGTGTTCTGATGAACATTCTTCACTCAAACAATACTACTAAACAGTCAAACTTTAACCTTATTTATAATTTAAACCACCTTGCTCTGCATAATTTGACGTCTTAAAAAAAGAGCTACCTTCCTTCTAAAAGGAATTGGCTAATTTCAGTGTTTTGGAAAGCAGTGGTATTGACAGCAGTAGGTTGCATGGGACTTACTGAATTGCTCACTCATATAGATTGTGTCATTTGCAATATTTACATTCCATTCAAAGTTTCAGGGAGAGCGATCCACAGTGGGGACTAAAATGATTGTCTCAAGTTATATCCCTTCCTTTTCAATGAATTTCCTTTGGGATTGATTAGTGGTTGCTTTTCATACAGCCATAGAATTATTACAGCACAGAAGAAGGATATTAAACTAATCAAGTCCATGCCAGCTGCTTCTCGAGCAATTCAGTTATTCCTATTCTTTCTGTGTGACGATTTTTCTCACATCCCCTTATGTCTTTTGCTTGCTGCTTTGAATCTGTTTGGCATTGTCCCTGGCCCACTGACTAAGGGGAACAGTTTCACCCTATTTTATAGAAACCAGTCACAACCTTGCACATTTCTATTAAATCTACCCACAACCATGATGGCTCCCAAGGAGAACAACGACATTTCCTCCAATCTAAGCTTGTAGCTTGAAGAGGTTAGGTCTATAAAGTTGTTGGTAATTAATCTGAATGCCAGCAAGGCCCTTTCTATATTTAGCCATAGGAACAAATTGTCCAAGGTATATTCTAAGTTTAAATTCACTATAATCTTTTACATGAGGGCATGTTCCTGAAAAAATAACAGATTTCAAGGTACTTGAGTGAAACTGTAATGCAGCTGAGACAATAATTTACTGGGTAACTGCAATCTGGTTGCTTTAGAGGTTAAGAAATAAAATTTTCAGGAATATTTCTGCATGGGTCACAAAATTTTGCTCTTTTTTTCTGCCTTTGCATGGAAAAACATCATGGAGATGAGATGACATGTTGTATCATTATCTGAGTAGTACAATCTCGAAGTGGTTGGTAACCTTTTATTGTCCTTTCTGTTTGCTTGTTAAATATGGAGCTAAGATTAGGCAAAATTAATTGTTAAATTGGAGTACCATTTTTGTTTTATTTGTGTCATATCCAATGATTTAGGATCCCTCATTTAACCTTGCATTTCAACATCTGTGCATTGTCTTGAAAAATTCAACTTGCAAAAGAATAATGCAGTGATGGCACTTTGAGCTTACCTCCCAAGTTATTACCAGTTCTGATCGACTGCCACCTCCCCCACTTACGTTAGCTGGACCTACTTCAGGAACTGTAAGGAAACAAAAAGAATTAATAAATTCAGATGTCAGGAAACCTGCATGTGTGAAATAAGGCAAACAATCCATTTCTTATTTATCAAAAAGCTCTGGCTGGCTGATATTTTATGATCACAAATGCTATGATATATTCCAAACAAGATTCCATGACCTCCGTTAGTTTTAGGACTATTGTTTGTTTATTCATAAATGCATCATCATTGCAATTTTTTAACATTTGGATACAATACTATCATCAAAAGAATTCTATGGTTAATATGTGTATCTAATTCAAATAAGCTGGCTTTTGTTCTTTAACATAGCATAATAAACACAGCAAATACAAAACTTCAGTGAATCCTTTGACAAGAACCTACATAGGAGACTGGTCCAAAACATTAGATCCCATGGGATCCAAGGCAAGTTGGCAAATTGGATCTAAAATTGGTTTGGTGATGGTTGGCACAGGATGATGGTGAAAGGTTGTTTTTGTCTTTGGAAGCCCATATTCAGCAGAGCACTATGTAGACTGATGCTGAGACCTCAACACTTTGTCATATACATTAATGATTTGCACATGAATGTAGGAGGCACAATCAGTAAGTTTGCAGATTACATGAAAATTGATGGGTTTGTTGAAAGTGAGGAGCTTGGCCTTAGATTACAGAAAAATATTGATCAGTGAAGTGGACAGAACAATGGCAGATGGAATTTAATCCTGATAAGTGCAAGGTGATGCACTCTGCAGAACTAATAGGGATAGGACATGCACAATGAATGGCTGGGCCCTCCGGAGGATTGAAGAACAGATGTGACTTGACATACGTCCAAGGATCTCTTAAGGTGGCAACACAGATAGACGAGATGGTGAAGACACATGGGGTACTAGCCTTCTTTAGCAGGGGCTTAGAATTTAGTAGGGTAGGGAGGTTATGGTGCAGCTTTATAAAACATTGGCTAGGCTACAATTGGAATACTGTATGCAGTTCACATTATAAGAAAGATGTGATTGCACTGGAGAGGATAGAGAGGAGTTTCACTGGGTTGCTAGTTTGGATTGAGTGTTTCAGTTCTGAGGAGAGACTGGATAGGCTTTGCTTATTTTGCTTGGAGCAGAAAGACTGAGGGCTGACCTGATAGCAGAAAAGAAAATTATGAGAGGCATGGACAGGGTAAATTGGTTTATTATTATCATGTGTACCCAGGTACAGTGAAACAATTTGTTTTGCATGCCATCCATACAGATCATTTCATCTCATCAGTACAATGAGGTAGTACAAGGAAAAAGCAATAACAGAATACAGAATAAAGTGTTACTGTTACAGAGGAAGTGCAGTGCAGGCAGACAATAAGATGCAAAGTTATGAAGAAGTATATTGTATGGTCAAGACTCCATCTTATTGTATAGGGGACTGTTCAATAATTTTATAACAGTGGGATAGAAGCTGTCCTTGAGCCTGGTGGTATGTGCTTTCAAACTTTTGTATCTTCTGGCCCGCTGCAGTGAGAAGTGTAGACAGATTCCATGGAAGGGAGGCTGGTTTTCATGATGTGCTGAGCTGTGCACAACAGGGTAGATAGCAGCAAGTATTTCCCCATAATAGAGATTTCAAAAACTAGAGAACACAGGCTTCTGGTAATGGGGAAGAGGTTCAGAGTGGATCTGATGATGAACTTTATCACCCAGAGGGTGGTTGTATCTGGAAATGCAGTGAATGGTGGAAGCAAGTATCACAACAGTTGAGAAGTGTCTGGATGAGGACTTGAATTGCCGAGGTATAGAAGGCTGTGGATCAAGCACTGGTGAAAGGAATGATGGGCTGAAGGACCTGTTTCTATGCTGTACGACCCGATGGCTCTATGTTTAAGATTCTAAGTACTCAATGCTGCCATTGAATTATCACTAAAAACAACAAATGTGAAAAGATTACAGGGATGGTTTTAAATTTGCCGTCAAGCTGTCTGATGGCCTTTATAACAACCACCTCACAACCGTGGAAGTACAAATCAGACTGTTTCAATTATATCTAAACTATAATGACAGCTTTATGACCGGGCAAGGCGAAGAACTATTCCCACATTTTTCATCATGCTACTATGTCACTGAGATTCACAAGCCATATAAAAATTTTTAGATACTACTCCCCTTCTTTATCTATATATTGTACTAATTCTGGTGTTCACAATTAGGAACTTTGCAACAAAACAGTAAATGCCGCTCTTTTCACATAGTTGAAGCATGATACAACAGTTGGAAAGAAACATAAACATGAATATAGTTGCAATAGGTAGGCTTTGTGAATCATATTGATGAATAGAGATCACAAGACAAAGGAGCAGAAGTAGGCCATTCAGCGCATCGAGTCTGCTCCGCCACTTCACCATGAGCTAAACTATCCTCCCATCTAGCCCCAATTCCTGGCCTTTTCCCCATATCCCTTCATACCCTGACTAATTAGATACCTATCAATCTCTTCCTTAAACACCCCTAACGATCGGGCCTCCACAGCTGTATGTGGCAACGAATTCCATAAATCCGCGACCCTCTGGCTAAAGAAATTTCCCCTCATCTCTGTTCTAAATGGGTACCCTCTAATTCTAATACTGTGCCTTCTTGTCCTGGACTCACCCACCAAGGGAAACAACTTAGCCACATCTACTCTGTCCAGTCCTTCCAACATTCAAAACGTTTCTATGAGGTCCCCTCTCATTCTTCTATACTCCAACGAATACAGTCCAAGAGCCAACAAACGCTCCTCATATGTAAGACCTTTCATTCTGGGAATCATCCTCGTAAATCTTCTCTGAACCATCTCCAACATCAGTACATCCTTCCTAAGTTAAGGGGCCCAAGACTGCACACAGTATTCCAAATGAGGTCTCACCAGTGCCCCATAGATCCTTATCAACACATCCTTACTTTTATATGTTATTCCTTTCGAAATGAATGCAAAAATAGCATTTTCTTTCCTTACTGCCGATCCAACCTGGTGGTTAACCTTTAGGGTATCCTGCACTAGGACCCCCAAGTCCCTTTGCACTTCCGAATTTTGAATTTTCTCTCCATCTAGGTAATAATCTGCCTGTTTATTTCGTCTTCCAAAATGTACAACCGCACATTTCTAAACATTGTATCT
Organism: Pristis pectinata; assembly: GCF_009764475.1. Lineage (NCBI taxonomy): Eukaryota > Metazoa > Chordata > Chondrichthyes > Rhinopristiformes > Pristidae > Pristis > Pristis pectinata. Next base: position 37,209,302 of record NC_067410.1, read on the forward strand.
CATCTGCCATTTCTTTGCCCACTCTGATAAACTGTCCAAGTCTCTCTGCAACCTTTCTGTTTCTTCAACACTTCCTGCTCCTCCACCTATCTTGGTGTCATCTGCAAACTTAGCCACAAGACCATTTATTCCATAATCTAAATCATCAATATACAGTGTAAAAAGAAGCGGCCCTAACACCCACCCCTGCGGAACACCACTAGTAACCGGCAGCCAACCAGAACAGGATCCCTTTATTTCCACCCTTTGCTTTCTGCCTATCAGCCAATGCTCCACCCATTTTAATATCTTTCCTGTAATTCCATGGGCTCTCATCTTATTAAGCGGCCTCTTGTGCGGCACCTTGTCGAAGGCCTTTTGAAAATCCAAATACACAACATCCACAGCCTCTCCCTTGTCCATCCTACTTGAGATTACCTCAAAAAATTCCAATAGGTTGGTCAGACAGGATCTTCCTTTCATGAAACCGTGCTGGCTTAAACCTCTCTTGTCATGCACCTCTAGGTATTCCATAACCTCGTCCTTGAGGATTGACTCCAATAACTTTCCAACCACTGACGTCAGACTAATAGGCCTGTAATTTCCTTTTGCTGCCTCCCTCCCTTCTTAAACAGCGGAACTACATTTGCGACCTTCCAGTCCTCCGGAACCATGCCAGAGTCTATTGATTCCTGGAAAATCATCTCCAATGCCTCCACAATCTCTAAAGCCACCTCCTTCAGAACCTGAGGGTGCACTTCATCCAGTCCGGGAGACTTATCTGTCCTTCATCCATTTAGCTTCCCGAGCACCCTCTCTCCAGTAATCTTGACTGTACTCAATTCTATCCCCTGGGACCCCTGACTATCAGGTATATTGCTGATGTCTTCCACAGCGAAAACTGATGCAAACTACACATTTAGTCCCTCTGCCATCTCTTTGTCACCCATTATAATTTCTCCGGCACCGTTTTCAATCGGTCCTATAACTACCCGTGTCTCTCTTTTACTCTTCATATATTTAAAAAAACCCTTAGTATCCTTTTGTATATTATCTGCTAACTTCCTTTCATAATTCATCTTTTCTTTCCTAATGACTTTCTTAGTTTCTTTCTGTAAGTTTTTAAAAGTTTCCCAGTCCTCTGTTTTCCCAGTAATTTTTGCTTCCTTGTATGCCTTCCCTTTTGCTTTTATTTTAGCCTTAACCTCTCTCGTTAGCTACATTTGTGTCATTTTTCCATTCATAATTTTCTTCTTTCTTGGAATATATCCATCCTGCACGTTCCTCATTTCTTGTAGAAATTTCATCCATTTCTGCTCTGCTGTCCCTCCATTAGCTTACTTTTCCAATCAATTTGGTCCAGTTCCTCCCTCATGCCACCGTAATTTCCTTTGTTCCACTGAAATATTGACACATCTGATATCAGCTTCTCTATCTCAAATTTGAAACTGAACTCAATCATATTATGATCACTACTTCCTGAGGGTTC